>NC_041811.1:13062663-13383319 GCF_900964775.1 Scleropages formosus
GTCCTCAGCTCGGCACGGGGACCGCAGATCCCGCCGGACACACATCTTAAGGTAAAAGCTCAGCGACGCACCGCAGTGAACTGATGAAAGCGCAGCGATAATGCGCTGAATACCAAAAGCGAAATTTTATTTATTTGCTCTATCGGCGACACCCTCGAGAAACATCATTTCCCTTCAGTGAAATTTCCAGATGTATAAACTAATAAAGTCTCGATGAAAGCGTTTGCTGAGCAGCAAAACAATACTTGATGTAAAAACACGTGGCAGGGCACACTGTCCATAACAGTGACAATACAGTACACAATAACTTCCATTTACACCCTTCGCTACCTGCACAGGTGCTATTATTGTGCGTGAAAATATCCTCCGCTACACGTAAAACGGCCTTCTAGGGGGATCCTGCGTAGAAAAGTGGATGGAGAAGAATCAGAATAAAAGAAATGTCAAACACGGCCATTACGGTCAAGTTAGATTTATTCCTTTACCTTGTTGTGTTTCTTTATTTCCATTGTTTGCGTTTATTTTAAAAAATAAAGGCAGTTGTCAAGGACAGGGATAGTCTATCTATATGTCCTTGACTCTGCCTGCCAGTCTGTCTTTGTGCTCTTCCTTCTGTCCGTCATATTTGAGAAAAGTTTTCCTGTTCGTCTGTTTCACATGTGCACATAATTATTATTTCCACACAATTTATTTCAATTTTTGGTGTTTATTTCAGAAAATGAAGGCAATTGTTTATTGTAAGTGCTGAAAGAAGTATTTCAAAAATGCTTCTAAGCACTTCACACAGTGGTACTATGTAAGTGAATCTGATTGTGTTTGTCAATTTTCGCGCAAAATTGATGTAAAAATATTTATCATTCTTTCGGTGCTTTGGTTTTCCAAATGAAACATAACGCATCATTTAGAAAAAGTAGCTGACTAGTTGATTTTGTGCGGTTATTTATTTTTCTGTTTTATTTTAGGCACATCTCATTTTCATTTGCCGGATGAGTTATAGCTGAATTGCGTAGGGAAAAACTTATTCCTGGGTGGAAAAACAAACTGACAAAAATCCAGGTCATGTGTGAAAACCGCTGTGTCTCGTCAGATGCTCTGTCACTTTCGGCTGACATCCACTTCTCCGGCACGGCGAAGATCTTGTCCTGTTTTCCTCTGTACCTGCTCTCCGCCTGTCATCTTTGAGCAGTGTTTTCCAGACCGACCTTTTTGTTTCTGTCTGTCTCTGTGTCTGTCTGTCTGTTGCATTTGATGTTTTCCTGTCATGCTGTCTGACAGTCCTTGTCTCTGTCTGTCCGTGTCTTTCTCTGTCTGTATAATTTCCATTCCATCATATTTGAGACATGTTTTCCTGTCTGTTTGTCACCTTTGGGACATGATTTTTTTAATCCATCCAGCCATCCATCCATCTTTCCACCCATCCATCCATCCATCCTTCCACCCATCCATCCATCCATCCATCCATCCATCCAGCCATCCAGCCATCCATCCATCCTTCCACCCATCCAGCCAGCCACCCACCCACCCACCCATCCATCCATCCATCCATCCAGCCATCCAGCCATCCATCCATCCTTCCACCCATCCAGCCAGCCACCCACCCACCCACCCATCCATCCATCCATCCGTCCAACTCTCATTCTCTTTGTCTACCGCATCCGAGAGATGTTTTCCTGTCAGACCTGTCTGTCTGTTTTCCCCTCACGCCACGTTCTCCTGCCGCTATGTCTCGCCTCCACCCCGACAGCTTCGGAGTTTGACCCCATCACTGCCGGCTTCACAGCCCAGCAACACATGTGTGCCTTTCAGTTTATGTCCTCCAGCTCCCTCGCAACTGCCTCTCGAGCACGCGCGCGTGTGTGTGTCGTGCGCGCGTGTGTCTGAGCGGGCTCCGTCCCTGTAGAAACGCCTCGGAAAGCCAGAGGCCCTGCAGGAAGGCTGCGCGCTGACACTTTGACAGCGTGCCGTGAGTGACGTGTGATCTGTACAAATTTCAGCACTAATAAATCTACCTGTCAGTGCGGGAGACTTGAAAGGGCCGGAGCCCCGCGGCACAGCTTTAGCACAACTTGTGTTGATGAAATTCTGTAGGCTGGAGAATTATAGCTGTCAGAGAAACGCCCACATCACATCTGAAGACCTTGTTTTCCCTGCGCTCCCTCTTTCGGCATCTCGCTTCCTCAACACGTGTCGCGCTCCCTCCGTTGCTCGCTCTCGCTCTCGCTCTCTTCGCCTTTTCATTTCTCTCTCTGTAATTTATTGGTATTATTTAATTGCCGGGGCCGAGCTTTTATCCGAAGCCACGTGCGGCTTTGCCCGTTCGGAGAGCTGGATACTCCTTTATGTGGGTTTAGGGCCTTTTCGAAATATGCAACGGCATGACGCGGGACTTAAAGCAACAAACTTCACGTTGTGTCTGGGATCTTAACCGCTGTGCTGTCCCCCTAGGAATTACATTTCCCAGCTCGTAACAGTACTGTTACACCACTTTAGTGGACTCTTACATATTAATCACGCCCCTCTGTTACCTTTCCCATCTCACTTTTTCACTGCACACACACACACACACACACACACACACACACACACACACACACACTCACGCACAGACGTATAGTCACATAGCAGCTGAAGAAGAGATCAGAGTGTCTACAATGTTATTAGGTGTTCCACTGGCATCGTTTCACACTCCTCCTGCGGGCCTTTATCTCATTTACTTGTCAAAGATGTAAGTACCTTGTCAGAGGGAATTAATGTTTCGAGTTGGAGGTGAAACAGGGTACAAACTGGATACACATGGGACGCCTTCACACGCATTTAATAATTTTTCTTAAAGGACTCGTTCAGGTGCTAATTCAGTCCTTTTCCGTCGACCTCCCCATCTCTATCGCTTCCGTTGGCGTTCCGCTTTATGTGCCCTGTTAAAATCAAGAGAGAGGCGTGTTCTGGGTCGTAATTTATGCTATTTGGACGTTTCCCTGCCGGTGCTTTGAAAATTCGGCACGGTCACGTTTGCATTTGTTAAAAGACTGGTGTCAAACTGCGCTTTCAACGACATAAGTAGGAAGAATTAAAGAAACCAACAATTCTCACGCAAATTTATTGAAGAAGCAATCGCACCATAGAGTGTCGGATAAAGTCTCGATTGTTTACCTGCTGAATAAATGTTTCCCCGTTCAAAGTAATCTGTTTTGTTAGAAGCCGTGCCGTTCGTCTGATTAACTACCAGTAAACAACCACATTATTTCAAAGGCGTATAATATATTATGACTAGTGCTCGGAACAATTGGCCATTATTGTCTTGTGGTCAAAATGAAGTTTTTCATTTGGAAAAGAAGACGCAGTTTGATAAAACAAAGCAGGTAAGGATGCGGTTCGGCCGATTCGTTGTAAAAAAAAAAACACGGCAAGCGTTACTAATTTCCTCTGGAGAACATTTCACGATGAATGCGTCACACGCTCGGACTGGAATGTGATGAGACTGTGATGGTAACTCTCCGTTTTCCTTCCTGACCTTCGCCCCCCTGGTGAACTCCGAGCATCCCCGGGGTTGGGCTTCACGCCCAAGTCTAGACCGACAAACAGGAACCCCTGGTCGAACCTTCGACCCCAGCGGTGACCCCACAACTCCCCGCTGGAGGCCAGAAACACAAGTCCCTCCCACACACCTGGCTTTTATTTCCACGCTTTCATAGCTGATTTAGTAGTGTGTGCGTGCGTCCGTATGCGTGTGCACGTGCGCGTGTTCCCGTGTGCTTCTTAAAAGTGGACTGCAACATGTATAACTTCCGCTGTTATAGAATCGCAAATCGGAATTCCTGGCAGACAGGACAAGTGTTGTACAACAATATCTACATCAAAATATGTTTTTATTCCTTTTTCCATGTTTGGTTCCACTTGACAGAAATTTTGACACTGCCGCCAACTAAGTTTCAACGCGATTTTCTCCGACGGGCACTTTCCGTATTGCTGGAATTAAAGATGAAGGAGGCGAAAATATACGGCGTATCCACCGACGAGCTATACAATAATATTTTCAGCGCGCGACGGCATGCAGTGAAAACATTTTTTTTTTTTTTTTTTATCATTTTCTGCCAGCTGCCTTTCAAATCCGTGAATTATCTTTTCATCGGGAAGAGTGCTTCCCGGCGTAAGTGCTATCTTTCTCCGAGTTCACTGGGATAGGGCCGACACGTAGTTAAATCCATCTGTGAGTTATCTCACTAAGCTCGGCGCGTCTCTCTTTGAACCCTGCCTCTGCTCCGTGCGTTGCTCCTCTTTGTCTCTGCCTTCCGCTCACAGCGTTGCCTTCATTGCAGCAGCAACTCACTAATGTCATATCTTTTGTTCTTTGACTGTTTCAAACAGCAAAAGGCTCCGAAGGCGTGAACAAGCGCATGTTCGAAAAGAGCATTTCCGCAACGTCTAGACGGAGAAGGTAGTCCGTGCCTTCCGGGGCGGAGGGTCAAGCGGTGCGAGGGGAAGGTACGGCCTCGTCGGGGTTGGGAAAATATCGTTTCCGAACAAAAACACGAGTCGCCTTTTTCATGTATGTAATAAACAGATGCATAATTTAATTTAAGGGACTCACGTACGCTCTGTTTTGGACCAAATCGCCACGCGCAAGAAAACAGCCCTATGACCTATAAATGATTTCATTTATTTTCCAAGCCAGTATTATGTGTATGTTGCCTTTTATTTCATTATGTGTCTGTGGCCTTTTTTTATTTTATTTATTTATTTATTCACAGTACTAAAACTGGGCTCTTTCGCAGACATGTTTTTTCCTTCCAGTGTTCCCTTTTGTCCCAGACTCTACGTTCACCCACGTTTATTTTGCCGACAATTTCCTCCTAAACAACAAAGTTTAAACCTACCTACCCATTTAGACAGTTGGCTAATTTTTACCGCTTCGATGTAGGGTAAGCACCACAATCAAGAGTACTACAGCAAGAGGTGGGATTCAAACCTGGCTTCTTAGAGCACAAGGTGGTAGCTCTAACCGCAGCACTATGTGTTTCAACCGTAACGTGCCTGCATTTCCCACCCAGGTGTGCCACCTGGCATCCTGACCCCAGATGACCCCTGGCCCTCCCCCACCCGCTCTGCAGTGCTCTGTCAGACGTTTCCTCAATCCCCATATTCTCCTCTCTGTAATGCAATGAGACACCAGGTGAGAGCTGCAGGTGGCCCCCGCCGGAGACTGAAAGGGAAGAAAGATGGACACACCCCCCAGTGTGCCCTGACACACACACAACCCACTGTCCACCCCAAGCATCACTCATTATTCATCTTTTATCAGGCAGATCAAAGGGAAGCCACAGGAACTTAGAAGAGCACACATGAAGGAAAGCAAGCTCCTGTGTGACAGACCATTGCTCACCCCCCTGCAAGAGGAGCTCTTCGCCAAAGCAACTCGCATTTATTTAGAGACGCTATTCTCCGAAGCAACTTCCAATGAACTCTGTGTAGCGTTATGAGCCCACACACCTTATTCACCAAGGTGACTTACACTGCTAGATACACTTATTACAATGGGTCACTCATCCATACATCAGTGGAACACACACGCTCTGGAGGAACCTGAACAGTATGTCTTCAGACTGTGGGAGGAAACCAGAGCACCTGGAGGAAACCCACGCAGACAGGAGGAGAACATGCAAACTCCACATAGACTGAGCGGGGATCGAACCCGCGTCCTTTCACGCCACTCAGGTGCCACGAGACAGCAGTGCTGTTCAGTGTGGCTCTGCGCCGTTCCATCTTAATTTACAGAGTTAACTTACACCGTTACATCTGTAAATTAACAAGGACGCATCTACCCAATCATATTGCCAGGTAATTTTCAAGTCAAGGTAAGTACCTTCATCAAAGGTGTTGCAGCAGGACATAGGACTGAAAGCTGGGTCCTCCAGCAGTGGGATTATAGCTCTAACCGTTCCACCGCCACCTTCCGCTATTTACAAGTATTCATTCAGCTGACACTTGTCTCCTAAGAGACTCATAATGATTGACTCATTTGTACAGCGGGGTCATTTCTACTCTAGCAATCTGGGGTAAGTACCTCGCTCATGCGTACTGTAGCAGGTGGTGGGATTAGGACCTGGAACCTTCATATCCGAAGGTGGCAGCTGTAACCATCACGCTACCCGCTGAATCGCTGCGCACCGTCACGCATGCATTTTCGTAAACACACTCATATGTGACCAGCACTCTTCGCTTCCTCGCATTTAGAGCCGTAACCGAAACGTTGGAAAGCGAGCCGGCATTTGCGCCCACCTGTACGTAGGTGTAGGAGCCACGGAGGAGGTCACGCAGGGCAGGCCTCCCGAGCTCTCCCAGCGGCACACGGGGCGTCGATTCCACGTGGAGCAGTATGCTGTCGCTCTACCGCAATTAAAGGCCCTTCCCGCGGGCCCTGGAGGAATTTAATGCGCATTCCCGAACACACCTAGCCACAAGCACGTAATGCGCCGCGGTCGCGCCCTCAGCGGCGCAGTTCCACCCATGCACGCGAGCGAGCGCTTGCACAGACTCCCACACAACAGTCCTTTGTGAGGCTTTTTGTAAAATCAAGCAGCAGACTAACCTTTTACACACGTTTTAGCCAGTAACTGTGAGTGGCACGTTCTCACGGGCGTCATAAGCTAGCTGGATGCGCTCTACATTATCTACCGAACAACTTTGTTGCGTTCATTCCGTCACGATGTTCCCCCGGCGCGGTCGCGTCGGACCCAAGCGCGGAGCACGGAAAGCTTGGTCATGGGGCGGTTCGGTAGACATTGTCAAAAAAACAGGCAAAGGGTAACCGATGTGCAAGCAGAATCCAAAGGGGCAAATCCAAGAACCGTAATCCAAGAAACAGGCGAGTGATCAGGCAAACCAGTGAGTCGGAGACGAGGAGCAGGGCGAGCGATCAGTAAGGCTGAACAAGGTTCCGCACCGTGCTGTGTTTCGCATTCCCTTCTTATACCTGCGTTTAACGAGTCGTGGCAAGACACATTCTTGATATTTGGCTGGAAACCTGTTAAGATGGACAGGCCACACCACTAGAAAGACTCAGTTTTTATTCATAGCTGGTGAAGGGGAAAAAGTAACGGTGATGTTTCTGGGGCTGTTCCGCCGTAGCCTTTAGAGCAGGTCTGAATCCCCAGTCCGACTGTACTCCCCTCGTGCAAAGTACTTAACGTGAATTACTGGGAAAATACTGTAATTGTAAGTCATTTCGGAGCACAGTGTCAGCTAAACGGAACCAATGATAATAATAAAAACTCGAGCTAATATATGAGACACGCCCGTACAGCACGAGTTTGCCGCTTCGCATCTGATGTCTAACAGCTGATCAATCAGCGTCACGATTGACAGCCAGCCGGATGTTTCTGGAACACGTCCTGCTCCAGCAATAGGTCTGAGACTTAACAGCAGGCTGAACAGCGGCACGTTAATGGCCCGCTTTTACATGGGCTGAAACATTACTCAACATCGCCAATACAAATGGATTTGTAAGGAAAAAGATTGGTTACGACGAAAAAAGGACATTGGTTTAAACAGCAGACACTGACATTATATAAAGCCTCGGCAACCGAAACATAGTTTCCCTCATAATGTCCCAGACTGAAATCTGGACCTTTCCCTAAGAAGATAGACAACAAATTTATTACATGGATTAAGAAATTTGGTACCCAAAAGAGGATTTTGTTGAATTATTGTTATGGAGCTAAAAAAAATGAAGAATAGAAATTATTTATGTGACGTTTTGGCCATAAGACCCTTGCTGTGACAAATATTATTTTTATTAATGGAAACGGGAATCAGCTTCTCCTATGACACTCCAGAGGACTGAAATGAAAAACATGAGGCAAAAATATGTATAAATTAAAAGCATGCTGCCTCTATATTTTATCATGCCACCTTCAAGAGCTCATGAAAGCTTGTGTTGAATGTCCAACTCAAACACTTGGAAGTTTGCAAAGTCATAAATTAGCTTCTTGACAGTCAGAAGTGCTCAAAGCCATATAAGAGTGGTTGCAGCCCCTTTCATATTTCAGAGTTTTTATAAATGTTTTAGTTGGGTTACGGAGGCAGATTGAACATTTATGCTCTCTATATTTTATTTATACTTATTATACATTTACGGCATAGAAAATAATCATAAACATACACCTCATCATTGCCCTGCCTATGTCTTGCATGGATTCAAATCACTTTGTTGGATTATCAATAAGTCTCTCTTATTAAAAGTATAAACATATCAAGGCTCAGCCAAGCAAGTAGCTGAAGCACCAAAGTTCTGACTTTTATGACCTTGTGGTCTCGCACCATGGGTCACGCCTGCCATCACCCAGCGTTACTTCCAAGTAGGGAAGAGGTGCGCCCTTTCTCCACGAGGACCCAAGAGCGAGGCCTTACTGGAAAGATGCTCACGCAGCACCGCAGGAATTAGCATCAGTCGACATCTTTCGCATGACAGCAGTGGTCTGCCGCTCTGAGATGACGCCTTATGGGAATCTACTCGATACCGCGCCCTTTGACCTGAGACAAACTCACATTGATTCCACTTCCCACTGGTTTTCATGCTATGGCCCTTCTATGTTAAGCTGACCCCAGGGAAAGCATCATTTCCCTCCCTCTGCTAAAAAAGTTACCGACAACCTTCCGGCGTGTCCTTTCCTAGTTTTCCCACGCGTCCGCAAATTGTTCCGTTTCTCGGATTTTTCAAAACCCAGCTACGCTAATTCCATCACGTCTGCGTCGGACCGCGAGTTAATGGACCGCACACCTGAGCGCACAGACGGCGCTTTGCGCTGGTTTGCGTTAGCAACACATTTACGCTCCTTGTTGCTGGAAAGCCGTGTGGTGCGGTGGGGGGTTCGTGGAGACACGCATCGAGGGAAACTCATCCAAGCCGTAGCACCGGGGGGTTCCAGCCGCTCGGATGCGCTGTGACTCATGTAGCCGCTGGGGACGGGAGGGGAGCGGGGAGGCGTCTGGAGCAGGGTCCGTGTGCGGCGGGCAGCGGGCCACGGGGGACGCCACTCCGATCCGACACGCCGGCCCTGACGGAGCGATAAAGGCAAAGAGGCGCGGCGCTCCTCTCTGCTCCTCCTGCTCGACGAGGTGGTTTTTTTTTTTGGGTATTCATGCCGTCCAACCCCACGCCAGCTCGTGTTTCTCAGACAGTCCTTGACGGGCCTAATGTGGAAATCCATTATCACACCCGCACGCCACCAACGCGCTGTCTCCTCTGTGGAAGCAGCTGTCCCAGTCTCCCAATCCCCTGAAACCACCACCGCCACCACCCGATCCTGCACCCAGTTATGTATCATACGAAAAGAGCTGCCAGTATCACATTGACATAGGGTTGACTCCTCTTAGCTGACAGCAACTTACGATTTATAAGTACCTATTTACGGATGAAAGCGCCTTGAGTCAAGTCTCACTGGTGGTGACTGCTCGCATGATTTCTAAGGCAAGGGAGGAATAGGAATGGTTCAGTAAGGCCTTCTTCCACATGCATCTGGAAAGCGTAAATACGATAACCGACAACACACACCCAGAGCAGGACTTGAACCACCTGCCCGGTGGGCAACTGAGGAATATCGACGCACTAGCTTAACCAAATGTGCCATCAAGTGGAACTGGACTCATAGCAACCACTCACATGGATTTCTTGGCAAGAAAGGAAGGAGAAGTGGTTTTCTAGAGCTTTCTTTCACATATATTTATAGGAGAGGGGAATTTTTACTGGAGCAGCTTAGGGCAAATAGCTTGTTCAAGGGTAATACTGTAGTAAGTGGGACTTGAGCCCAGCTCTTTCGAGACCAAAAACTGCAGCGCTAACCAGCGCGCCACCTACTGCACCGTTAATGCACTGCCGCGTACCACATTCAGCTCATGACACTTCATCTGAACGGTTTAGCCGGGTTTCGTTCACTGCTCACGTCCACGGAACCTAAGAGCAAAGCGGGGCGGCAGAACCCGCGATGGATCGTGGAAAGGTCACTGCTACGAGTCCAGTGTCACCTTCCTCCCTCCAGCCACCCCCGAGCGCCGATGGACGCAACCCTCCTGTCTCGGCTTTCCGTGAACTCTTCACCCCGGCCGGCGTGACCGTCGATGCGGGACACCCCCTGCCGGAGCACATCCTGTTCGGCGACTTCTCCCTGCGACGGACAGGCCAGGAAAAGGGCAGGAAGGAGGAGCTACCTTACGCCTCCTGTGTAACATCCCTTCCCGTAGTAACACCCCCATCCCCCGACGCCCCCAGAACCACCCCGCAAAAGGAAGGTTTGCACAAGGAAGGTCCACCTGTGGTTAATGCACACAGGAACAACAACAAACGGACCCTGATTGATATTCGCGCCCTTTCATTACCCGCCGCTCCGATTGTCCCATCAATTACAGCAGCTTTGACGACGGCAGAAGGACGTCCTTTTCCGAAGCAAAGAGTGGCCAGGTCTTCACGGAGACCCAAGCGCACTTCTGCAACAGGGCGCCAGGGCCGTAATTTCTACTTCCCGTGCCGCGAAGGCGCGAGCGGTGACAAATGGGTGCAGCACTTTTCCCCAGGATGGCGTGAAATAAATGGAGGGAGCAAACGTGGAGAATTTTAGGCGCAGGTGAGCTTTGAACTCGCAGCAGAACCTCGAGCACATTTATTTTCCTCTCCTCGCCGTATCGCTTGCAATTTCACAGGGGCTTTAGCCTTTGAATTTTATATGCCCCCTGAAGTGAAATAAAAGCATACAATCTAGCCGCAGGGTGGATTTTGATATAAGTACACTTTATAGAGGGAAAGCACTGGGTTTGGTTGGGTACAAACACACACACACACACACACACGCACACACACGTGGGTAGGATGGCTCGTTATACCGCAGTAAAACGACGACGGCTGCCATCCAGTAGAGCCTGGATTCGGTGTTTGCTATGCTGCTGTCACCGTACCTCTTTTGAGATATGATTTAATTCGCCGGCGTCGGTAAACACGACGGCAAGGCGCTTCCCGCTGTAATTGAGAGCTCTGACGGTAATACGCGATAGCTTTCTGTCCTGTTTTGTTTTCCAATTTAGCGTCTCTTCAAAAGGTGTTCATTTAAAATTCCAGAGCCGGCGAGGGAAGCCAAATGAGGCCGAAATTCATCTCAGGAGCTTTGATGAGAACATCAAGTTATGTGATCAAAACAAACTCTTCAGCAGCACAGCTTTTTCAGGTCGCTGATTCTGCAACTTGAGTCGTTTCTTCGTTTGTTTTTTTTTTCCCCAACGTTCTTGCAACGGTTAGGCACCTAAACGCCGAGGTGCATGCTGGGGAAAGGGGACGCAGACACAGCGAGGGCTGGGAAAGTCTTGTGGGAAAGAGAGCAAGGAGGGAGACGGGGAACATATTCCACCTCTCTCCCGTTGATGTGAAAAACGTGTCAGTTTGAAGCTTGCCAGCGAGCTGTCTCCTCGATTCATCTCTTAAACGCTCTTCTGCCCAAAAACACAGGCAATTTCTCGCAGCGAGGACATGTGGTGAGAGGTGAGGGGGTGTGGGCAGGAAGCAATGAAGAGAGACGTCACCTTTGACGCCAAATGTGAACGTTGCCTTTTCTACCCCCCACCCACCCCGCTTGTACTGTAACACGAGTCCAGCCGCTCGGAGCGACGTCGCGTCACCCGGAGTTTGCCAAAGCGACTTTGACAGAGCGTCCCCCGAGCCGAGGCAGAAAAGCCCACACACCTACCGGACTCCCCTGAGCGGCGGATTAGTCCTGACATGTGTGGAGCAGAACACGGCGATCCGTTCCTCTCCGCGTTCGCCGCTCTGCCTCCACGGCCGCAAGGCCTCCAAGGCTTTCGCTGCCGCCGCTGCTCACGAAGACGGCGTCTCTGACTTCCTGGTGCTAAACACTCAAATAAGGCCTGGGACACGGATTGGTGTGTGAACAGCAAGGTCGTGCCAATGACATACACGAGTACTCGTGAAAAGATGCGGCTGCTGTAGAAAGTCCATCGGTAATTCCATCCAACCGACGTCCACAACCGGGGGCGCGGCGATCCGGAGCCTAACCCGGCAACACAGGGTGCAGGGCCGAAGGGGAAGGGGACGCACCCTGGACGGGACGCCAGTCCACCGCAGGGCAACCCAAGCAAGGCTCAAACCCCAGACCCGCCACACAGCGGGCACCGGCCAAATCCGGCGCACGACCGTGTCCCCCCATCAGTAATTAAGGCTTGAAAATAAATAGGAAGGACTGGCATGGTGACACAGCCAGTAGTACTGATGCCTCACAGCACCTTTGGCTGTATATTTGGATGTGGGTTTGAATCCAGCTCGGTCTGTATAAAGCTTGCATGTTCTCCCTGTGTCGGCTTGGGTTTCCTCTCACAGTCAAAACATGCGTGTTTCAAGTGAGCTGGTGACTCGGAATTGCCCATAGCGTGTGTGTGTGTGTGTGTGTGTGTGTGTGTGTGTGTGTGTGTGTGTGTGTGTGTGTGTGTGTGTATATATACGCAGTGCATTGGTTTCCTGTCCTGGGTGTACGCTGCCTTGTTCCCCATGCTTCTAGGGTGGACTCCGGACAACTGTGGCCCTGCATGAGACGAGTAAACGAAAAAGGAATTAATCGGATTTGACTTCGCTTGATTTATCTCCGCGTGACCTGTGCCCTCGGGTTCCAACACATTGTCTCGTGCTGGTTTGAAGGCAGATGACGTAGCAGTGAGATTCAGCTGTGTAGACTCAGGTGACGGAGCACTGACCTGGGGTTGAACTGTCACGGAGGGTCACCCGCAGTCCAGATCTGGGTTAAGGGTTGGGGGCAAGGACAACCCCCCGTTCCCTTCCATAATGCCCTCACTGCTCACCTAGGATGCTTCTGCATTTGCATCACTAGCTATTTACTGCATTCATCACATTTAATCCCTTAAGGGCACTGCATTAGATTTTACTAGAGCTACTTGAATCTCAGAATTAAGGGAGGGATAAAAGACTGTTTTGCTTTATAATTTGCCAGTTATTACAGTCCTCGCTGTCATTAGATACAGAAGTTAATTTGAAACAACGCTGAGCGCGAACGCATTCGGAGAACCGCTGTGAGTTCTTCAAAAGTCATCACTGGCAATTCTACATCTGCACGCTGCCTTTGGCCTCACTTTTTCAAATAACGATTTTTCTCGACAGAGATACAGAAAAATGAGTTTGTTTAACCGCTGGATAAATGCTGTCAACACAGGTCCCTGGCAGTAAATACAAATAAAGCCAATTTGCATAGTAAAATATGCAAAAATATGTAATAGGGTTAAAAGTAAGTTCAACAGAGTTCACAAAAGGCAAAACATTCACAGTGCTTAAGTTAGGTGGGTTGAGCGCCCAACGGAAGTCCCCAGTACTTCGTTTTTTAATCACTTTCAGCAAAGGAAAAGTAAAAACTGAAAAAGCAGAGTACATGTGCAATGCTACTTGGTTTGGACACTTATTAAAATAAATTACAGGCAGTCCCCGGATTACAAACGAGTTCTGTTCGTAAGTCTGTCTTTAAATCGGATTTGTACGTAAGTCGAAACAGTTGGGTACGGTTCGTATCTAACGTCAGTTAGTCAAATGTTTGTCTTAGTATGTAGTATATCGTGTACCTTTCTATGCATAAAAACATTTGAAAAACACTTCTGGACAGACTAAAACATCTTTAATATCACAGTACAGTAATAATAATAATAATAATAATAATAAATGTAAGTACAGTATTTATAATAGAGAGAGAGGGGAGGAGGATAAGAGAGAGAGCGTGTGTGTGTGTGTGTGTGTTTGTATAAAAAATATTACAGAAAGTTTAAAGTTCACTTCGGCAATGTTCGTTGGTGTTTCACCTTTTTCCGATCACGTTATTATTTCCACTTTAGTTTCAGTCATGATCGTTTTCCTTTTCTATGATGCATCACCATCACTTGCATCACATTTATGCTTTGGAGCCATGGTTAAGAGGATAAAAACAAAGAAAAAATTACAGCAAAATACAGTAACACATACGATACTTAACAGCAATGTGGTCCGTGTCATACTGAGCGGGACTGAGGTAGGTGCGTGGACCCAATCGCAGGATCTTTGTGGGTACGCAAGGGAGCGGGTGCGGGTCGGTCGATGCACAAACGTAGGTCTCGGGGAGAATCCGACGTCGTACTCGAGGGAGCGATGCAAGTGTCGGGAGCCGTGGATATCGGGAGCGGGAACGAGGGATTGAGGAGGACGGGTAGGTCGTTGCGGGTTCGCTCGAGAGCGCGGGAGAGACGCGTTTCTCAAACGAGACTCCGTAACCGGGGTGCGCAGGTGCGGCTTCTTTATACCCCGCTGCTCTCGTTTCGGGCAGGTGCGGATGTTCGGGGCGAAATCGTGGACGTGACGGTCCGACCGAAAAGAAGGAAGTCTTTGTCCTACCTCAGCTCGCACACCTATGAGCCGACAAACAGCTGTAGATGTTTTGATGTGTGTCGCAAAGAAGCGCCCGTTTGTTATTAGGAGTCATTGTATGTAATAATTTTTTATTTTTAATATAAAAGGCTTTGGGGATGTGGGGGCGCGGCAGGTTCCGCCGGTGCCCACTGTGTGGCGGGGCTGGGGTTCGAGTCCCGCTTGGAGTGCCTTGTGATGGACTGGCCCCCTGTCCTGGGTGTGTCCCCTCCCCCTTCGGCTTTGTGCCCTGTGGTACTGGATTAGGCTCCGGCTCGCCGTGACGATGGATGGATAATAGGCTTTACGGGGGGTGGTTCGTAACTATGGGTTGTACATAAGTCGGACGTTTGTAACCCGGGGACTGCCTGTAAACAGAGCGAGACAGAACTGTAATCAGAATTATTGTACCATAGTAAATGCAAATGCCATAGGACACTGCTAAGGTTAACGACATCTGACTGCGAGTCCACGGGGAACAGTACCAACCCCCTGGGGCAACAGAGCCTGACGGTGAAGAGAAACTGAGATGTGCTCTCCAAACTGCCTGGTGAAGACAGATTGTGGTCGTGATGTGGTCAACGAGAGCACGTATCTGCTCTGAGAACGTTCTGGAAGCGAGAAGTGTTGATGTAAAAAAAAAGTGTCAGGAATTCCTGCTCCAGATTTGTGAAGTACGCAAACGAGTTGACCTCACCGGGGGGCACCAAGTGTGCAATTTACCAGGTTCACTTTGCCCATGTAAACTTTTCCAGGTATCGTAGTGCCCCAGGGTACACTTTGACTTCACCGAAGGTACACGTGGGATGTATCACATGCGCTCCTTCCAGCGTTCACACTTTGCACCGCTGCAGTTTGCAAAACATACTATAGAGCCCGGAACACGAAAGAAATGTGCAATTTGTGCACGTTCGCTACGCCGATGCACGATTTTCAAAGTTCACGCCTCGCGAAAGCATTGTGAAAAACACGATGGCGTAAGATTTTAACTCCCCCGAGTGTACCGAAAGGTATCGCAGCAGTTCCGTCACGTGTAAAATTTTCAGCGCACGCACCCTTTAGCTTCGTTTAAAGTTTTCCAAGCGCGCGCTCCGACGCTGCTGAGGGTATCGAACACGCTATTAGCCGAGCACGCACTTGAGCGCGTATGAAACGATAAGTTTAATGAAATGTTAAGTTTAATCACGTTTATTGTTTCGGCAGTCCCGCGCCCGCCGTACATTTATCGCGATATTTATTTTTTCTTATGTTTGGCAGCGCAAATGTTCTGTTGTCCAGCCAATAAAACAAACTGAACACAACTCTGGTGAGAGTGAGTGATGGAGGAAAAAAGGGCGAGGGAGTGAGCAAGAGGAGGAGAGAGGGGCTCCGGCGAGCACGTTACCGCAGTTTCGCCACCTGGCACATTTTTAAACATGTGTGAAAAATTACCCTCATTTCTAGGACCTGGAAACCTCAGGCTTTTGCCTTCCACTGCGTTTGGCGATCCAATCCATCCACGTCTGACACCCGGAACCCCGAGCAGCCGTTCGCGTCCCGGTCTCCCGCTCTACCTATTCCGGAAAGTTCTGTCCCTCTGTCACCCTCGCTGGGTCATAATGAGAGCTCTCCTTGGTAAAGGTCTGTTTTTTCGTGGTAGATCTCGTAGAGTACAGCCCTCCTTCAGCCACTCTCGCTCTCGCTGTTTTCCCTCCCCTCCTGCCTGAATACAAACATCTCTCAGAGCTGTGGCCGGCTGCCGGGCGGCTGCCTCCAGACCCATATTTAATCAACATGAGGCTTAACTCTCTCAATCGGTTGACGGCTCATTTGAAAATGCGGCCCTGGGCTCTCGCTTTCTCTCCCTGTGCCAAATATAATAACTCCTCTCTTTCTTTACCCTGGTCCATTTTATAATTTTGCGATTTTTCAATGTCAGCCCCAGCCTTTCTGAAGAATTTTTATTGAATTTCCTGCTGGACCGAGCGGCCGGGGCTATCTTTTCTTTTCCACCAGGTTCTGTGACTTCTCCCCCCGCGGCCTTCTCTGTCGCCCTCCCTGGCCTTGCGTGGCCTCGCTCCCTCCGAGCTCCCTCACCACACTTTCCCCTCATTTTCTCATTCCTCTTATTTATTCATTCCCTTTCTAGATGTCCACAGTCCCCCCCCCCCAGCCCTCGCCCCCGGCCTTACCGCGCCTAACTCTTTGTCTCCATCCGCAATTATTTATTTTTCACTTCTTCCTCCCCCTTTGGCAGCAGCGCTGTGGTGCTTGCGAAGTCGGGAGAATTATGCTCGCTCATGAGCCTGGGCTGACATTACGGGGAAATAACTCATCGAAAGCCATTGCGTTCCTTTTACAGGACCGTGCTTCAAAATGTCACGCGGTGCACCGCTGCCAGTAGACAGGCTGTTGTTTTTAGGCTCTTACGGAATTTTATAAAAAATAAAGAAAGGCACCGCGGCGACGTGTCCCGCCGAAAAAAAAAGATTAAGAAACAAATGCCGTACAATTTATCACAGCGATTCAGCGCGGCTGAATAAATCATGTGGAATTATGGCTAATTAGGTGTGATTTCTTTGATTTATAACCATCGCTGAATTGGCAGGAAAGATGTCGTGATGCAAGATGGAATCATACGTGAATTCGCCTTTTTCCCCTGAAAAGCTGTCATTTGTATTGATCGGGGAACAAACCGGACTCCTCTCAGCGGCGTATTATTGCTCGCTCTGGTTTCGCCTCACAAAAGCAACAGGTAAGGCAAATCACTGCCCCCCGTCACGGCCCATACGGCACACGGGACCCCATTCCAGGGCTCGTTTCCAGCCACGCCACCGCTGTGAATCTCACCTCTAGATGAGAAGGTGGTAAAGGCGAAATGTAGCTGGGACTCTCAACTTCTTACTTGTCTTCTGCAAATGTGTGACGCTGTCACGCAGGTCTAATCACATTATGAGCGCTTTAGTGTGTGTCAAGCTGTCAGCTTTGATTCACAAAGCATCACATTTTCAGGGTTTCCTTTCTTTACACTTGTGTTTTGATGCAAAGAATACGGCCTCGCAATACACGTGCGGGTCAAAGAGAGAGAAAGTGTGTATGTGTGTGTGTCTTTTTAAAGAGGGTATGTGGATCATATGTTTAAAATTAGCGTACAAGGAGGGGGGAGGTTGTCGTCGGGGTGAGGGGCAACGAGGGGGCAAACCTCATGACCCCTAAGTATCGCATCACATGTCCAATCTTATTCCCGTCTGCTGCCTGACCTCCCGTCATGTGTTCCTTTGCCAATCTGTCACAGTTAATCTAAGCGATAAAAAAAGTGGCGGAGAAAAAGACCCGGAGTGTTCTGGAACAGCTCTTGGCGGAAACAAACAAAAAAAGAAGAAAAGGGGAACGAGACAAAGTGGAAAGTCAAGAGGAGCAGTAAACCGGTCACATGTGCCCAAGTGCGCCTTTATTCATTCTGATACACTGGTCGTTCAAGCCTGAGCTGGCACAGTGATTATTATCATTATTCATTTCATAACATCATTAATTTATTCCACAGTCGTCCTCAGTTATGAACGCCTGATGGGCCGTATACTCCCAATAGGGCGGATGGTGAAAACATTAATCAGGGATGCATCTCTGCAACTGCTTTGTGTTTTCTCGTCTCTTTTCACCTGGGGAGGCTTAAAAGGCACCTGAGATTTTATTATCATTATACCCAGTACCATCATGTTGCTTAACCTACAGTTTTGTCTTCTTTAGAAGTTTGGGATTTTCATTGTGCTTAAAGGTACGAGACTGGGGCACATCTCCTGGGATTCAGACAACGGTCTATGTCACAAGACCATATTTTCGGTCTCTTTCTTGGAACCAGCTCCTTCCTTTTTTCCCATAATGGTCGGCTTTAGGTCTGCGAGCTGCCACCCGTCCTCCCTCACGGAGGCCCTTGGCCCCACAGGGACTGAACCCAGAGACTAGATGCCAGTTTGGGTTCCGTATCCAGCTTCCCTCCCTTCATGCAGATAGAAAGATGCTCTTATCCAGGTCTGACACAGTTCCAGCAGCAAATCTGCCTGCAGATTCTTGTGATTTTTCATGTGCTTTCTGTCTCAATCTGTCAGGCCCTGGCCATTATCGTTGCCAGCGTTCCGTCCCCCTGCGGAGTTCTGAGGCATTTCTCAAACCACATCAATGTGTCACAGTGGAAAAACTGAAAGTCATTTATAATTTACTACTCACAATTTTTTTTTCTTTCCGGAATGCCAGATCTTAGTTATTGTCCCTTTCTGTCTTATGCTACAGCTGCTTACATTTATTCATCTGGCTGACATCGTTCCCCAAAGCTACTTACGATGTTTCACCCATTTATGCGGGTGGGCAATTTTTTAGTGGAACAATTTAGGATCGATACCATGCTCAAGGGTACAACGGCAAGGGGTGGTATTTGGACCAAGTTCCTACCGGTTCAGCTCATTTCTTTTGAGCTCTGCGCTACCTGTTGCTCCATCCCACCCCCCAACTTGAGCCAAGTGGGTGTGAGATGATCGAGGACCTGGACCACTGGCCATAAAGTTTATGGCTCAGATCCCAAGAGGGGAAACTGCAATTGGATCTTAGCAAATGATCAACTGTTTGAATAGAACCTCAAGGATCATCGTATAATATGAGCGACGTCGTCTGCTGCCGCACTCAGCGATTCTATTGCTCAGAATGGCTCTTGCAGTATATGGCTGTTCTGACTTGACAATATCAACAAGAGTCTTGCAAGTTTGTGCTTCTTCTGGAGTTTTGTGGTAATGAAAATCAAAGCACAAATGGAAACAGGCTGCACTGACATGAATTATTGAGGAACCTTTTACTGGAGAGAGTGAAGGTCTATATGCAACTGATGCTCAGCCAATGTTTTTACGTAAAACCATTTATAAATTCTACCCCTTTGTAATGCAGTTTGTTTTATTCCAGCAATTAAGAATTAAATGTCTGGCTCGAGGGTACTGCAGCAGAGTCCCTGGCACTTGCCAGTCATTGTCCTCATCTCTGCTACCTGTCATCCAGTCAATAAACGTCAGGGCTGAAATAAGAAAAAACATGAAGCAAATGAACGGCTTAAAGCATACAAATCAAATTCTTTTGAGTGATCTGCGGAGTCTCACTGCAAGTTCTGCCCTAGGATCCATTCATCTGTTATAGCTACCGATCCAGTGGGAGTCACAGAGATGGCAAACCACCCATGAAAAGCACAAGGTGCAGCATAACACCAGTACATTCCACACACAACTCATCTGACATTTTCTCCAAAGTGACTTACAATTATTTACACAGCTGGAAGATTTTACCAGAGCAATTGAAGGCAAGTACCTTGCTCAAGTGTACCACAGCTGGAGGTGAAACTTGAACCTGCAACCTTTGGGTCCAAAGCCAACAGTTCTAACTACCATGCTACCAGACGCCTCGCATGCAGGCGCTCACCCTACGAGGGTGGCTAAAAGACTCAGCAGTTCACCAGAACAACGAGTCACCGGAAGGTACGCACCAAAAGGCCGAGAGGAAGGCCTTGGGAACGCGGGGAGAACATGCAGACTCCGCAGAGGTGAATGGGGGACCGGATTTGAAGCAGCAACCCGGCAGCCATCACTTTCCAGTCGAAAGACTGGTGTTTGAATCCCACCTCCTGCCGCGGTCCCCTTGAGCAAGGTACTCGGCATAAAGCGATAGAGTAAAAATTGCCCAGCTGCATAAATGAGCAAATGATCGCTGATAGCTTAACATTCAAACCTAACATTTCAAAGCATCAGCAACACGATTAAATGTAAATGTAGCGCTGAGGTGACAACCCTGAGTCAACAGAGGAGTTAAGAACCTGGGGGCATATAGAGGGAGAAGGTCACGGAGAGGCACTGTAGGTGCACTTAATAAAACTATCTGTTGCCTGAACACGTTCTGTATGCCGAGGGGCACCTCCCGTCATAACAAATGACATGCCTGTCAGTCCCCCCCCAAAGGTTCCCCAGCATCAGATTCACAACCAAGCAGGTCAAGCTGGACCTCTTGTCAAAACCGCCCCATTAATAACCACCGACGAAGCACGAAGTTGCAACGACCAGCAGGATGTGAGGAGGATGTCCTGTAAACCGATCCCGAACCCTTGAAACATGACGAACGAAGGGACAAATGCAAACGGTGACGTGGCAAAGAGCGGAGCTCCTCACGAAAGCCGCACCCCTGCTCGTGCTCCCCCCCCCCCCCGCAAGCCGACAAGATTATTTAGGTTCGTTCCAATACGGGCAAGAAATTAACTCCGGGCGCTTGATTGAAGATGAAAGTGCTCGAGATGACTGAATATGGCGATTCTCCCGTACTTTGAGCGCAAAGTTCAAGGATCCTTACCTGAATTGCTGGAATAAAATGTAGCCGCGCGAGAAGACTACTGGGTGACTTAGAGTCAAGTCCTGCAATTAAATTACAGTATAAATTATCCACATTCATTAGTCAGGTATAATGTTTAGCTTCAGTATTTCACTTTGAATTAAATTTAGTTTGTCATTCCCCCCCCCCCCCCCCCGATAACTAGTCCCAACATGACGCGCCCGGGTAATAAATTCATGGCCGGGCGGCAGGGAGAAAAAATGTGTCCAATGTTTTATTAACACGCTCTGCAGTCCCTGCTGCTGGTGCGGGTTTAATTTTTACGAGGGGGCTGAAGGCTGGGACCGTGTAAGTGCGCACACACGATCCGGAGCTCTCCGCCTGCGTGTAGTGAGTTATTGGCGCTGGCAGGCCGCATTAATACGTCAAATTAAAGCCGCCCCGTTGTTGACAGGCCCTATTTGACCCCTGTCAGAGAACACACACCCACTTCACCCTTCTTTCCACTCTCTCACTCCCTCCCTTTCTTCCTAAATGTGGCTGCTCTCTTTTCCCCCTAAAACATTCCTTGTGCTCACTCGCTCGCTCACACACACACACACACACACACACACACACACACACGCGCTTGTGTTCTTCTCTCCCCCTCTCTCCATACGCCTGCACCTTAAGCGAATGTCCAGCTGCTGGAGAAATCCATGCGGTGGTCTTGGAACCACTGTCACACTCTTGGATGTGTCTGATGTATTTTCCGCCGAGAAACGCCGACACTCCTGTAAACGCCTGCAAGGCCACAACCGGCTTCTCGCTAATTCCGTTCCGAACAGCCGACGCCACCCAAGGAAACGTATTTTTCCACGTCTTAGGTGACTGCTACACGTCAATGACTTTTTTTTTCTTTTTTTTTTTTCTTTGCAGGAAACCCGACTCAAATCCGTCCGAGCAATCGGATTAACCTGTCCGATCCTGTAAATTCCTCCGCCGGGTTTGGACATCGCATCTCCTGACAGGTTGATTTCAACTCCTGTGACTGACACCTGGGGAGTAACGTAAAGATGTCGGTAAAATAACTTCACTCAAAGTGCGTTTCTCTAGCCAAATACTAAAAAAAAAAAAAAAGAGTATCATATTCATAGCAAGCTGAGAGTTAGCTTTCGGTCAAACTGGGAAACTTCCGGTGACCTATATGAGGCTGTCTCAGCTTCAAGCTTCCACTGGTCTTGAGTTTTACCGCATTTTCTTGCGGCACACAAGACAAGCCATGATGATACCATAATTGAAGTCATCAGATTTCCCAGATAGGGAAACAGTATAGTTAGCACGCCCGTGCCCAGACAATCGTAAAAGTTGAAACTTGTAACGCTGTGATTTCTTTGTGCGGCTGCCATCGACGGGAGTTGCTATGGAATATCAGCGGTGCGGACCTGGGGAACTTGATCGCTTGGCCAGACAGGTGAGAGTAGGATATCCTTCCGCTGGCAGAACTCCGAGGCATTCTATGGGGCCAAGTCACACAGGAGCGGAGCGGGGTGGTACACCCTGACTGACCCCAGCAGTGAATGCATTGTTAGAGCCAGTGAAATAAGGCATGACGGCCATCTTTTCAAAATTTCTCCACTCGAAAAGATTTCAGAAGAACTTCATTTATGAATCAATAATGACAAGAGTAGCAAAGAGATTTAGTGAACCCGCTCAGCTTTCTACTGAATTCATTCTGCAGTCGTTTTTGATCACCATTTGTAAGGGCACCAGGGGGCGTAGTGGCTAGTGCTGCAATCTTGTACAGCCCTAAATGAATGAATGAATGAATGAATGAATGAATCAATCAATCAATCGCAGAGTGTGTGATTGACATTTCACTTTGGTTGCAGCAGCATACAGTGTACTGCACACGTACAGATAGACATGCAACATATATGTACATACATACACACATAGGAATCCAAATATATAAATATGAAGAAAAACAAAAAGTCACCAATTTAAAGAAGCAGAAAAATAAAGACCTAGGTTCAAATCCCGCTCCTGTCGTAGGCACTTGCCCTAAATTGATGCGGTAGAAATTAACCAGCTGTTTACAAGAGTGGGTAAATAAGTGCAAGTCATCTACTATACAAATATAAAATTGTTTGGCACGTTGGAGGAAACTCTCAGCAAAATGAATATATAATAATAATAATTATAAGAGGGAATACATATATAAATAAATATGAACATACATGTATTGTATACTGACAAAGGTCGTACGTGAACAGGAAGGAAAATTTCAAGTTCTTCATCACTACTCCAAGTACATTGAAAATGAATGGGCTTAATAAGAAATAACAAATTTAACACAATATTATTGTAAGCCAATTTATATTATACTTGCATCTAATGCTTGCAGTATTTGATACTTATACAAATAGAGCAGCTTTTTTCTGGAGCGATTTAACGTGAGCATTTTGGTCAAGGCTACGGAGATTTGAACCAGCAACCTACGGGTACGTGTGTTCCGGAATGTGCCCGTTCCTCAAAGCGTGCAGGACCGTGTGAAGGTGTGCCGGGCAGCATCTCTCCCCTCCCCCCGCCCAGCAGCCCCGCAAGTGTCTCCGCAGGTTCGTGGGTGTTGACGGCTCCCAGCTCCCGCTGGCGTGGAGCACTTCACAGAAGCCCCATCAAAGGAGGGGAAGGGAGTGAGCGAGAGCGAGAGGCTGGGAGACACATCAAAGCCCCCCCCCCCCCCCCCCCCCCCCTCACGCCCACCCCGCCGCCAGTTCCACGCACGCAGGAACAACCCAGCGCCGACATCAGACAAGGCCCTCGGTAAACACTCTCCTCAGATCCTGTCAGCATGACGCTCCCATTCAGAGCCATTGTGCTCCACGCTTTGTTTATCAAAGTGCTGCCGGGGGCCCGGGGGCCACTCTCCTGGGGCCCCGATCGAGCGGGTGGGGAGGGGGGGGGCGGAGGTGGCAGAACACTCTCCGCCAATAACCCCTCCCCCCCCTTTTCACTTAATACTCAGTTCAAATAATTCCATTTAAAACCGACTGCATTCTCGTGCTGCTCTGCCTCCCGCTCTACATCTCGTTCCTGCCGGATCTCTGCATGCGCTGCCCCGGGAGGACTTATGTGGGCTTTAAAAGCTCTTTTCTTCAATTGGTCCTTCCCCGACCCCTTTCCCTTGACTGTTTTCACGAGTCGCTGAGCTCCGGGAAGGCCGAACTCGCCAACTGGCCGCGCCAAAAGGCAACCGACGAGGGAAGACTCCTTGCATCCGCGCTGCCGCCTTGAACTTCTTCAGTCCCGGTTCAATCTGTCACCTTCACTTGTGCTCCTTTTATTAGTAGTCTGACTTCCTTCCTCAATTTCCCGCAGTAAATGCGAGGCTGCAGTTTACAAGCGCTGGGCCTCCGATTCCACCCCCTCCGCGAGATCAAAGCGGGTCCCAGCGAATACATTTCCCCGCTGCACAATGCCCCTTTTCAAGGTGTCTTCAGGTTTCCATCTTCAGTCATTTTGATCCCTTAACCGCCAACCCCCCCCCCCAGCCACCACCCGTCATTGCTCTCTTCTGTAGGAGCTATCATCTGTGGCAGCAGCTCTCTGCCAGGAAGGACAAGGGAAAGGAAGAGGTTCGCTCAGAAGGCGAAACACTCAAGGCGTGCGTATGCCCACATGTTCATTAACACTGCTGCTTGTGTGCATCCGGCTCCGCTTGTGTTATAGGTCACAGTCCAGCTGTTTATGACGATCTGTCACAGGTTACATTCCAGCTGTTTATGATGATCTGTTACGAGTTAGATTCCAGCTGTATGTGATGATCTTTGACAGGGTACAGTCCAGTCAGCCATTCCCAATGCTGTTGCAATGGTGTAAAAGAGAGGTACAATACCATGTTGTTTGGAAGGGGCAGAGGAAAATGATACTGAGTGTGCACAAGCAAAAGGGAGAGGAGAGGAGAGGAGAGGAGAGCGCACACATGTGAGATCTGGCTGCTCCGATGTGTCTTTCCCCCCTCAATAAAGTTTCAGTTCCAATAAAGTTCAGTTCACTCTACACCTCACATGATCATTCAGTAAAAATCACTGCCACCTGCTTCAGCTGCTTCTATCTCCACCTGCTTCAATTCTCTCATGACTGCTTCCTAAACACTAATAATTTTAATGACTGTGACTACTGCAGCTTTTGTAAACATCATTAATCACATCTAAATAATAATAATAATAATGATAATGAACATGCGTCAGCTGCAAACAAAAACTAGAAACATGTCTTAGAAAATCTGTGAAAGATGTGTGCAAATATGGTGTGGAAGTTACCAGGTATTATAAACATATGGCAGTCAGGTGTCATAAAAAGACGCTAAGTGTGATGTGGCAGACAATGGAGATCAGCAAAAGATGAAAGGCCACAGGGGCAGGTGGTGCAAACAAAAGTTTGAGATCAGGAGGTCGCCGGAACAGATCCCCGGAAAGGACTTTCCGTTGCGGTGTTCGGTCACAGTAAACGACTGACGGTCCAGCGAAACTGGAATCTACACCCTAAACCATGTGCGGAGAAGCTCCGTACAGCTTCAGTCTACATCGCACGTGAATAGTGTCGTTTGAATAAAAAATAAGCTCACCTGGGATTCCAGATGTAAATCCGGCGCTAATTCAAAGGTAATTCACACACCTGCAGACCCTGTGGCAGCTGCGTGACTGCAACTTCCCACTCGTTATGCTACCGAATGCAGTGATGAAATTTGCATAGTGACATTGCCAGAAATTATTACTGTTAATTCATTTAGCCAACACTTGTCCCCAAACAAATGTATAATCCTCCTACAAAGTTACAATCTTAGATTTGTACACTAAGCTACTTACAATGATTTAGCCTTTTTATAAAGCTGGGTAACTTTTAACTGAATCAATTAAAGGTAAGTTCCCCGCTCAACGGCACTACAGTAGGTGATGGGAGCTGAACCTTATTGTTCCGACCGCAAGGCGAGAGCCCTGGTTACCACGTTGCCTGCTGCTCTACCAAATTTGACAGTGATTTACCCATTTGGGCAGTGGAGAATTGCTGATGCATCGCTACAGGGGTACCTTGCTTAAACATGGAAGAACCGGGTTACGAACTAGCAACCTTTAGATTACAAGGCAACAACCCTAACCAGGACACTGCACACTGCCCCGGAAAGAGCCTTTTGTGTGGAAGTGTCAGGATCAGACGGCAAACAAAGGTTATTTTCGAACAGTTCATCTATTCCAGCATTACGAGTATATTGCGTGGTGGTTATGGACATTGTACCCTGAAGGTAACTAGTTCTATTCCCAAAAAAGAGCTCTGTTGTAATTCTGTCTCTACAATAAAACAACTCCCTACGAAAGTGCAATTGAGCCTGGAAGAAGATGAGAAAAGAAACTTAAAACTAATACAATGAAAGTCAATTAGGAGGAGCAATTTACTGCGGCTGAAGCTGCTGGCATCTGAATGCATGTTACGCATGTGAGCGAAAGCTTCAGACCAATCTGTGCTAATGACCTGTCTAAGTCTGGGGTGGCAGTCGTGCCTTTTGGAGTCAATAAACCAGCATGCTATCTTATTTCAGAGCAGCAGCTCTAACCACCACGTTACCCAGCTGACCCAACGGGGTTCGCATAATTTTAATATAATTTTACATCCGTTTCCACCCATGATCTCATTCCAGGGCACCCTGCAAAAGCCAAACGATGACTCGAACTATCCGGTTAAGAGCAGAGGTACAGCAATGACCCACCGACCCCATGGCCTTTGCGGTGTGCCGCGCCCCGCTCCCTGCTTAAATGTGCTTAGACATCCCAAAGCAGGGTGAGTACACGAGGCGCGCGGAGGCCGAGGCACATCCCGCGTTGTCGCCTAGCGGTCCCCCACTCGAGATCCGGTGAGAGTTGGGCATGAAAAGAATTAGGAGCACAATGGGAACGTCAGTCAGGAAAGGCCCTCCCTCCTCCCCTCCTCCCCTCCTTCCCTCCCTCTCTCGCCCGCGTGTACGGGCCCGACTCGCTCGCTGCCACATTCCCCCCTGCACAGCGGAGAGCAAATTACTCTGTGACAGCCGCAATCATTCTGCGATATTACTCCGCGCGAGTCTCAATCGGTGTGAAACAAAACACGTTAAAGAGGCGTCGGGGGAGAAACAGAGAAAATTAATGAAATAATAAAAACCAAATCCTGCCCGCTCTCACGCATTGCGCTGCACCCCCCTCTTCCCCACCCCATCCCACCCCACTACCCCCCTCCAACACCCCGATCTCCTCTCCTCCTGTCAAATAATTTCCACCAAATCCTTTTTGATACGACATCACAGAGCCCGAGCGGAGGAGATAATCCTTGACATCCTTATCGCTAACCCCCTTTTTATTTAGTCTCCTCCGTGTTCGCCAGCCTTGTTTGCTGATACAATCTGCCAACCAACGCGGCCCGGGCGGATCACACATCAAAAAGCCAGCCTCCCCCCTCAGGGGCATCGTGATGTCAGAATTGCACTCCTCTGCGTGTTCTGTGTGACAGCGTAATTTGAAAAACTTCATTTGATTTCCACTTTGTTACGTTCTGTTTATGGCATAATAGACAGAGCCAAAATCTTTCCTCCTTCAGGCTTTTGACATAAAAATAACATGGGAAAAAGACCCCCCCCCCACTTCACTCCAGTGTTGCTCATTTTTAACCTAGTTGCTCACTGCAACCGTGCCGCCGTCAAGCCGTGCACGGCGTTTGCAGACATGAAACAATTTGCCAAATGTCAAATTGCATTTTGGAATTGAAGTGGGCAGGTGGCATAGCAGCTAAAAACTAGGTTAGTCCACACACTTGCATCACCTGAGTCCTCTTGACTTCTAAGTCATTTGGGACTAAATAAATAATTAGATAATAAATCAGCCAAAGAAACATCTCTGGTTGGGTGAGTGGTGTTGGGATGGTTAGTACAGTAGTGGTCAGCTCTGCTCCCTTTGCACCCATAGGTCCCAGGTTCAAACCCCACCCTTGGCTGTAGTGCCCTTGAGAAAGGAATTTACCCCAAATTGCTCCAGTAAAATTACCCAACTCTATAAATGGGTAAATAATTGTACGTAGCTTCAGAGACAAGCATCACCTAAAGAATAAAGTTTAAATTCCATAAACATGTGAAGCTGTACACTTGCTTAGAAATGTACCAACATGAAAAGCTATTTTAAGAGACATAAAATGAATGCTTATTGAGTTTCAGAAGGAGATCCAATATTTACATTTATTTAGCAGATGCTTTTCTCCAAAGCAACTTCCAATGAACTCTATGTAGTGTTATCAGCCCACACACCTTATTCACCGCGGTGACTCACACTGCTAGATACACTACTTACACTGGGTCACTCATCCATACATCAGTGGAACACACTCTCTCTCTCTGTCACTCACATACTAAGGGGGAACCTGAACAGAATGTCTTTGGACCAGAAAAGATCCAGATGCTCTTTCAGCCAAATTTCCATTAAGTGGCATAGCACCATACCAGAACATATTAATTCCTGAGAATTAAACAGTGACTTTTTTCAAAAAAAAAAAAAAAGCTCTTGGTATAAAATTCAGAAGCAGATGAGAGGCAAAATTACTCATATATGAGCAAATCCTGTTGTTTATGGTTCACAGACCTGCAGCGCAAAAGAAACACTTTTAGTCCTTTGCGGGCTTCTTTTCCACATGTGAAATTTGGAATCAATGCAGAATTCTCCTCCAGTCAGGGGATTATATCTGAAACAATAGGGAATTTATCTCCCATCTCTGGGGTAGATTTCAAACAATGGGTAATTTGCCTCAAATAAATGCTAGTATTATTTCACCAATTTCTGGGCTTTTTATCCTTACCTCATCTACACGGCTTTTTGACAGTACAGATAATATTGATTTCGTAACCTATTGTTGTGGAAATTCAAACACATGACTTGATGGGTCTTTTCAAAGTCTTTCGAATACTGTATGTCACGCGGTAAGTCTGGGGTGGTTACAGTCTGTCAAATCGAAAGGATGCTGCGTGTTGACAGCACGTAGCACATTGTTTTCCTGTTTCAGACGCTGATTTTGTCACCCAAGGATTATGGGTTCAAATGTAGGGAGTTAGTTACGGAACTGAACTGAGAATGAGTGAATAAAATTGTAGTGAAGCAATTAGTCGGTTTCCTCCCACTTGTCCTTGTGATGGGAACTCAAACCTTGCTTTTCCCAGTCATCGTATCTGGGATCCCCAAGCATTCCCAGGCCAACCATGAGTCCTGGGTCTGCTCCGGGGTCATCTCCCAGCGGGACGTTCTATAACATTCAATAACTCCAGCAGGAGTTGACCGGGGATGGTCTTATGACACGACTGAACCACCTCAGCCGCCTCCTATCGACGCAGAGCAGCTGTGACTCCACTCCAAGGCTCGTATGGATCACCGAGCTCCTCGCCCCGTCATGGAGGGCGAGCCCAGCAATCCTGCGGAGAAAACTCATTGCGGCTTCTCGCATCTGCGATTTCATTCTTTCGGCCCTTACCAAAAGCTCGTGACCATAGGTGAGGGTGGGGAGGTAGACCGAGCGGTAAACTGACAGCTCGGCGTGGAGAATCGGCTCCCGCTTCACCACCATGTCAAACAGATTTAACTTAACGCTGAGAATACAGACAGAGCTCATACTGCGCCTACACGGGGAGCAGATAGCGTACATCAGTGGCGCCAATACGCCATACCCCTGCGGTACCTCCTACAGCACATGATAAGAGACCGGTCATACGCATCCCCAAGTTCACAAAACACGCATACACTAGAATGCAGACCCCTGTGCTCCTCAGACAACTGCACCAAGGAGAAGAGGCCGTCCACATAACCCAGAGAGGCTCAGCCAGGAGCAGTAGCATAGAGCCATCCTTCAGGCTCATCACCTGCAAGGAGAAGGGCAGCGATCGGGAGCAATGCTTGACATGAGCAGTGTGGACCTACACGGACTGGATAAAAAGAAATAGCTTCATAAATGAGTAGAAGCATAAAGCTCACTGCCTAATTGCCTTAGCCGAAGCTCTTTTCTCGGAAACTTCAATAACATGCTTGACCGGTGTACAGTCGCGTTGACGGTTATATAGTGGGATAACTGGTGATTAAAACGACTTCATGACCGTTTGGGAACATAGTCGTGGAAGGCTGCTTACTACGGATACTCAAAGAGGAGGTGTGGACACTTAGCAGCAGCCAAAATGAAGAGAAAATCTAACAGCCGGACAGGAAAAAGATTGCTGTGGACGCCGAGCAACAGCGTGCTTTCGGAGAGCGTAACGGAAAGAGGCACGTAAAAATGGTGAAACGCCACGGAAGTGTTAGCACAGGTCTGTAACTGCCAGGTTAATGGCTCTTCATTACGGCCAAGCTCATCAGTTCTGGGTAATTAAGTATTTATGCATGACATTTGGAAATCCTTGATACAAAGTGTTGCCATTAATACCCCACTAATAAATCAGCAGTAATAAAGTATTTATAAACACCATTTGTGTCCCTTAATCTAAAGCACCATTGAAACAGCAGGTTCAAGTGCTACTTTCGAGCAGGACTGAACATTGCTGTAGGGCCGTAGCGTACAAATTAAACAACATAAACTTTTCTCCCGACACCGGCTGAGACGACCGTCGAAGTGGCGACGGTATTGAACGTGTGCTCTACTTAACCAGAGTGGGTCAGACACAAGCAGCGTTCTTTATTAAATGTGCGAGGCATCTAAACAAGAGCCCCAGGTGAAGAGGCTACAGCTAGAATTCCATTATGAAACTCCAAGGGTTTCATTACAAGGCAAATCGGGGGGCCTTTCGCACCAGTCCGGGGAAGGAGGCTTTGAAGTGAAACCATTTCACAGTCCGATTAAGGCCTCCGGGTCTCCTGTCTTTTTCATGCACCTTTGTCCCAGCTGGGTGTAGGAAACCTCAACTAGCAAATGCTGGGTGCACTCGAGAGTTGTCAAGACAACGGCGGTGTCGACCTACGGTTTGGCTACTGTCGCCGAGGTCCTTGCTATGGACGCTGTCACCTAACAGATGGGCCTCCTTAAAACACACACATCGTCATCATCTGAAACCGTTTGACCCACGCGGGGTCGCGGGGAGCCGGAGTCTAACCCGGCAACACAGGGCGCGAGGCCGGAGGGGGAGGGGACGCACCCAGGGCGGGACGCCAGTCCGTCGCAAGGCACCCCAAGCGGGACTCGAACCCCAGACCCACCAGCGTTAACTCTCCTTCCTATTCTTTGCAGCTCTTCGGCACATTGTACCCGTATTTAGATCAATTCAACGTGGCCTTTATTATCTTTGTTTGTTGAGGTCAATCAGACGGTGTGCGCAATGGCGACAACGCAGGCAAGCCTGTTTCCACTCTATTTCCACTGTTTGTACACCACTGCGGATAGATTCGTCCAGCCCGTCAGCCGTGCAACCGCAACACAAGCGCTCATCTAAGAAGAGAGCACGGGGATGAAAGAGCCGAAAGGGATCGAAAACCGTAAGAGACGAGATCGAGCCAAAGAGGCGAGTAAATATGAAGAGTATAAGTCTTAAAAAACATCAGGAATGAAATGGGAAGTAGAGTGAGCTCTTTGTTCTGGTGACTGACGGCGGGATGAAACGCCGGAGTGCGAAGCGCAAACACGAGGGAGGGAAGGGAGAGCAAGTGTAGCTCCCTCTGCTTTTCGCGTTGGGACTGGAGCACCACCCTGCCTCTATGTCTTCAAATACGGGGAAGAGAGAAGACTTCCTCCCCGTATCCGTGTCTCTGCGTGTTTGCGAGCGTGTGCGAGAGCTCTGATTTATGTTTGGCAAGTTTGATCTCCTAAAAGTCTTTATGATTTACACAACAATAATTCTTCTTGACCCAGGCTTACATGGATGATGTGTCAGCGGCAATGGTCTAGAATGGATTTTAATAGGCTGATTCTTTGTCTGGGGAGGCGGTTAGCAGCGGTTGTGGTGGCTGGGGAACGGAGAACGGTGGGGGAGGGGGGGGGGGCGGTATTTGACGAGGATAGGTACACAAACAAGACAGAGATGAAATCCAGAAAGCTATTACTGGGAGAAAGACCCATCAAGGGCAGAGCTGTAAAATTAAACAGCGTGGGGTGAATCTGCGAGCCGCCGTGAGGATGTTAATATGACCGTGACATTGTTAGTGTGAGGGGGGGTTCAGGTGAGTGCAACCGCGTAAATCACGATTATGCTCTCATACATATCGCGCCACTGGTTTATGTGCCCTTCAGTGCTCCGGCCTTATCTCAGGGCGCAGGCTACGGAAGGCGATGAGCGCTCTTGCTCCGGGATTCAAACGGACACCCGCAATCATTCTTCCAGATATGTACAAACGGGCCGTGTCGCAGCGGGGAAGGTCACGGTCACGGCGCAGCCTACCGAAATATATCTAACAAACTACCTAATAAGCGAAGAACGCAAGACAAGGTGGAAAACGAGGGACGACCAAAGCGGTCGAGGAACGGGGAAATAAGCAAACGCCGCGCACGCGCCGAAAAGGGCGCGACTTTTGGCGCGGTTAGGCAGTACGGGTCACTATACGATTCAGGATCCACGAGCGGAGGGCAACATCACGGGCTCGGTCTACCCCGGTTAGCATCTCTTGGGGTCTTCACCTCCAGGCCTCCCACAGGACTTCTGGTCAGGCAGGGATCCTCAGCAGCTGCTCGACCGGAACGGAGGAGCCCTGCTCGGTGTTTGGATCTCGACGGCAGCAGGCACAAACACTACGAAATTTACCGTCGCACGTTGAAGCTTTTCAGAACAGATGTCCGCCTCTGGCAGCTCTGTAATGTCTCTAATACCCCCCCATCCTCCACCCCACCCCCTGGGCCAGGTCTGCCTTCCCCTACTGTGCTGGCTGGCCCTGTGCTGTGGGCCCAGGCCTGACACCGGGCGCTGTGAAATAGCAACCGCGGCATTAATACAGCAGGGAGGGCTCGTTTATGTGTCGGGAGAAAAGATCTACGATGCCGTTTTTCACCCTTTTTTTTCCCTCCTTGAAAATGGTGAGTTATGGCGACAGAAATGTGTACCCATTAAAGGTGATATGATGTATTTTCTGCCTTGTTCTGAAGCTCATTCATCAAGTGAGACAATAAAGAAAACGGCACTTACCCCCCCCCGTTCCTCCCCCCTCGCCCTCTTTCTCTCTCTTTCTCTCTGTCCCCCCACCTTTTCGTGTGCTGTCATGTGTAATTTATGGTGCCCCAGCTCAGAAACCTCTTGGCAGGCACTGCAGAAGCATCTTGCTCCCTTACCTACTATATAACTTTTTTCTGGAAGTGTTGTTACCCCAGCGACAAGGCGCTCGTAAGTTACCGGTTCCTCCGCAGAGACGGTTAAGTACGGGAGAACAAGGGAGGCGAGCCAAGAAAAACTGTTAAATCCAGCATTAGGAACCACGCGGTCAAATCTGAATGAAAGCGATGACAGCGGAAGCATTAGAAGAGGTGCGCAGAGAGAGCATCGCAAGTCAGAGGTCCGAATGATTGAAAAATAGCGGCACGTTTAGGTTCTTCCGGGATGCGGTTTAAGGTTTGGTCACTCATCCCGCTCGACAATACATTAAAAATCCTCACGCGTGCCACGATACAGATCCCGGACCCGGTTTCGAAGGCTTTACCATACAACACATGAGCCACTACTAGAGGGGATCCAAAAAATGGCTAATAAGAAACATTGAGAAATCACAGTAAAGACATCTGTTTTCTTGTGAGCGTCGCTCAGTCGTATATTCGCATGGCACGCAGACCTAGCGTGCCTCCACCCTGACGTCGGGGTGAAGCATCATTTTATGATCGCGTAAATTCCCTAAGATCTCTTGTTTGAAAGGCAGAGGGGGCAAAATTCCAGACCGGAATCCTCGAAGGCAAACTTTCGTTTTGTTATCAAACCCTGAAAAGAATCTTTAAAGTGCTTGAAGTGTTTGGAATGTGCGGAGAAGACGGGCTTTTGAATTTGTGGAAGGGATTACACTTTTTGAATGTTTCTGAAGTTTTGTTGAAATCAGTACTTTCACAACGGGGGGGGGGCGCGGTGACACAGCGGGTTTGGCCGGGTCCTGCTCTCCGGTGGGTCTGGGGTTCGAGTCCCGCATAGGGACGCCTTGCGATGGACTGGCGTCCCGTCCTGGGTGCGTCCGCTCCCCCTCCAGCCCTACGCCTTGTGTTGCCGGGTTAGGCTCCAGCTCGCCGCGACCCCACTTGGGACAAGCAGTTTCAGACAATGTGTGTGTGAGTACTTTCAGACCAGTGCACGCAGACATTTACTTAAAAAATAATTATAATAATGATGCTTCTGCTAATTCTTTGCACGGATGATGCTTCCAGGGTATTACAGCAGGAGCCGGGAATCGAACCAGCAACCTTCAGGCTGCGAGCCCCTATCCTCAACAGTAGCCGCGCCTGCCGATCCTTCACGTAAGCTAAGCCTTAAATGAAATACACGCGGTGCCAATAAAATGTCAGACTGGTTAATGTCACACTTGATGATGAGTCAGCGATTAAATTGTGAAACTTTATACATGGAGAAAAGACGTCATTAAAGTTCAGAGTGAAGGTGCAGGACATCATGTGGCGCATCTGGACCCGGCCTCCACACGGCACCCGGTCCTCCTTTTGGAGACTCCCCTCAGGGTCTTCCCTTCCACCTCCCCACGTCCCCCAGCTGTCAAACACGAGTGTGAGATTAATGAAGTGGGCGGACCCGTATAATAATCATTTGTTTGATGTGACAGCACTCATGGGCGTCCATTTACTCACACGTCGATAGACTTTTTAATTGAGCGCCAAAGTCCGTTATGCTCCGACTCGCTGGTGACTGACAGCTTCTTACTAGTGACTGACAGGTTCCAAATTATGACTGACAGCTTCTCGCTGGTCAGCTTTTTAACTTTTCCTCCTGCGTTCCCGCTCCAATGTGAACCCGTTCGGTTCCGCGAGCGAGTATGCGTATGGGTCCGAGCTGCGCGTGCGGCGTTCGTAAAACGGAAGCGCCCATCCAATGCGGAGATACAGTCAGCTATACTATAACGCGATAGTCGTGCCCCTGTGAATCAGGCATTTTCACTAATTTGCGCTATTAAAATAACAGTTGCCATGGCAACGGGATGGGGCACAGCACATTAAATACAGCAATTACCCCACACCCATCATCTACAACCGCTTGTCCTGAGCAGGGTCGCAGCGAGTCGAAGCCTTACCCAGCAACACAGGGCATAAGGCCGAAGGGGGAGGGGACACACCTAGAACGGGACACCAGGCAGGGTTCGAACCCCAGGCCAGCCACACGCGGACACCGGTTGAACCCGCTGCACCATCACACACCCCAAAAACTCACATACACATTGTCTGAACCGCTTGTCCCAAACGGGGTCACGGGGAACCGGAGCCTAACCCGGCAACACAGGGCGTAGGGCTGGAGGGGGAGGGGACACACCCAGGACAGGACGCCAGTCCACAGCAAGGCACCCCAAGCGGGACTCGAACCCCAGACCCACCGGAGAGCATGTCGCAGTCCAACCCACTGCACCACTGTGTCCCCCTTCGAAAACTCACAGCACACCCAGAATTAAATTAAAATATAGCACAAAACTTAAAGCATAAGCTGCAAATAAGCAATAAGCGATGAATGAATACAGCATTTATAGCACTTAACTGTTTTGTTTCCTTCAAAGAACCCTTTCAACACCCAATTTCTGTGCCAACGTTACTTTCTGTTCTGTACATTACATTACGTTTCCTTTCCTTACTTTTACCATGCAGGGCATGCAGGGCATGCAGGCCTTCGGAACGCTTCTTCGTACTCATCGCTTCGGCCAGCCGTGTTTAAACGTAATGAAGTAGGCAGAAATGAAATGCTAATGTTTGCATTTTCGGAAGAGAATCTTGTTTGTCCCAAATTGCACTCGTAAAACTTTGCATTACATGGTTAAATTTCCTTCAGGCTGTATTATGAGGGAGAATCACACTTATCCGTGAGCTTTAAGACGGATATTATAGGCGCTGATTTCTGTTGCCTCCGTAATGTAAAAGAAAAAATGAGAAAATACACACACACACACACACACACACACACACAGAGCTGCTTGTCCTGAACAGGGTTGTGGCGAACCGGAGCCTAACCCGGCAACGCAGGGCTCAAGGCTGGAGGGGGAGGGGACGCACCCAGGATGGGACGCCAGTCCATTGCAAGGCACCTCAAGCAGGACTCGAACCCCACACCCACCAGAGAGCGGGACTTGGCCAAGCCTGCTGTGCCACCGCAACCCCCAATGAGAAAATAAAATGCCATAAATATCTTGGGCACTTATCTACTTTTTCATCGCAGCTCGAGTTCGTGTTGAACCGCACGGCGGTTGTTTAGACAGGTTTGTCTCAGCTGTTGGCACGGGCGGCAGATAAGGGAGGTTCTGTTGACGGATGTTTGACGGTACGTGTGCAGGCGTCCCTGTGTCCGTTCCGTCATGTTGTTCCGGAGGCGAAAACTTGTACGTGAACCCGCACGCGAAGAAAACCCGCCGACCGTGACCGCGCTCTCAGTTGTTGCACAGGGTACTGATTACTCATTTTTTATCGTACCTTGATAAGAACAACTCATTGAGCCACATTTAGAAAGCCGTTCAGACATCTGCATCGCATTCGGTCCGGGCTTTTTCGCAGCGCGTTCACTCAACATCCCGACGTGTTTTTAGCGAGGCAACTTTTGAACTATTACAATGAATGAAGTGGTAAACTTCTTTCAGAGCCAACATCCCCGGTTTCTACCATGACCTTTTCCTCCTACTCATTTCTATTCTCACGCAGAGCATTTTCATTTTCTCTTTGCAATGCCCCAAATGGGGGAAAATAATTTTTTGGCCTTTTTTCTACTGAATTTTTTTTGGATAGCGCAACGAACGCGAGAACTGTTCAACGGCTTAGTCATTCCCGAATGCCATGTAATACCGAACCCAATTTGGGATGCAATATCAGGTGCTGTGACCTGAGAACCAGTCACTTCAGTTCATTTCAGCGGTAGTGCTACACTCCTCTACTTCTTGCTGCTTTGTTGCCCAGCCTACAAAGGATGAGAAAATTCCATAGTTCATAGGACACTCACAACTGCTGAATCCCTCCCAGGATTCAATGGGAGTCTTAAAACCTTTCCATCTCCTGATCTTCCTGTAGCTGCACGAATTTGTTCAGCATTATTTGATGTGTTTATCTACATATTTGCTATTTGACTAAATTTCTATGGACATCTGTGTGAGTAAAGGGTACCAGGAAATTGTCAGCATCAGACATACAAGGTATAATCCCGTGTTTGTATCGAAAGCTCTTTGTCTGCTGCGAAATGCACTTTTGTATAACCTCAGTTGTACATCACTGAAGAAAAGCATCTGCCAAGTGAATGTGTAAATACAAGTACAATGTAAACGCTGAGTGAGCCCTGGCTATGGAGCTTAATGTAATACAGGTGTAACTGTCTGCCACATCTACCTGGGCCTCACGGGGCTTTAAAAATAACCAAAGTCATTCAAAAATAGCAGTTTCGATATAACCGAAGCCATTTTCTTTACTGCCAACTGGGTTTCTTTCTTTAGGACTAACATTTAAGGATGATAACTGTGTAAATTTCCCGGTAAGATGATTATCATTTAAAACTGCAGCAGATACAGGTAGTCCAAAATTACGACATATACGACTGACAGCCACCCAGATTTACATACAGCTTTGTTCTGTTAACCTTATATAATTCTGAACTCTGATGCTCGGTCGTGACGTGTGACGAAGACAATTTCATCTGCTAACGTCAGCTGGACGCACTGCTGCAAGGCATCCATATCTATTATTGTTTGCTTCTTAGTCAGTGTTTGGGTGTCTAAAAGTGATTACATTTTGTTTACAAAACTGTTTGCTTGTCATTCCCTTGCAGTTACTTTTTATTTCAAACAGCTATCACACAAAAAAGTTAATGTTCTGGTGGTGACGAAAAGAAAAAGCAGAAAACAATAGATCTAAAAATGAAAATAATAATACAACATGATATGCATACACACACACACACACACACACACACACACACACACACACACACACTGCCTACAACCACTTGTCCCGAGCGGGTTCGCGGTGAACCAGAGCCTAGCCCAACAACACAGGGGCTGAATGGGGAGTGGACACACCCGGGACGGGACGCCAGTCCACTGCAAGGCACCCCAGGCAGGACAAACCCGCTGCGCCACCGTGCCTCCCTGAAAATATAATGCTCTACTGTATATTATTATTCGACATTAGTATTATTTTAACGTGAATAATGAGTGAAATTAGTGAAAATAACAAAGCTCTATTACTGAAAACAGCATTCGTGCTACTTTTCATATGGCGTTAGGAGATTTTCGACTTAGTAGACTTTCGATGGGATCATCGGAATGGATCCCTTTTGGAAGCCAAGAATTACCTGTAAATAGAGAGGACATGAACATGACTTATAGTGTAGCTTATGTCGAGAAAAGAGCGGCTGACAAGCAAAATAATGTTCGTCATCCATTTTATTGTCGAAATGCTCACATCATCGAGTCACTGAGAACGAGCAGAAAATGTAACACAGACATTAGGCCACTGTCAATATTCAGACAAGAGCGACTGAAAAAAGTCAGATATTGATCCATCTGCCTTATTAAGCAGAATTCACTTTAAATAAGTTTTAAAGTTGCTTAAGAATGCAGCGTGTCAGAGTCTGGATATCCAGTCGACGGCCACGGTTTGGCAACAGAGAATCAGCTGAACTGCGACTATAAGGGAAGAGACAGATGATTTAGTTAAGTTAAATACAAAGTGTGCCATTCTTCTTTTAAGATGGCTTTAGCAGCCCTCGGAGAGCAAACGGGAAGAAGGAAAAGTCTGTGATGTCAGTTGTGTTTTATAGTCTTCCGCAGCATTACGGGAATCTCGCTTTTTTTTTTTTTTTTTATACTGCCCAGAACACCGTGAGCTAGCGGTTGAGGTGTCGATGACATCACTGGATTAATTTACTCAGCGCACACACTGTTTTATCATGTCATTTTGAGAATCCAGCACCACCAGCTACTGGCATTGACTTGACATTTATTTTGCCTGAATAAAAGCATCGTGGAATCATGGTGGGAACCAGGTCTGCTGCGAGAATCGGCGCTTTGCCGTGGGTGCCGCGTGTTTGCATCATGCGGGCCGGTTTGAGTTCCCTGGTTTGTGGCAGTGCGGACCTGCGTAGCATCACCTCGCTCGAGCGTCCGTCTCCGAGCACACGTCCGCAGCTCGCAGCCCCACTCCTGACTGTTTATGTGTCTATGTTTGTCTGTGTACGTGTGCGTGTGTGTGTGTGTGTGTGTGTGTGTGTGTGCGTGCGCACGAGCTGGTGAGACACCCGGATCTCCTGAACGCAGCCGTTCAAACGCAGGAGAGAGGCAGTAGCAGGCACTTTTAACAAGCGTGAGGAATGCGGGGGAGATTTCATTTTACAAGATGTTCCGAAGTGAAACGTGTCGGGGGTCCCGTGAATGAGCCGATTGTGGCTCCGTCAGAAAGGGGCCTTTGGTGAGGGTTTTTTTTGGAGGAGCACCTTTGATGTCAGCTGAAATTTCACACAACAATGTACAAGGGTTTGATTCCCGGCCGAAGCTTTTTGACGGGCTCTTCCCTCTCCGGGTGCCCCCCCCCCTACCGCCCCGCTTGCCCACCCATCCAGCCACCCACCCGCTCTCTGATAACTTCTCCATGCCGAGTACAATAGCATCTTTTGTTGCCTGGGAAGGCGCACGCAGGATCCCCGACACGTGTGAGCGTGCATGCGTGTGTACGCGTGTGAGCATGTGTCTGCGTGGTTCCGCACACGTGTGGGAGACGGTGCTGCCGTGATTAATACACGTATGCGAACGTCTTCGTTCGTGTTTCCGTGCGCGTGACAGATTCAGCTCGCGGGTTCCATCGAGCGCGTTTGGGATTCTCGTGGACACTTAACTCAGCACATGTCACCTACACTTAAAAGGGGGGAAAAACGTAATTAAATAGACGGATCACCCGCTGGGAAACATCTTGTCTGTGTGTATAAACAGGCTGGCAGGCAGATGACAGGTACTGTAGACGGAGCAGATGATGGAGCAGGAAGCGAGGACAAACACCAGCTGAGTCGCCATCTTGCGAAGCGCCAAAGATAAGTGCAGATTTTGCCGCAGCTGACTGACACATGAGAGCGGGAGATGGCACGGATGCTCGGAGATGTAACGCGGTAACGCTCGGAAAAGCCCGCGAGCGGGGCCTCGGAGTTACGCCGAGCAGCGACCCGACCTCGCAACGCCGCCTTCGTGAAAGACGACAAAAATCACTGCTTTTCAGTTAGATGAATGCGTGTCATTTATGTCTAAAAGAGCCTCGTCTTCCTGCCCCGAAACAATCGCTTACTGTTTTCTGCCTCAACGCCGAACGCTGTAGACACTTCTCCTTCTTAGCTGCATCGTTGCGCTGCTGAAACGCATCGTTTTCATTTACTTATTTCTTCATTTGGCTCATGCTTATTTCCAAAGCGCCCTACAGCTGTTCACCCATTTATACAGCAGGGTACTTTTTTACTGGAGCAGTTTAGGGCAAGTACCTTGGTCGGTGGGAACGGGTATTCAAACCGAAGGCCTTGAAGGCAGCAGCTCTAACCGCTACGCCACCTGCTGCCTCGTTGCAATATTTGCCAAGTCGCCCCTCACCATCGCGCATGCCGCATGATGTGCTGAGCTGCACACTTTCTGCGCGTCACATAAACACCCACACACACTTGGAGCATGTAGTCACATAGACAAGTGTGCGTAGATAAAAATGAAAATGTGTTTTATAGTTCATCGGGGCTGGTGACTCACATATGTCAGCCACACCTCGTAAACCTGTCTTGTTTTGTTTTATTATATTGTTATTATTTCTGGAGAGCTCACAAGCTAGCAGCAGCACCTAGGTATGGGTCTCCATTTCCATACCACACACCCCATAAATCAGTCACAGCTAATTAAAAGGAGGTGATTTAGAGGCCTGCTTTTTCTTCTGTTCTTTCCCGTCATTTCGTCCCCCCTTTTATCGCTCCTTTTTTTCTTGCCGAGCTGTCACCCCTCCCCCCCCCTGCCACCCACCCCAAAAAAAAAAGCCGGCAGCTCAAAGCTTCAGTTGGTCTCCCAGATGGAAAGGCTCACATAAAATGAGAGGACTGGCCTGGAAAGGAGTGATAATCCTGGGATGCTCAAATGTACAAACGTACTTGATCCCTAGATCCTTATCCATGCCTGCTGTTTGGGGGCTGCTTAAAGCTTGAGTGTCACCCAGTTAACACACTCGCTCTGAAAAAATGTCCCGAAAGCTGTATGCACAGCCACAGACACACACACACACACACACACACACACAATCACACACAGGAATGACAAATGTTTTTAGGCCACTTGATGAAGATGCCTTCTTTTTTTTTGGACTGGCTTCACATTCTGGATTTATTTCCCCCTCCAGAAAGCATAGTCAAGTCTGCGGTAAACTTTTGGAGCAGACAAAAATTGCAATAATTTATTGCTCTGGAAGAAAATAAAATGGCATTGTGTACATTCTTTGATCTTAACTCACTTTGAAAGGAATGTGTGTTTGGCAAATGCGGCCGCATAAAGTTAAGAGATTTATGCGCTTCTGAAAATGGAAAGCTCTATTGAGTTGGATTGTCTTACATGGCATTTGAAAGAGAGCCTCAGAGCTGCTTGTCCTCGGGAGAGGTCAATACGTCTACGACTGTACTACGCTCGCTGTCTGACGCCATGCGAGCAAATCTCTTAATAATCATCATGTAACCCTCATCATGTAGCTGGAAGCGTAGCCAGTACCCTGGCTGCTTAAAATATTCCCAGTACAGGAACCAATCCATCCAAGTTTTGACCGGAATGAACACTTATGCTTCCACAACGTGGCGATAAGGCGTTTCAATATGCACGTTTTGAACGGCTTGCAAGGAATATTGTGTCTCTTTCGACTCTGTCTGTGTTTATAGTTCTTACAGATTTTTCTTTTTTAAAAGCTACCATTTTCGATATACCGCCGCGAATAAAACGCTGAGGGAAGTCCTCATTTTGACCTGGCAATAACAATGTACTCTAGAGTCTGTATATTGGCACAAAGAAAAGTTCTTACTCATTTCCTGAACACACGTACCAATAACAAAGGCATTTCCAGGTTGAAATGACATCTGCTTTTTTCTTTCCCCATTTCAATGTAAGTCTATTAAAATGTTCTCACGCTGACATGGTGCCAAATCAGTGAAGGGTGAATAGATTAGATTTTACTCAAAGGTCTAGAGGTGAAAATGTGCGTCTCATTGTTTCTTCCCGAAAGACGTTTTTTTTCACCGCCTGAGGAAAAAATGAGGAAATAAAATGCAAAATAACCACTGAAAATTCTGAAAATTCTTCATAATTTGCAGTTGTAGAATAAAATTTGTTTGCAAATATCAGAATAAAACATTTTTAAATTATTACAATATTACACTTGCTGGATGCTTCTCTCAAAATCAATAACGGAGGATGTTGAAGTAGAGAAAGAAGAAGGAAAAAGGATAAAAAGCAACCGGCGGGATGGACTCAGTCCCGAAAACAATGGATGCGCTCCTTTCAGGGCTATGGATAAAGGTGCAGAAAAGAATATTCTGGCAGCATTCTGTCTATGCGATCACAAAAGCGTTCACTTTGACTCAGCGGCACTTAACAACAACAGAAATTGGCAATGTTTCTGTGGCAAAAAGTAGCACAGAAACTCGATGGGTTAACAAACTGTTGGCAAATATCCCAATTGTGGAAGTTCAAGACTGGATTGAAACAAGGTGGTTTATCCTTCTGATTTATAATTGCAGTTCTTCCCAATACCAAGTGCAACAACTGAAAATGCACAAAGCACAATATCCAACTTGCATATGATTTCATAATAATATTAAATATTATGGGGCAGCCCGGATTATGCTTATAGGGTGAAGACTCTCTCCGGAAAGACTGCTTCAGAGTCACGGAAATCTAAGAGGGCAGCAGGTATCACTGTTGTCAAAGTCTCTGCTTTCCATGCAAAGGATGCAGGTTTAAATTCTTCATCTAGCTGTAGTACTCTTGACCAAAGTACAGCCTTACCCCACCTTACTAAAGTAATTTGATCCTGAAAAACCCTTTGTAAGATGAATTTGTAAAAACTGAAGGCAATAATTACCATTACTTTGAATGGTACAACATTTCTATATGTTCTTAAGCTACAAAACTGATAATCATTTAGGACAAAATATCACCAAATCCCACTGCAATGGGCAGAGATGCTTCAATAATTAACTTTGGTTTTCATGACACAAAGCAGTTTCACTTCATTAATTATTGCGTAATACTTTACAGCTTTGAACTTGCTCAGCTCTTGCACAGCTATTACATATTGTACACTTAAGGATGGATCGCAAACACAAATAACATATTTTGACAGTGCTGATGGGGAAAATGTAAACCATAATTTTCTGACAGGTTTTTACTAGTGTTTATAAGCCTGCCTCGTTGTGCATTGTGGGATGTCCATTTGGGTTGGGCAACTATAGACACGGGTTGTATGGTTAAGAATGACCTGCAGAAGCTCACTTTTTTTATTTTGATTGTTCCAATTCTATTCTATTCTGTTCTAAGTCTTGTTCAAGAATGTGGTTTCAAACTGGAAAGATGGAATACAGTCTACTTGCATCCACATCATGCATCATTTTTGTATTACTGTACCTCCAGAAATGGTGCAAAAAAAAAAGTTTTTCAGATATGTACTCTTTTGGTAACATCCTCAAAAATTTCTGCTTTCAGAAACATGAAGCACAAAGTCATTTTCAATGTCAGTTTACCATTTCTAACTTTCAAATGTGAAAGAAAAGCAAAGCAAAAAGAAATCTTTGATGACCATGCATATGACTTTGCACTGACAGAACAAGTTGGCATTGTTTGGAGGGTTCAAAAAGGGGGCACAGTTACGAAGAAAGGTACACAAAATCCAGATTCAGTCCTCATAAATCCAAAGAAATGCCTCTTTACCTGAAGTAGGGGCATTAAATGAAACTCCCCATAAAGTCATATTCTCATTACCCAGATAGACATATCTCAGGGTATGGCTATACTTGCTGAGTTGTTCCAGTCAAAATTATCCAGTTGCACAAAATGGTAAATCACTGTAAGTAGCTTTAAATGTATATATAAGAGTGCCTGCTAAATATAAAAATGTAAAGGCACTGAAATTCCAGTGTTTCCCATTCTAGAACTTTTCAAATGGACGAAGTGAGAATAGAGAGAGTGTGTGTTCCACTGATGTATGGATGAGTGAGCCAGTGTAAGTAGTGTATCTTAGCAGTGTAAGTCACCACGGTGAATAAGGTGTGTGGGCTGGTAACACTACATAGAGTTCCTTGGAAGTCGCTTTGGAGAAAAGCATCTGCTAAGTGAATAAATGTAAATGTGAATAAACGTAAACGTAGTGCCAGTTATATTTTTCACCATTCACGGTGCCTGTGGTTAAGACTGAGTGCACAAAGACACATGTGGACCATACCATGCTCAAGGTGTATATATATGTAAGCAGTCCCATTCCTGCCATTCCATCCAGGCCACAGTGCTCCAGTGTGAGTGACAGGTGATGGGTGATGCTTTCCACTAGCAACGTCATAACAGTGAAGGCCATCTCTGACCATTTGCCTGGTGCTCTCTTCCTTTCCATGGAGAGATGCATGTTGGCAAATTAAATTTGCCACATAATTAAAAACTAGGATGGCGGCAAAGTTTTTGGGTCAAAGGCTGTAAATTTGCCACTTCCCATCTTTCTTTTCTATATCTGTGGAAGAAGCATGAGTCAAGGTTTAAACAGCTGTTCCAATTTGTTTTAAATAAGCCACAGTGTGAGCCTGAAACAATTTTAGCTTGCTCTGGTTTCTTTGTTGGTCAAAACTAGAAAGGCTCCATTCCATCCTCATCTATACTCATCAAGATCAACCAAAGTATAATAACTTCCCTATTAATTTTTTAATTAACCCCCTTAGCGTTCATCTGTAAAAATTCTTCAAGACTGTGCAGGGCTCACGTGGCCTAATTTATGTTATTTATGTTATATTTTGTGTCTAGCAGGTGGCATGTAGCCGCTGGAAAAAAAAGAGGCTCGTCTTTTACTTTGAAAAAGTGAGCGCTACCAAAAGCAAGACCGGAATTCCCTCAGCAGGAATATCAAGCTGAATGGTTCTCACGAAATTTTGTAAAAAGAAGCTGAAAACGTGTGACTTCCAATGAATCCGCACCGACAACCGGTGGCAAAAGGGGAAACAATAATCATTGGAAAATCCACGTTACAACATGCCAAGGTTAATGTCGTGCTGAAAATCAACAGTATTAAAAATAATAAAACCGAAAGGTTACGAAGGAGACCGAGTGCACAGGTTTTTGTTCGCTCCCCGCTCTTAATTATTATATTTAAGTCATTAACTAGATTGTATGTCATCTCAGCTGGCATTTCAGGTATCAGTCAAGCGCAAATTAAAATTTGTTGTCTAAAACCTGCAGGTCTATCGCCCATAATTATGCCCCCTGACTTATAACATTACATGCTGCATAATAATAGCGGCACTTTTCGACAGAGAATCTCTGTGCCTCTAATCTACGGCACAATCCATTTTAAGGTGATATTTTGGATCCAAAGAAGGCATCGCTGGCAAACCCGGTGTCACATTTTGCTGTGAATGGTTCTAGTCATTGAGGTCAGGCAGCGTGCTTTCAACACCGCCTGATTACTTGTAGTGCTATCCCCCCGCACCTGACAGCTCAGCCGGACTTTAACTAATTGTGTCTTCTGAAGTTTTAAATACATGTAGACCGCTCTCCTTAAATCACAAGAATCCCTCCTTTATGAAAGGACCTTAAGACAAAAGAACAAACGGTAAATTCTCGTTGAAAGACTCAGCCTGGATCTTATCTGAGGTCTTAATTCTCTTAAAAATATACGCATGGTTTGGACGGTGGTTTTAAAGGCGGTATAGTGCTGCTTTTGATTGCACAGATCCTTCCAGCTGGACGGAGTTCAAGACTTTCCGGTGAAAACCTGTGCCGGGCGCTTGTCTTCTTCACATCGTGTTCACTGCAGCTGTAAAGGCGTCAGAGAATCCCATAAAGTTGGTCCCTAAGTCTGGGGAGACATGCTCTTTTGCCGCGTCAAAGTGCTCGAAAGATGGTGTTTGACTCGGGCCACTCACTGAACTGGTCCTTTTATCACCTTCGTTTCATGATTTTCAGATGTCCATGCAGCCGGCGTCCCGACACCCACCGAGGCCCCACAACCCCCAGAGAGCGCAGGGCCTGGACCGTGAGCCCCTGGGGCCAGTCTTCGTGTCTGCGTCTCATCACTGGCAAGAGCGTGTCAGAGCCAACAGGCTCCCCAGCAACATTCGAACCTTGGCAGCGCGCCCCAACGCCACGTCGGTCTGGTTTTCTCCACATCCTAGGGAGCTACTCACTTGGAATCGCTGGGATGGTGATTTTGGAGTACGAACGTACGGACGTACCTGAACGGAGGTGTTTGGTTGTTAGGGAAGATATTTTCAACAGCAGGACCAGGACCTTTGTTTGCCTGCTCATCAATGAAAAAAAAAAAAACAAATGAGTGTTTATTCATGTACCTGGCCCTTTTCTTCAAAGCTACCTGCAATGATTTACTTATTTATACAGCTGAGTAATTTTACTGGAGCAGTTCAGGGTTAAAAAAAGACTCGTTCAAGGGTATTACAGCTAGGGTAAGAATTCGAACCTTGACCCTTCCAAAAGCTCTACCCACTCCCGTCTTCCCAGATTAAGTAAACTGTCCCACAACAGGTGAGGAAAACAATGAGAGCAATACCACACAAGCGCTCAACAGCTCTCCGTCAGAAGCCCGGTTTCAGCGCAAATTGACTCCAGTTATTGTTCTTGAATAACAACACCCTGCCTTCTGTATCTTTTTCTGAGAAATATGTAAAACATAAATACCCAGTAATGCAGAATGCTGTTCATAGCAGTTAAATAAATCACGACGCACAAATATAGGAAATACATTAGAGTAATACTACCAAGAAAACAGAAGTGAGTAACTCAGATGTGCGCACACATCATAACACCGTCGTCTATTACAGCGGAGCATGTTTCTCATATAGTCGAGTGTCGCCGGTGCTGCCGTTGATGCTGCTGCCGCTGCTCCCGCTAATAAAGCAGCATTAACAATAAGGTAACATTAATATTTTTTATGATTGTTGCACTGTGCGGTAGGGCTCCTTTGGATGGATGCGGCTCTGCCGGTGCGGGGGATGTCGGCCTGCTTTGCTCAATTGCAGAGTTTTGCCCATAGGTTATGAAGGATTAAGACTGACAAATTTCGCACACAATTACGACTGTGAAGGATTCTCAGCATCAAAGCTCCTCAGACTGGGACTATTTCTGGCCACCTCTAATAGCTCTTGTCAGGCGTAATTTTTAAGTACTTTAACCAATTCATTGTATAATTAGGTTAACAAAATTAGCTCATTGGCGAGTCAGTCAGCAGTAATGCAATAAAGTTATTAACATTCCAGATTTATGGGCAGACAGAACACAGGGTCGTTCTTGTTCTATTAGATTTATTCCAAACTGGATGTGAAAGTGGCACAAAAGAAATTGACTCAATGACATGCGCTGCAAACTTTATGTGGTTATTTTCTAAGAGGCATAACTCTTTTCTTCCCCCCAAAGCGGCCCTTTTCTTTAAATTATGCTCTTTGAACTTCCCTTGCAGAGATTTCTCTGGGCAAAACAACGACTGAGGCAGAATTCGGCCGGTTTTAAAGCTCTTAACACGGAGCTTTAAACTAAAGGGCTTTTTAAGGGCATCGGTAAGGGCTGCACTGAGTTTTGCCGTGATTCTGGAAGTTTGTTTTCCAAAGAAAGGGTTGTCAACATAAAAAACAGGAGCGGATCATGCGGCACTGCAGCAATAACCCACTGCTCGGGATTTCAAAGGAGCACCACGATTTTCTTTCATCGTAGCAGAATCAGCGTTTCTTCTTTCGAATGTACTGTTTGTTTTCCGGGGTTCTGTTGATGCTGAGCGGCGCACCTCGTGATGATCAATAATAAGAGGCAGCCAGCGAGCAGCGCGGAGCGGAGGGGCGTCGAACGTGTCAAGGGCCAAAGCGCCCCCTTTCTTTGCCGTGCAGCTCGCGGTGCTGCACCCTCCGTCAGGGCTGAGATCACTGTCACACCCTGGAAGGGAAGAGCTCGCGAGCGCGGGGGGGTGGGGGAGTTAAACTGGGAAGAAAGGCATCCAGCAGGACAGATGAATGAAGGATGAATATTGAAATACTCATCTACAGAGCTCGCGCTGTCGTTATGATGACACGAAGGATCGAGCTGGCGGATGGGGTGGCGGAGGGGGGGGCTAGACTCCGCCTTCGCGCGCCTCCGACCTGCTCATTAGGGATGCGGGCTCCAGCGATTGGACGGCGGCGCCTCGGCTTTGAAGGTCGCCTCGCGAGCGCAAATACTTTAAGTGTGGATGGGTGAAGGGAACGCGTCTTAAGAGAAATACGCGCGGAGGCTCGCGGTTCGAGGGGTGCGCTGTGGGGATCTCTGGGATTTTGCGGGGTTTTTTTTCCTCCCCGTCGCACCCATGCGCGCGCTCCCGCTGCCTCCTTTCGCGGCGTGAAGGGGTTTGTTGCCCTGCGATCCGGGGCAGTTCGCGCAGCCTGGTGACTGTTGTCTTGGCAGAGAAGGAGGACGGCAGCGGGGCGATCAGGGCTCGGACCATGAGCCCTGTCTGAAGGGAGGAGGAAGGGCGCCACCCTGTTCCGCTGTGGACTGCCTGCGCGAGGGGATCTTATAAAGAACGTGTGTCTGTCTGTCGTTTATTTTTGTTTCTCCTGGATTATAAGAGAAATAGAACGAAAAGGGGCCCGACTCGAGTGCGTGGCACCGTGAGTGACACGGACGGTGTGACACAAATGCGCGCTGAGCCGCCGTCCGCCGCACCGCTTCGCTCCGCTCCAAATGCGCGATTCCTCCCTCGGATGTGACACGCAGCGAGCACGCGAGCACACGCACGAGCGCAGCGACAGCGGCGACGGCCCCCGTTCCCTCGAGCGCCGCGGGACACGAAGCGCGCACGCACCGGCGTCACCGTCCCGGGCCCCGTGCCAGTGCCCGAGTCCGTCCGACCCCGCGCGACAGGCGAGGCGCCTGCCCATCAGGGTTCTCAAGATGCTGACCGCGCACACCGGCCACTTGCTGCACCCGGAGTATCTGCAGCCTCTCACTTCGGCGCCAGTGAGCATCGAGGTAACGTACGCGGTTCACTTACTGCTCACCGCGCGCTGTGCCTCGTCAGCTGTTGTGCTCCACTCCGCTTCGTCCTTCTCTGCCTCGCGCGCAGTGCGCTTTCTGCGCTCGCGGGGGACGGACGCGCGCGAGCGTCGCGCCGAGTTTGCTGGCGGTCGCCTCGCGGCAGCCGCTCCCCGCGCGGCCAGTCAGTGTCTTTTCCTCGAACTCCTTCAGTTGCGTAAAAACTCGGTTTTCAGCCCCCTTGTTGTTCGGACGAGCTGTACTTTGCGCAGTTCATTAGTTACTTATTACAGGACTGGTGGTGGTGGCATGATTCTGCATTAATTTAAATTACAGCTGCACGCGGTATTCGGAAGACTTTTCGGTAGCACCGCGATACAACTACGCAAAAGGTCAAAGCCATTTTTCGCAGGAACAGGGTGTGTGGGACGACACGAATGTGTAGCGCTCCATTATTTAAATAAAAAAATAATGTTAAAGTGTAAAATACAGAGGAATTCCTGTGAAATTTGCGCCCCTAAGCTACGTCAGTGTTTGTAAGGGTCTCGGGGGCAGTCCGTGAGGCAACTAATCACCGCCGTCTTTATAATAATAATAATAATAATAATTAATATTTTACTACTAACTACTTCCATAAGAACTAGCAGCGTCATTCCGTATTTAGGACACTTTTGTTGCCCTCAGAGAAGCTGAAACGGGACACTGTTCCCGCTCCTCAGTCGGAAGTTACGGCGAATCCCGGAAGTTTTTCGTGTCTCTTCTCTTGTAAACCTCATAAGAGACGCAGCGGTAAAATGGTTGCGATTGTGTGCAAATTGTCTTCTTTGCCGAGCTCTCAGTAATCGCGGTTCCTCACACCACGACGACGACGACAATCGGGCACAGCTCGCTGCGCTCCTCCGGTTTGTTTTCGCGCAGCCCCAGGCCCTGATCATGGAGACTGTCTGTGTGTGTATCAGGACCCCTTTACTTCATTTTCTCTTCTAGACAATCGGGGGTTCAGCTCACTTAAGAAGAAATATCAGAAGACTCGAGTACAATACCAATAAGAGGAAGAAATATATAGTAGACAAGTAATATGTCCAAAATACATGGAATTCAATAATAATATATAGTAATAAGGTTGTTACTATTATTACTATTTTTATAACAGTACGAGCTTGCATTATATTTTTCTCCAGATGTTATGCTTGATATGCTGTCTACTAATAACTTTGTATGTAAACACACTGATCATGTTTCAGGTTTCAAGTATTGTCATAGGTACAAGTACTGTGTACAAGTATCATGAAATTCTTCTTGAATTCTTCCCCACAGACTATGAACAGAAACAGTAGAAATGCTGCACAAAACAATAACAATGACAATGAGTAATGGTAGTAAACAATAACAATAAATAACGGTACCAATAATAACAATAACAGTAGACGCACTTCAATGTTAAATGCAAATCAAAAACAACCTCTTGTTAACACAAGTTAGGATGGAAGTAATTATTCTTTTCTCTTGGGAAGTGCCTGTTTAATATGTGAGAGTTACTATTTTCCCCTTGTTCTTTTGGCTTCCCTCTGCAGCTGGATGCCAAGAAGAGCCCCCTGGCCCTGCTGGCGCAGACCTGCTCACAGATCGGCAAACCGGACCCGCCACCACCCAGCAAGCTGGGCTCCATCACCTCCAGTGGCCTTGGAGACAAGGAGCCCACAGGCCGCTCTTCCGGCTCATCGGGCCTCAAGCTGGGTGAGCACCGACAGCCCCTGGAAGACAAGTCCAGCTTCAAGCCGTACTCCAAAGTGGGCGGCGAGGGCCGCAAGGACGGTCCAGGGAGCGGCGGCTCTGACAAAGCCGGGTTCCGGGTGCCCGGTAGTGGCAGTAGTGCGGCAGCTTGCACGGCCTTTCCGCCGCACGCAGTCTCACCAAATCCCAGGGTGGGTTCACCCTCCCAGCACGTGGCGCCACAGCCATCCCCGCCTACTCAGCCGCCCCAGCCTCCACAGGCCCAGCACGCAGACAGCAAGCCAAGCGCTGCCGACCCTGCCGATGGCGGCCCCGGCGCCATGAGAAAGGAAGCCGAACTGGGGAGGCCCGGCGCGGACGGTGCCCAACTGGCCAACTCAAGCCACGCCAGGGCCAGCGCTGACTCGAGCAGCAGCAGCTCTGATGGCAGCCCGCACCATGAGGGCAAAGGTGATGCGCAGCCGTCCCAGCAAGCCCTAGGCTCCGGACACATAGCGCCCGTCTCACCCTTCAAACCGGGCCACTCTGTGTTCCCACTGCCGCCCTCCAGCATGGGATATCATGGCTCCATCGTGGGCGCCTACGCGGGCTACCCCTCCCAGTTCGTCCCAGGGTTGGACCATGCCAAGTCCAGCCTGGTGGCTGGAGGTGTGGGGGTGCCAGGGAAGCACCCCAGCTCCAGCCCGCTCACTGGCGCTTCCCCCCCATCCTTCATGCAAGGGCTGTGCAGGGACCCATACTGCTTGACTTACCCCAACTCTTCCCACCTGGGCGGCAGCAACTGCTCGTCCTGTGTCCACGACCCGTCCTCCACGCTCAAGTCCAGCTTCCCCTTGATCTACCCGACACACCCGCTCCACCCGCTCCATCCCGGCTCGCTCTCGTCCAGCGCCACACCATCTCTCTCCCACCCGCTCTACACCTACGGCTTCATGCTGCCCAATGAGCCCCTCTCCCATGCCTGCAATTGGGTGTCGGCTGCAGGGCCGTGCGACAAGCGCTTCGCCACCTCCGAGGAGCTCCTTGCCCACCTGCGCACACACACTGCCCTCCCCGGCGTGGACGGCAAGCTGCTCCCCACCTATCCCTCTGCTCCCGGTTCGTCTGCGGCAGCTGCTGCGGCCGCGGCTGCCTCCTGCCACCTTCACCTGCCTCCGCAGAGCAGTCCCGGCTCCTTCTCCCTGCGGGCTCCACCCAGCCTCGGCTTGGCCCGCTACCACCCTTACAGCAAGGTGCACCTGCCCAGCGCCCCCTCCCTGCCCATGCACTCGCTGCCAGCCTCGGCGCCCTACTACTCACCCTATGCCCTGTACAGCCAGAGGTTGGGCTCCGCCTCCGCGCTCGGCTACCAGTGAGTCATGCTGCCAGGGACTCAACCGCTCCGGAGAGCGGGGGAACTGGCCCAGGATGCTGCCGGCCACCTGTAGGGGGCACCCTGAGCCTCTGCTCTCACCCGGGTCCTGTATCGATCACGCTGGGACGGGGGATCCGCCAGAGCCACCCTGAGCTTCCAGCGATGGAATTTGAGAAAGCAGACACGCTCGCGGCATGGGAGACACTGGCAGAACTGGTCGTGCGCACGTGACCCCAGAGGATGCCGGATGGGCCACTCGTCTCCGTTTCCCTCTGACTCTTTTCACACGGTTTCACACTCAACGACTGAAGAGGTGTATTTATTTTTTACAGAGCGCTTGGCTTCCAAGTTCAGGGGGAGTTTATTATCTGAACGCATTGTTCTTAAGTATTCTTACTATTCTAATAAAAAATATTATTATGCTTATTATACACTTTTTAAAATAAGTTTTGTGGTATGCAACTTGGCAACAGTTAATGGCAAGCCTCTAATGAAGATATTTTTTTTTCCTCTCGCACCCTCTCTTTTTCTACCTGTCTCCTAGTGGTTCGACTCCTTGCGTGGAAGGGCGTGCCCTTCACACGTCGCTCACCAGACTGAAAAAGCTTTTTTTAATTTGTACAGCTCATGAGGAAAACATAATAAGAGATGTAATATTTTTTTGTATTGTATTTGTGTGAGCTGGCCAGAATGGGGGGGTTCATGGGCTGGGGTGGCAGGTGCTTAATAATTAAGGAGATGAAATGGCGATGGCAGTGCTGTCAGTATAAAGGGGAAGGTCTTATTTTGTTTAATAAATGACAATGATTATATTTAAACCATGCAGGTTTTATTGGACTCTGTTCTGGATACAGGATGTTCTCTTTTGGTTTAGGTGCTCTAAGGTCCAATGTTTGACATTTATGTTCATTCCTCCAAAGTGTCACGCAGCTCAGAGTAAACTAATATATATAACAGGTAAAGGCTGCATTGGGCCGTGGAGGACAAGCGCACAAGTTTGCGGAGTTCCTTGTGGAGGATCTCATGAGCACTTCTCTCAGCGTGAGTCCAGTGGGACAGATGTGCTAGTTCAGAACCTGTGCCTGCACCTGCTGTTCTGCCTTTAGGAGAAGGAGAAGGTAAATCACGCTGGGTGAATTTGTTCAGCTGCAGACTGTGAACATCACTGTGGACGGGGGGGCCGCCGCTTATCGAGCGAATAATGATGCCAGTGGTTACGGTAGGGTTCCCCTCCCTGAGAGTGGCATACTAATCCAAAGTTTGAAGAGCCACAGGTGAGATCTGACCTGGAGGATGTAGCTTTAATTAAGAGGTTACTGCTTCTTTCATTAGCAGCTGGACGACAAAGCAGTTTGCCTAAAAATCATGAGATAAGTAGCCAGTACTTGGCATGATATGCAATATGTGGGTGGTGTCTAACAGGAGGTGCAAGCTGAGGTCAGCGCGCTCGTCAGCCAAGCGCTCAGTGGTGCTGAATGTGTGTCTGGCCCTATTGTCCTAAATGATGGATGATTTTGACACTGCCATGATGAATTAGGTGTGATCCACACCCACCTTGGATCATCTCTGATGGGTTGGGGTGGGGGGTCAGCAGGAGACTGGGGGGCTATTGAGGGTGACGTGACAGATTCTTTCCGCGACCTCCTGACCTTTCTTAGACAAGGCACTGCGGACGGGTTTCAACCCCAAAACACCCTGAGCTGCTCTCTTTCTAGGTTTTACCAAGACAGTAGTACCTAACACACGTGGAAAATAATAATAATAATAATAAAACGACAACTTAAAATTTTTGTTGCAATTTTCTCTGTCTTCTGCCCTTCTAGATTCTCAGATCTTCCTGTCTGTTCTGGGTCTTTATGTGCAAATCATGAATGGACTTTATGTGACAAACACTAATAATCTTATGGTTTGTCAGACAATGTTTATTTATGTGATCATGCTTGATCGTGTTGGTATTAAGCTTCAGTCTTGAATTATGACTCGAAATGCAAAGCTGATGACTGTTAATAAAGACAGGTTAATGTTAATGTTTACAGTGCCACACAGGAATGTAGGGATATTAAGAGCAATATAAGAGAACTGCACTTGGCAAATTACTTTTGGAATGATATGATGGCGAGAGGCATGGAACATTAAGCAGGATGTTGTTAACCAAGCGTCTTCGAACTGAGTCACATTTTACGTGCAAAGACCCCAGCTGGCACTAAATGTGACGCCTATCCCTGCTGTGTTGTCATAGTCACGGGTCTTGTTCCCAGATGTTGTGGTCTTCGCTGTGCCTTTGTAGCGCTAGAGGATTAGCGGTGGGTTTTACACCAGCTCTTGGGTATTCCCTGCGGGACCGTGCACACTTTACAGTTGTGAGCGTGTAACTGTAGAACTTGCACAATACACTGCACACATCAGAACCATATGGTGAACTTCAGTGTGTGTGTGTTTTTTTTTAAAGAGATTGCAGAAGGTGTGTTATGCCTGATATGTAGATGTCGGAGCCTTTTTCTCCATTTCTTTCCCCTCCCAGTTTGCTGTTGCCACCGCAGCAAGTCCCTTCCAAGCACTGCACCTTCTCCAGACGTGGATGGCCGACCAAGGGGTCTACTCGATTCCATCTGTAGACCTATGTCTGACCATGGAGCTCACCGTGAGCTATAAAGGGGAGGGAACTGCGTTCTCCTCAAACCTGGGACCCCAACCACAGGATGCACTGCAGTTCTATCCAGTGGTTGGGACCTTTCCCCTCCCAAGATGACCCTTGAAAGCTGCCCAATAGAAAGTGTACCATGGTGGGCTGCTGTCCCATCCAGGGTGTACCCTACTTAGCCTTGCGCCCTGAGCCCTGCGCTTCTTGCATAGGCTCCAGACCACCGTGACCCTGAGATGAATAAATGGTTAATGAGAGTAAGCTGGTACATACCATATATGCTCACATACAGACAGTTACATAATAAACCTGCTGCTTCCTGTGCTTGATTTTAGCAGAGCTGGATGCCCCCCCAGCCCCCCCAGCAGAAAGTCAGTAGTTAATTAGTCATTTGCATGTTGGCAAAAAGGAATAAATCGTCTCGTCCGGTTGCCTCCTGCAGGTCCCCTTGTGACACGACATTGGGAACGTGGGGAAACGTGCGTGTTCTGTACGCAGGTGACCACTGAGCGCAACTGAAGGGAGAATACTGCAGATATAAATGATTGCGGAAAGTGGTACCGAAAGCAAGGCCGGGGAGGGAAATCCATCTTGTGTCGCTGGCCGAATTAACGGCACCGTCACCCCTCTGCATTCGTTTGCCCGATCCATCATCGAGTTCGTCCGCCATCCATCACGGTGCCCATCTGTTTTCCATTTGCCCCGCGCGGGCCCTCAGCTCTCTGCGCCCGCCACCTCCTCTGGCCGCCCGCTACGTGTGACGGATAATTCGGCGTCCCCCGACGGCCGCGGCAGGGGCGGGAACTAAATCACGGTGGCCGCCGGGGAGAAAAGGGACGGAGCCGATCGCGGACCGGTGCATTGTGCGCGTCGGGCGTGATGGAGAGCCCCGGCGGGGGTGGGCGAAGGGGGCGCTGTCGGAGAGGAGAAGCGGCGGACATCCGACAGCCCCCGTGATTAATGATGACAGAGTGCGGAGCGGCTCCTCAATTAGACGGCGCGTTCACGCAGCTTCGTAGCCAGAGCGCGGTGAGGGAGCGAGGGCGAAGCGGTGGGAGAGACGGTCAGGAACGCAGAGCGACCTACGGCAGTCGCTGTGCCGGGCGCGCGCTGTCACTGACGGTCCCCGCAGCGGTCGCACCCGGGCCCGCTGGCCTCCTGAGTCACCTCAGACCACCTCTTTCCCCATGGCTTGGGGGGGGCATGGCAAACCCCGTCAGAAGGAGTAGGGAGACTCGCTCGCTCGCTCGCTCTATCTATCCCGGCACCCTCCCTCCTCGCCTCCCATCTTCCCAGAGTCCCGCAGTGACCGCACAATAACGCGAGCCAGATGTCAGGAGCATCTTTCATCTGGGCCGTAAACCAATCGCAGGGGCTGTTCTTAATGTGTCTCTTGCACCAGGGTAAAAAATGGTCTTTGGCTCACGGTTCCGCATCTCTGCCACCCCCCACCCCCCCCCGCCTACCCGCCCGCCTTCCAGCCTAAAATGAAGCACATGCCTCCACACCATGAGAACCGTCGTGGCCCCTTTGAAGGGCACAGCCGATAGGGCGGATTCACCGAGTGGGGGCCACATCCTGTAGTAAATTAACCTATCCAAAGAGAGAGGCCCATTTACACAGCCCCTGCCCCCCCCAGCGTTTTGTTTGTCTCTCCCCCCGAGGCCTCGAGGCGCCCTTGACATGCAAATGCGCAGACGGACGCGGTGCCGCGGCGTACGAGGGGGCCTTTTGCAATTACGGCCGACCGCTAATGCGCGCGGCCCCAGCTGGGTTTCATTTGCCTGCGCGCTGGGGGACACGCCACTGGCCTGTCAGCTCCCATGCATCACGGACGCCGCGCTCACGGAAAAAACGTGCCTTGGCAAGTCAGCGCCGGTGCCGGAGCCGGGGGGCGGTTGTTACGTGTTTGCCGTAACCACGGCGACGGCACCTTCCCGGTTTCCCCCGCGGAGGCCCAACTCTCAGCTCCCCCCGCAACTCCTAGCCCCAGGTCGCGCTCCTCGTTCCTTCTGCGTGTTTCTTCTTCCTTTCCTACGTTCACGCTTCACGTAAGGGGCGAAAGCGGGCGGCGACCCCTGACCCGCTCGGGCACCTTTCTCTTTTTCTGCCTCTTTGCTTTAAAATGCCTGCAGCTCCTCCTGACTTGCCGCGTTTTTGCCTTTGTCCGAGAAGAGAAAACACACCTTTCTCCTCACGGATGACCCCTCTCTTCCGTACCTGCAGGTGGCGTAGCGGTTAGGGCTCTCGTAGGGGCTCTCGTAGGGGCTCTCGATCGAAACACTCGGGTTCCGCTCCCACCTCCTGCTGTAAGAGCCTTGGTGGAGGCACTCGCTCTAAATTGCTGTAAAAAAAAATTCCCGGCTATACGAAAGGGCTTAATCATCACGAGAAACTTAGTGTACAAACATAACGTTGCATTTACACATGAAGGAATTAATAATAATAATAATAATAGAGGACAACTGGTAACTGATTTCCCGGGTGCAGGAACTGGCGCAGGCCGATACACCTATACCAGTACCATTATCGACTCATCTCCCAGGTGGCGGAAACCAGCCCGTGAAGAGAAGAGGAAGGTTCCGGGCTCGAACGACGAGCAACGTCGTGGGTTTTCGTCCGAGGGTTTAGTCCGGCAGCTGCGAAGCTTAGCGCCTCGAAAGCCCCAGATCCGTTGCTCTCAGCAGCTCGACGCTTCCGTTCGTCACGAACAACAACATCGATGCATCAGTCTGAGGCCTTCGCTGTGTCTCGAACCCGGTGTTGTTTACGTCCTCTGGGAAATGGGGAGGAATGTGGATAATGTGAAGTTTTCAAAAGATGACGGGATTACTTAAACTTCTTAGAACCTGGATTGACCTCTCTCTCTCTCTCTCTCTCTCTCTCTCTCTCTCTCTCTCTCTCTCTCTCTCTCTCTCTCTCACACACACATTGGCTTTCACTCTCTGGGTCTGCAGTAAGTTAACCCAGCTGTCTTGGAGTGTTGTGCGAGGTGAAAAAAAAATGAAAAGCCCGGAGAGGCGGAGGGGTGGGGCTGGAAGGAAACAGGCCTGATTATCCAAATACAGTCATTAAAGGGGAAATGTGTTTTTGGAGCTGTCAGGATGATTAATGGGCGAGCGCAAATCCTCACAAATGCTCTTGTTTAGTCTAACTGGCAGAGGCGATCCTGTCCGCTGATTTATGGCAGGAGCTGCGCAAAGAGGCCACGGTGTGGTTAGGGGAGGGAGGTGGGGCGGATGGGGGCGGATGGGGGGGAGCGAGGCGGCCGAGGCAAAAGAGCATTACCACATAGGAGGTGGGAACGTGAGGAGCGCGCCGGAGGGCCGGGGGGCGAGACGGAGACGGCCCTTACGTACTTCTGCGCTGAGCGAAAACAGAGCCCACGTCCACTCTCGCCGGGACAACTCGCCATCGGCCCGTTTGCTCGGGGAGCCGTCCGTGAGCCCTCCCCGCCAGCCATAGGTGTCCGAAACGCCCTCCTAAGGGAACGCGCCTAGCTGGGGACAGAACGATCGCGGCACCGACCGCTCCTCGGCGCGGCTCCTCGGCGCTCTTTTTCTGCCGATTAAAAGCGGAAGGGAAAAAACCAAGTCTCCCTTTCTCCATTTGTCGCAACCTCTTAACCCCCCAGCAGGTACAAATGAAAGTGTCCAAACCGATCAGGCCGTCGGCATCGCAGCCTCACGGGCCGGGGGTGGCGGGACGCAGCGGAGCGAGTCGCCGCGTGCGGCGAGCTCCGCTTTTACTTTTACGACGTAAGAGTTATACCAGTAGAGCGCAGCAGGCGGACGCCGATCAGCTTCCGGCACCCACCGGCGGGAAGGCGGTTCGAACCTGCGCGCGGACCCCCCCGTTGCATTTTCAAGTCCGACACCTCAACCACTCGGGTGTCACGGCTGAGCTTTAACAGCTCCACGGTGGGGTTCCTCTGCCTAGTTTACACTGTTTACCTCATTTCCCCGCGCCATTCTGGCCCGGCGTTCCCACGCGGTAGCAAAGAAGCCAGAAAATGGTCAGGGTGTTGAAAGAGCGATGGATACACCGCAAGCCACTGACTCACGCATAGACGGGCAAACGCACGCGCGCGCACACGCGCGGAATGCCGGAGATGAGCTAGTCCCCTTGCGGCGGCCCGTCTTCATACGGAGGAGATGTGAGGAAGAGCGCGGACAAAAGTTCGGGCGGCTGAGAGATCTGAGGCTGACATCACCCTCCGGCAGCAACTCGGAGCTTCCCTCCACCGGAGCTGATAAATGATTCAGCGTAAGGTACACTGGGAGTCGTCGAGTGACATCCTCTGACTTTTGATCATTTCGTCTATCCATCGGGAAGGGGGAAAAATGCTTTTAACCTACTTTTTTCATCTCCCGCGTTCTGTACGTTTCATCTCCCAAGGAGCGCGGTTTTGAACGGCTGTTACATCCTTGTGATCTTGGGAGAAACAATTAGGATGCCGGAGGAAGGGAAGACGGGCGCGTTGCGTGCCGCGTGCCGCGTTTACGGCTCTTCCCGGGCCGCGCGGCGCCGTAACCGCTTCCGGGGAAGATGCCGACGCCGTAGCGCCGAGGGGTCACGGAAAGTCTCCCTCATCTTCCTCGGACTTTGGTGCTCGGGGTTGGGGGAGGGGAGGGGTAAGGGCTCCTTGACAATGCGAGGCAAAGAGCTAAAAGCACCCAGATGGTCCGCAGGTCCCGCAGCGCTTTAAGACACTGATACGGTGCCAGGATTCCGGCTCCTCGGCTTAAGAACATAAGTGGGACTGGAAGGTTGTTCATAACCAAACAGTCACTTTTACCGCTAAGTCCAAGTCAGTAAAATAATGCAGACACCCCTCAATTAATATTAGGTTCTATAAAACTCTTGGCTTAGCAACCAAACATCGATTCTTTTCCTCATTTTACGGACTAATGAAATGCGACAGAAAGCAAAGGTCCGCTGTTCCCACGTGCTCCCAAGTCGGTGCCAGTCACCGGCCGACTGATCTCATATGCGGAGACTTTTACCTTCTTCCCTCCGCTTTCGACATTTTTTTGTTCGCCACTTTCCTCAGCACTGGGGCGGAACGCCTCTTCTTACGGGACCTACTACCGTCCCCGACGCCGACGAACACCGGGCGCAAGCTGTAAACACTGTGCAGACGAGTGCGAGCGAGGCGGTCCCGCGCTCCTACTCTGGGTGCCCTTTACTGCCACCTGTTGGCTTGGTGGGTAAACACAGGCAACGTGCACTCGGGTGACAATTTCAGAAAATCGTGAAGAAAAAGTGAAGAAAAGGCCATGAAAAATAAATATTTGCACAAGGCCTGTATGTTCGATAATTTGTCACAGCCATTCAGAAAACAAGGAGCCAACGTATATTCATCTACCCTCACAAAGGTACTTGGTCTCAATAGTCTCAGTAAAATACCAGTCCCATGAAAGGGGCTGCTGGTAGTGTAGTGGTTCGAGTTACTGGCTTTAGAGCCAAGGGTTTCAGGTTTGATTCCCGTCTCTGGCTGTAGTACCCTTGAGCAATGTACTTACCTGAAACTGGTTCAGTTAAACTACCCAGTGGTATAAAAGGGTAAATCATTGTAAACAGCTTAATACTGTAAGTTGCTTTGGAGAAACACACACATTGTCTAAACCACTTGACCCATATGGGGTCATGGGGAGCCAGAGCCTGAGCCTAACCCAGCAACACAGGGCACAAGGCTGGAGGGGGAGGGGACACACCCAGGATGGGATGCCATTCCATCCCAAGGCACCCCAAGTGGGACTTGAACCCCTGACCCATGGGAGAGCAGGACTTGGTCCAACCTGCTGCACCACCATGCCCCCCTACTGCTTTGGAGACATGCATCAGCTAAATGAATAAATGTAAATGGGGTTAAATCCTGTATAAAAACAGCGCAACAGGCTTTGCATGGAACAATGCAGTAAGAACATGGTGCCAAATAGACAGATGCTGTCCAGAACTGAAATGTCCTTCCCAAAATCAGAATCCCACCACAAGTATGTCAGAGGGAGAAAATGATGATCCCAGAGCATTAAATCAAAGGACATGTATGAAGGTTTAGTCTATGCCTGAAACTACTGTCTTCCTCATTTGTATTTCGAGCAAAACGAAAGAAGGTGCAGCTGAAGCTCTTCTCGATGCTGCAGTTTCCGGGAACGTAGAGAAGAGTCGCATAAAAAGGCCATAATGGGGCTGACCGCAGTAAACACGGTAAGGAGTACTCCGAGAAGTGCTGGGAGTGTCCCCCTGCAGAGGAGTGATGGCAAACTGCAGCCGTCCGGTTTAACCTACGGTCGTCCTGCCAAAAACGTTTGGAAAGCGAGCAGCTGCAGCATTCGGCGAGAACTTCGCCGAGTTCTTTTCGCTTTATTCACCTGCGGCCATTCCGGCGGGCGGTGCATTAACCGACCGCGCCGTGCGGTCTCACCCATGCTGCTCGCACACTGATGGGAAATGGAGGGCGGTGAAACGGCCACACTCAGCAGAAGGGCTACGACCCATCTGCAGACCCTGGTCTTGTGGTTCTGCGCTCGACATCCAGGATCAGGCAGCGGGCGCCAGGGTTTAAACCACGACCGCCAACACCAAGGCTCATGCTGCACGGCGAGCACCGACCCGACGAAGTGCACCAGTGCCACTCCATTTCCCGGCGATCGGTTGTGACCCAACATCCTAGTGGTGAGGCCAGCTACGTTCGCACTCAAGGGGCCGCTTCCTCCAAAGTGACCTACATACCTCGACGCGCCTTCGCCGTTTCGCTCAGCTGTTGTTGCTCTCCGGTGCGCAGCTGCAGCTCCTCTCCTGAGATCTGAACTCAAAACTTTTTTTAACTTCACGAGGTGGGTCGAGGGGGTCTTTGCCGCATTACATCATTCGCATCATTCCCGGTCGCATCAGGCGGAGGTGCAGGCACGAGCCGCACCTCGAGAAGGAGTGCAGAAGACAGACGGGGCGCGTGACCGTGAGAGCGGAGGGAGAACCGAGAACTAATCAGTGCTCTTCATTCATTTCAATATGGATTTTCTTCCTTGATTTTGTCCCCCTCCCGAAAGCGGGTACAGCCCCAGAAAACCTTAACTGCTTTTCAACAGCGTTCAAATGCACTCGGCGCTCCGAATTTCTCGGCTCGCTTCAAGGGTTCGGCATGGAAAAGTTAGCAGCCCAAGCCGAGAACAATAACGCACTATTTCCACCTTCTCTGCTACTCCCACGCCATCTATAAATTCCCCAAATATAACCGCTCCGCTCCCCTGTGCCGCACAACGGAGCGAAAGAAGCGGGGTTCGGGCACTGCCGGTTTCCATGGCGATCCCTCACTGTATCGTACTGTATTAATGACAATAACAATATATTTGGCTGCGCTAATTGCGGAGGGGGGGCCAAAGAGCAGAGGGCACGGCACCCCCCCCACTCCAGCTCCCTGTAATACCTGCGCGGCGGGGCCATGAATCACCACCGGCTGCTTTTCTGCTAAAGGAGGGCGCGTTAATAAATGGCCCGCAGCTGCACGTCATGCTTGTTTATTTGGCCGAGAGGAAGCATCGCGCCCCCGCCCGCCCCCCGCGCTTCCTTTAAACACCGTCGGCCCGTCTCCCCGCCGTTACTGGGGCTGCTGGAGAGGGACCCTGGTCGGACAAGGCGGAAGAAGGCTGGAGAGAGACGGACTCGCACCCGAGGCCTCGGAGGGGCACGACGGCAAGGAAGCGGACGGAGGACGTGAGAGACAGCGGCCGACAGCGGCCGACAGCGGTAAACAGTGGCCGGAGTAAACAAATAAAAGGTCAAAGGTGAGAGCGAACGCTGACGGAGTAAAGGAGGGTGAGATATGGAGGGTGGGGAGCAGCACCCCGTGTGTTCTGAAGGTTGGTCAGCGCTGAGCGAAAGGTCGCCTCCTGGCCCTCGTCTGCATGTTAAGGGCCATGATTAATGACCCGGGGGCCCGGGCCTCTCCCCTCGCCTCCGCGCCGATGTCACCCGCGCCACCGCCTGTCAGGATAATGGACGTGGGCAGACGCGGCGCCCCCCCTCCCCCACCCCCCAGCAGCCGCTCGCCTTTCACAGTGACGGGCAGAAGCTGTGCGCTTGCCCACCACACGCAGACACACACACACACACGGGCGCACGGCTCAGCCTGCGGTTCCAGAAAAGGTGCAAGGAAGTGCTGATGGGGCGTCTTGCGTGTGTGCGTCGGGTTCGGAGGCGGGGCGAGGGCGGGAGAGAGACAGGAAGAGTGTGTGCAGGAGAGCGAGCGAGAGAGAGCGAGAGAGAGAGAGAGAGAGAGAGAGAGCGCACACACACCTCTCGCATGTGTGCCGGTTCCCAGCCTGTCAGAGCGCTGTCAGGCCGTGATTTATGGCCGTGAGACTGCAGGCCGTCCTCGCTGCCAGTTCGCCATTGTTACAACTGACAGCTAATGAGGCCAGACATGCTTTCAAGCAGAGCACTTAACGGGGCTTCAGTCTCCGCGAGTCACGGGCTCCATTTTCCCTCCGTTCTCCCGCATCCCTCCCCGACCCCCCCACCCACCACCCCGCCCCGCCCCTTTTTCCCTCCAAAGGCAGCAGAGCAGGGAAGGATGGCAGTCATCAGCACTCCTGCGCTCCGACAGCCATCGAGTCGGACGGACGCCCTCGCAGGAGTCGCTTGTCTCGCCCGCAAATGCACCGCCTCGTCAGCGGCCCCAACTCACACACGGGGTGGGGTGTGTGTCGGTTGGGGGGGGAAAGGTGACGCATCTCGACATCGTGCGGCAGCGCTGCTGCGGAATGATGCGGGCTCCCATTCAGAGTAAAACACACGCTCCACAGCACCCCTCTGACCACGGAGCGGCAGTACGAACGTCAGGAAGCGGTCGAGACTCGAGATTGGCCGGCCTCGAACCCGAGCGGGACCGCCTGGGTGGCCCTGAAGTGAGAACACGAGGAGACCAGCTGAGCACATGTAGGCAGTCATTACCGAGAACATGGAGCTGAAGTTTCTCATGCCATGACCCCCCCACCCCCACTCCCAAACTTCAAAACCCTGGATATTATTATTATTATCTTTGCTGTTGTTGTTGCAGGTAGGGTGTGTGCTGCTGTAGTTGTGTAGTGTGGTCTGTGGATGGGAACTCGAAAGCAGGCCTCAGCAGACCCCCCCCCACCAGCAGAGCGGCCCTATAATCACTAACAGAGTCGCTGGCAGCTCACCCCCCCCAACCCCCCGCCCCCCTTAACCCCCATCCCTTGTCAGCCATGATTAATGGTAGTCCGGCCTGGTGTGGCTCGCGTTGCCAGTTTCAGCATTGTTCCCTGGGTACTAAATGAACTCTGACAGACTCCCCCCCACCTCTTGGTTCTTTCTTTTCTTCTTTCTTAAAGAAGTATTTGCTCCAGCTCAGAGCACCACCTAGTGGCCACAGTCAGTACTGCACGTGTCGAGTGAGGCCAGAAGTGGCTCGGAGGCCCAGAGTCCTTGAAACGTAAAAAAAAAAAAAAAATTATACTCAAGTCACCGCATCACTGCGTATTTTAAGATTTAAACATCCTGAAACCTGACCGTAAAAATGTTTGAGTTCTCCATCCATTCGTGTCTCGGAACGTGTAAAAAAAAAAAACAGCGCCATTATAAATCCTTCCGAAAGCTGCGACTCGAGAAATATGGACCAGTTCAGAGTGTTCTGCTCCACTTAAAGGCTGACCTTGCAAACCCCGGTAAATTACTTCCTAGAAGTGGGCAAAAACTCTTACATCCAGCTGACGCTGAAGAAAGCGGGTCGAGTGAAGGTTTCGCTATCAGGCAATATTTTTCATGCAGTGAAGTTCACGGACACCAGCGCGTCCACTTAACAACTACACATGCACACCGCCCAGATTTATGTTTCAGATTTAACAGCACAGTAATTCTCTGCTCGGGCCATGATTTGCTTGAGTGAGGATGTGCAAGGACGCACTGTATGTATTATTTATCAAAGAGAGACTTTGTCAGGACCGTTTCTTCAAGGGTGAAACGCCGCAGCCTCGGGCCGCTTGGCCGTTTCAACAAATGTTCCGTCTTTGTCGCCACCTAGTGGTAAAACGTGGGATATTTCCTCCGAAGAACGCGCGGAAAAGGGGAATGACCAAACACTCTGACTCTGTAAATTAGTTATGAATTTTAGAAGAATTTTAAAATACACACATTTTCCAGTTCGTGCGCTTATTTCAAACTGCAATTAGTCACTGACTAGCTTTCCGAGAGTCTGAAAGTTGTGCTTGTTGCGGCGCGAAACCGACCTGCATTTACAGGCTCAGCCGACAGGTGTCAGTAAAAGACACTGGAGCGCAAGAGGAGCGAGGAACCGACTCAATGAACGGGCAAGCCGAGCGTCGGCTTGTCTGTTGTTCCTGTGTGCCGGTGGTCGGTAGGGGACGAGCATCGCTCAGCTTTATGGATATATAAATATATATAAAATCACGAGTTTTGTGGTGACTACTTGATTTGGTTTTCAGTAATTTCAAATTAGTTTGAATGTCGCTCAGAGCTCTTAAATTATTAAAAATAAAACTTAAGTATTTTTATTTATTACTAACATCTCCCAGATTTTTACAAAAATCTACAGAACAAATCAATTCAGTCTTTATTATTAACCCTTTATTTATTGTGACTAAGAAACTTTGGATGTATGAACAAATTGAGTTACGAACAGAATTTCGGTCCCATTAGTGTTTTAAAACACACACGCACTAAAGCCGCTTGTCTCCGGACAAGCGGGGTTGCAGCAAACCAAAACCTAACCTGGCAAGACAGGGCCTAAGGCCAAGGGGGGAAGGGACACACCCAGGAAGGGGTGTGCCAGTCCGCTGCAAGGCACCCCAAGCAGGGCTCAAACCCCAGACCCACCACACAGCAGGACCCAGCCAAACCCACTGCACCACTGCACCACCGCACCCCCACTAGTGTTTTAAATTGAGGGATTATACTGCTAATACTCTAATACTGCTGCTGTTTAATCACTAAACTCATTTTCAGGTAATTTAATCTAGAATTTTTCTTTGGTCTCAAGATGCAAGATATGGACTTGTTACTGACCAATGCAATTACCGCTGTAATATTTACATTCTTTAATTTAGCTGAGGCTTTTATCCAAAGCAGCTTACAGTGTTGCAATTTCCCTGTGGTACAAGTCAGTGGAAGCAGCTTAACATCATAAGTTACTATAGAGAAATGTGTCAGCTAAATGAACAAAAATAAGTATGAGACCTACGGAGGAACAGGCTACACTCATCTGTCACCCAAAGACCAAAATAATATTGTTATCACACTTTAGCTGATGTCTTTGTTCAAGATGACTTACCCTATGTCATTGGAAACCCAAAGCTGGTACTATCTATCTATCTATCTATCTATCTATCTATCTATCTATCTATCTATCTATCTATCAGTTAGTTAATAATTCCAGGGTGAGGGTAAGTCCCACAGCAAAGATTTCAACCCTCTCTAAGTGTGACTTCCAGTATGTGTGACTAGAGATACTAAATTAGAGATAATTATTAAGGTACTTAATTGTGTCACCACTTTATATATTGTTGTACAGTACGACCAGCTTTTAGCACACAGAGGACTGGAAAGTAGTTTCAGAGGATTAAAAGTTATTTTAATTAAGCGGAAACAAGTCATTTCAATGAAGCTGTTATAATCAGGCCAAAGATGCAACAAAAATGAAATGCAAGTTCACACACCATTTTACCCCATTAGTTTAAAAGGTCTCAAGGTTTCTAAATGGATAAAGAATGTCAAAGCTCATCTCTGTGTTTTTACCAGTGTAAAAAGTATGTGACATATGAGCATTACATTTATCTGACAGATTTTTCCAAAATTACTTACAATATTAAGCTATTTACCAATTTATACAACTGGGTAACGACCAGAGTAATTTAAGGTAAGTAGGTTGCTCAAGGATAGTATACTTGGGATGTGAACCTGCAACCTTCAGACACAAAGGCAGCCACTGTAACCAGTACACTACAGCTGCCTCCTGTGACCCATTTTTATTCACAGCATTCAGCTGAGCAGTCGGCACAGTGTCGGAGCATGCAGCGGCCAGGGGTGTGGTGTGGTGCGCCGGCTGTGTGAGTCGGGGTTCTCCGTGTCCTCGTCATTGTTTCCACACAGAGAGACAATCAGTGTCTCTCTCTCTCTCTCTCTCTCTCTCTCTCTCTCTCTCTCTAAAAGGACCAGCTAGTGGAAAGAGGTGTACATTCCCCTTCACCTCCCCAAGCATCAGGTGTCATGCACCGATAATGATTCTTTGAACTTTTGCTGACAATAATATTTAGGGAATAGCACATAAAATGCAACGGTCGACATTTCACGTATACATCTAAAGCTGTATTATATGAAATATTAATTTACCTTTATTAGAAACAGTGGAGGGGGTGTGGTGGCACAGTGGGTTTGGCCGGGTCCTGCTCTCCGGTGGGTCTGAGGTTTGAGTCCCGCTTGGGGTGCCTTGCAACGGACCTGGAAACTGCTCCATGTTTTAATCCCAGATGCAAGTGTGTTTGTGCTTTTTATTCTTTTTTAATAATTAGTGTTAAAATTAGTGGGGGGGCACAGTGGCACAGCGGGTTTGGCCAGGTCCTGCTCTCTGGTGGGTCTGGGGTTCGAGTCCTGCTTGGGGTGCCCTGTGATGGACTGGCGTCCTGTCCTGGGTGTGTCCCCTCCCCCTCCAGCCCTGCACCCTGCGTTGCCAGGCTAGGCTCCGGTTTGCTGCGACCCTGCTCGGGACAAGCGGCTTCAGCGTGTGTGTTAAAATTAGAGGAAAAAACCAACCAAAAATCTAATAATTCTTTATGAATAACAGCATGCTCAGTTTACAGTCATGGTTGCCCAGAGCCCATCCTGGAGGCATTGGCAGCATATACCTCAGACTGGACACCAGGGCAACAGCAGAAAATGTTGAAAATGATTACAGTCACTTATATATTAAATAGCTGCTAAGCATGTGTGTATTTCTAACAGTATCAATTCGTGTTAAAAGGAAAAGTTGTCATTGTGTCTACAAATGCCATGGTGTTATTGAGTGGGAAATTAGGCCTGACGTGCAACTGATCGGATTCATGTCTTGTCTCACACCTCTAACACAGATGGTGTGATTGTCACACTGTCTATTCAAAGAAAAAGAGCCTTTTCCTTTCTTTCAAAGTGTAGCCAGCTGTTTAAAGCTCCTCACCAAGTTGTGAAATGTTTGTCTCCTCCAATTTCCTCCTTTCATATTCACTAACACATTTTGGCAGCAGTTGGGGCTCCAGATATCACATTTTTGCCCCATGGTCTGTTCTCCAAATGCCCAGGAATAGTCTCACTGAGAAACAATATGATTTGTGGTTGAAGCCAGCAATGGACAACACTTATTTCTGATTCATAACTCCATTCAAAACATATAACTGTTTATTATATGTCTCAGCTATTTTGCTTTAAAAAGTTGTAGTTTGTTTGGCTAAACAATGGGTTTTTTATTACACTCCCTTTCTGCTTAGGTGTACACATTCCTGTTAAAACACTGTTTGCGTTTTCTACTGTATGACTAAAGCGGTCATACTTGTGTATTTATGGTGTGTTTACCTTCTAGCATTGTTTCCTGGCCTGTTTTGTGATAAAGTTTATAGTGAAGTAATTTTTAATGCGTCCAACATGTTAATGGGAATGCGTTCATGGGAAAAATTACATATTACCCAGTGGCATGTCGAAAATGAACTGATGGGAACTGATCCATAGGTAATGTAAGAAAGAAAAAGTCCATATATATGAACAGTCAATATATTTGCAAGGTCTCAGCTATTTTCAGCACCAGTATCACAAACCTTATCTGGAAATAATATTGTGCTACTATAAGGGAAAAAACTGGTCTAGCAAAGCCTGCTCTGTGCATAAAGGGCTCTTCGACCTTCTGTTATCTCGTCATGCTGATTTAACACGCCTACCTGTTGTATTCTGTCCAGGTACACAAAGCTCTTTAACCTCACCTTCGAAGCCACGAGTGGCCTTTATCGCTACATACTGGCTCATTGTTATAAATGTTCAAGTTACATTTCTTCGATCTCCTATGAGGAAATAGGGCCCCCCTATGAGTAAATAAATAAAGAAAATTTTGATAATTCCTTACGCTGATGTAATACACTCATTGTATTTTTCTCTGAGATGTATGTCGCTTTGGAGAAAAGCATCTGCTTAATGAATAACTGGAAACGTAATCAGGATTTTATTAATAGCGTAGATAATAAAGAAAGCTGAAAGTGACCAGAAGGTGGCAAAACATGCCTGTGGGATGAATCCACCAGAAATCTAGTGGATTCATATAGTCTGTGAAGGCAGCTGGTAGTGTTGTGGTTAGAGCCACTGCCTTTGAACCTCAATGTTCAAATCCCACCTCCAGCTATAATACCCTTAGGCAAGGTACTTACCCTAAATTGCTCCAGTAAAATGGCAAAGTGGTGTAAATGGGTAAATAAGTGCCGGTACTCAACATTGTAAGTTGCTTTGAAGAAAACCATCAGCTAAATGTAAATCATTTTTTAAAATGCTTGACAATCTCAGGTCTCAAGATCACTGCCTATGTTTTTTACTGTCATAACATCATTTTTATTTCATCACAAGATTAAGGCTTTATTTGTAATAATGTAACGGTACTCCTGATAAGGGGGGGCGTGGTGGCGCAGCGGGTTTGGCCAGGTCCCGCTCTCAGGTGGGTCTGGGATTCGAGTCCCGCTTGGGGTGCCCTGTGATGGCCTGGCGTCCCGTCTTGGCCTGTGGATGATGCAGTCAACATGGGACTGCACTACATCCTGCAACATCTGGACAAACCAGGGACTTATGTGAGGATCCTGTTCGTGGACTTCAGCTCGGCCTTCAACACCATCATCCCACACCTCCTCCTGTCCCAATTAACCCAACTCTCTGTGCCCACCTCCATCTGTCGGTGGATCACCAACTTCCTGACAGACAGGCAGCAGCTAGTGAGGCTGGGAAAATTCTCATCCAAGACTCGCACGATCAGTACTGGCACCCCCCAGGGATGTGTGCTCTCCGCACTGCTCTTCTCCCTGTACACCAACGACTGCACCGCTAAAGACTCCTCTGTCAAACTCCTGAAGTTCGCAGACGACACCACACTCATCGGCCTCATCCGGAATGGCGACGAGTCTGCTTACAGACAGGAGATTAAAGAGCTGGCTGTCTGGTGCAGTCATAACAACCTGGAGCTGAACACGCTCAAAACGGTGGAGATGATCGTGGACTTTAGGAGAAACACCTCAGCATTATCCCCACTCACCATCATGAACAGCACTGTGGCAACAGTGGAGTCATTCAGGTTCCTGGGCACCACCATCTCACAGGACCTGAAGTGGGAGCTCCACATAGACTCCATTGTGAAGAAGGCCCAGCAGAGGTTGTACTTCCTTCGCCAGCTGAGGAAGTTCAACCTGCCACAGGAGCTACTGATGCAATTTTACTCCGCAGTCATCGAGTCCGTCCTCTGCACCTCTATAACTGTCTGGTTCGGCTCAGCTACGAAATCAGACATCAGAAGACTACAGCGGATAGTCCGGACGGCTGGAGGAATCATCGGCACACCCCCCCCCCCCAACTCTCCGAGAATTGTACTCGTCCAGAGTGAGAAAAAGGGCTGGCAAAATCATCCTAGACCCTTCGCACCCAGGCCACTTCCTCTTTGAACTTTTGCCGTCTGGCCGGCGCTACAGGGCACCGAGCACCAGGACAGCCAGGCACAGGAAAAGTTTCTTTCCTCAGGCCATCTACCTTATGAACAGCTAAATGCCCCCTAGGGAGTAAACTGGTGCAATAAACAATGCTATTTATATTTACAGTATATTTATTTTTCACATCATATCTCTTATTTACTTTCCCCTGCATTGTATATAACATACCTGTACAAACATATCATGTCTAGTATCTATTTTGTATATTGTGTACTTTATACATTTTTTTTATCTTTTATTAGCCCACTCTACTTTTATCTGTGTCTTGTCACTGTCATTCTGTCTGTGCTGTGGAAGTTTCTGTCACCAAGAGGAATCCTTTGTATGTGTAAACATACTTGGCAATAAAGCTCATTCATTCATACTTGTTGTAGAAGCCATCCATGCCACACCACGTAGAAGCAAGGTACTTACCTTGAAATACTCCAGTTAGTTCCTCAGGCCACCCCCTCACCTCCCAACCCTGGAAACCTCCATCTTCACTCAAATAATAATATTATTATTATTATTATTAAGTTTTTCGCTGTACAAGACCCCGTTATACGAGAGCTGAGTGTATTATGGTATGATCTGATGCAATTTATTATTAGAATTATTCTAGTACCCTATCAGTATCATTACCGTAAAGGTACTTTGAAGGGCGCTGTATTCAAGTGCATTGCTTGTTGTATATTGACTTACGTAAGTAACCCTAACCCAAAGGGATCAAAACAAGGGAGAGTCCAGGAAGTGAATGCATGCTGCACTGACTATTAGATGGAGAGGCAGTGCGGCAGTAGTGCTTTTTGTTTCGAATGGGAGGAGGAGTGGAAACGGAGTAACCGGTACACGCAGTGACTCCCCACTGCGACCGTGGCTGTGCGAACAGTGTTGAACAACAGGCACTAACAGGCACCGGCTGACAACTCGAATAACGGGTTCTCTGCAGTCTGCTCCGGAGCGCTCCAGCCAGGGCGAGCTGCTGCTCACACGCACACACACACACACACGATCGATGTAGCCAGGCTACCGGTACCTCCTTAGTTTACCGCGTTTTGCCGCGTACACCAGACTGATCAGTGCACAGCGGCAGCGACAACAAGCCAGAAGAGCGGCGCGGTCGCTCGTTTGGGAACAGCGCTCCCGAGTTCCTGCCCGGCGGTGGTGTCCTTTTCCCCGTCTTCTGTCCCCTCCCTCCTTCTCCTCCCTTCTCCAGTTTCCTGCGCGGACTTCCTCTCTCTCGGCCGGACCTGCGGTTGGACGGAGGAAGCGGAGGAGGAGGACGACGAAGACCAAGACTCAGAGGAAGAGGGGACGGACGCACTGGGGATTCAGAGGAGCCGCTCGGTCGCCCCGCTATGGGGCTCATAGCCGGGCAGGAACTGCCCCACACGGCTCCCGCTCCGCTATCCGCGCCGGAGGACTTCAAATCCGCTAGAGCGCCCAGAAGAGATGCGAGAGGAGTCAACACCACCAACTTGGTGACCAAGTACATGTGTTTTCAGTTCTTGTTTTCGAAATATAGAAAAATTACAGTAGTATTAAAGCCACAAAACAGCCACCGTGTTCGTGGCCGCGGCTGAGCGCGCGCTGCCTATTTTTTTGCCGCCTTCTTGGCTTGTCGTCTCGCGCCCGTCTCTCGTGTTGCTTATTTATTGTGCCGGAACGTTAACTTCGTTACTTTTTTTCGCTCCCTCGGTTTCTTCGTAACTTTGTCAGCGTCGCATCTGAACCCGTGTTACTTATTTGTGTTTCACTGGGTTATTTTTCAGTCTAGGTGCTATAACTCAGGCAAACTCGACGGTTGTGGCTCTTTGTTGATCTCATTGTACTTTTTCAACGGCCACCAATGATCCCGTGACACCGCTGTTGTTACGTGTATTGCACTAAATCGAGTGTTGACTTTCGCGTGGAAATCACCCGAAAGCAGCATATATTGTTGTTATTATACCAGTGTTGCAAACACGAGTCGCCAGCGGGGAGCCGCTTCACGGGGAGAAGAAGAAGAGAGTAGCGGCAAAGATCGCGCGCGTGTCGTCGCGTCAAGTCGTGTAACACTAATTAGAGCGAAAAGCGACGGAGCCGCTGTTTGGGAAGATGGTGCTGCGGTAACTTTACCGACTGCGTGCGTGTTGCCCTTTGTGTTTGGAAACTGTAAATTCCGCCTGTTCCTGCGTTTCCTCAGCCAGTTCTAGTTGAAATGTCTGTGCAGTGCCAACTTTTACATAAGTTCATCAATAAATATCCAGGTACTGAAAACATACATAAAAAAGAATACCGGGTAATATGAACGTGTCACCTTATACTGGGGCACATAAGAAAATATAAGCCTTATTCCAAGATTTTTTTGAATATCCAGCCATACAACATATACCTATATATGTACATATACATATACAGTACCTATATATATATATATATATACATATACATATATACACATACACAAACAGTGGGCCATATAAGAACTTTTAACCTTACTTGAATCTTGCTTGTGTCTTGTGGAGTAAATCATGCTTCAGTCAACTATTGAGGATGTTGAGGGTTCAGATTTTTCTCTGAATTTGAATGATTTCTGCTCTCGTGGCGTGCCTGCTGAGCTCTGACAGGAGCGTAAAGCTCTCTTACGTATTGTTTGCGTGATGGATTTGATCGTCTGGGTCAGAGAGGCATCGGCCGTTGGGCAGCCAGCTTACGAAAACCATAACTGTGTGTTTACGTGTGCGCTACAGCTCTGAGGCAGAGAACATGACAGAGGAGAAGCAGCAGCGGTGGGGTGGACGGACCTGCACCTTCACCGAGTTGTCCGTGGACGCTGAATCTGAGATCTCAGAAAGCAGACGGAAACCACCGTTTGTGAGGTGAGGATTCCAGGCATCTTTTGTACAGATTCTTAAAATAGCACCCCTCACCACGCACGCTTAAATTCTGCGGCCTTCAAAAAAGATAAACGTGGGTTTTTGACCATTTTTGCACAAGGTTCTGAGAACGGTGCAGAGATTACAACTTGCACCATGAAAACCGTATGGACTCAAGTTATCTATCCACTCGTGGTTTTTGATCTTACTGTGCTGAGTTTATACCTTAAGGATACCCCACTGTATAATTAGGGAAAACATTATATCTTTGCTAACATTGCATGTGCAGGACAAAAGTGTCAGCTGAACAGAGATGAATACAGCCTAATTATCACTGCTTTTGGAGTTGGTGAGTCGTTTTGTGAGTTTTGTTCTGTTTATAATAAGTGGTGATCTTTTGCTGAAAGGCAAACAGCTGAGCTCGAGAAACCAGCAGTGCAGTGTTTGGAAAAATGGATCTGCTGGACTCTTGTAGGTTGCTCGTATTACAGGCCAGGAGACTGCTGCATATTGTCAGTAGATAGATGGTCAGTTACACATTTTAGGAGCTTTGTTTGCCCGTGCGCAGCGTTGAACTCGGCTGTGTGTGGACAGAACACCGATGTTGACATGGAAACTATGGTTTGCATAACCTCACAGGGAGAGCGCTTGGCTACCTGGTCATATTTAGAAGCGCCGGTGATTACATTGGACAACAGATCTGAATGCGAAAATAACAATTCAAGGTCCACCACACATGCAGCTGAACTTAATTTGAAAGCTGTTCGTGTAGCAGGGATTTTTACGGAGCCTTTCTGAAACACTTCAGTTCACCGCTTCAAAACCTGTTCTTCAGTTAAAATTAAGCTTTTGAGACACAGTGCTTGTGGAATAACTTGTGTCTTGAACGTGTCTCATAAAAATCAAGACATTTCATAGGTGTTAATCAAGCCTAAAATGTGTCTGATTTACACAGTTATGTCAACTGACTTATCTTTGATAAAAGAAATGATCTCTTAAAATAACCTCTAAGAGTTCCTGAAAGGTCATATATATATTTATCCATTTTTCAAACTAAATCTTGTAGTGTTTGATTTTGACATAGCTTGTTTTATCCTGTTTGTTTTTTTTTTTGAAAGGTCAAAAGCTATTGATCAGCCTCCTGTGTTGCAAAGTCCAAGTGACTATGAACCGAAACTTGAAAGGACGAAATCTCAATCTACCCAGGTTAGTATTTTACAGACTATATCATATCCCAGATTCATCCCATTAACTAAATAAAATTTTACTCGAATAGAATTCAGTAGTCAGTTTTGGGGTAATACACATCCGGTGAACCATATCCCTTGAGAGTAGATCTGGTGTCATTCTGGTCATGTATGTATCTCACAATACACGTCACATTTTCGTCCAGCTAAGATATCCTTATGGTTTTGCTTTTGTACTTCCAGAAGTTCTGTTTGAAAAGTTGGAATTAACGTACTGAGCCTGTTCGTCATGAACTCATTGACGATTTTCACAATAATGTACGTTTTAACAGTGAACATCATTTTTACCTCTAGCTATGATTGGACTGAATTTTGTGTTTGCCTTGTTCCATCCTAAAACTCTTTTAGTCTAGGTTTTGTTCCTGTTGGGCTGCACCGTCTGCAGTTTCTCACTTTGATTTGACTGCAGGAATAATTTCTCTAATATATCACTGTGTCTTAGAAGTGGGGTTAAGTTGTTTAGAGAGCTGGAAAACCTGGACACTTTGGTCTTTGAGCACTTGTGACCAAGAAGGTTCCCCTGACCAAAGTAATTTCTTCGATCTCCTGTTTCAGTGAACGAGAAGGTGTCTTCAGCAGTACACAAGTGATACTGGGCATCTTGTGCAATAGACTGAAAAAGCTGTAGTCACAGTAGCTAGAAGTACACCTGTTAACTTGAATTCTAAGTGGCTTTCCTAGAAAGCACACTGACACAAAAAATAATAACAAAAGGAAATGAAATAACAGTATTTTGTAGAAAAATATTTAAACATAATACAATTTCTTCATTGATGGTTTTATTAAATATTTCTAATACGACTAGAGAATTAAAGTTGGAAAGGATTTGGTTCTCATTGGTAAGGACACATGCTGAACTTCCTTCTGGTTTTGTTTTAGTTTTCCAAGGCAAACGCCCACTATCACAAAACTTTTAAAGAGATCAGTAAAGATGAGCTCCTTCGACAGAGTAAGTATACTGTCTCTCCGTCTGTTTGTAGATGGTTACTGTAGAATTTGCTGCATGATGAGTGTTTTTCTCCACGATCATTATTTCATTCACTGAGTTGGGCTGTTTGATTTCAGTGAATGATGAACTCACTGTACATGCTAACAAAATTATAATGGTAAAATACTCATTAAAAAATTTTTCTCTTAGGTGTTAATATGCCAAATTTGCAGTGTAAATCAGTAAGATGTCTGTGTTTTAAGTGGCAATGGAAAATGCGACCTGCATGTTTTACGTGATGTCTTTCTCCACAGGTTACACATGTGCCTTGCAGAAAGACATCCTCTATCAGGGAAAGCTGTTCGTCTCTGATAACTGGATCTGCTTTTACTCAAAAGTTTTTGGGAAAGATACTAAGGTATGGCCAAAAATTATTGTGTTATTCATTGCCACTCAGATCACTGATTTCCTTAAAATTTCTGTTGGGAAGACTCAGTAAGAAGGGCTGCCCAGGATGGATGCTGAACGTGTTTTGCTTAACTTGTTTTCGTCTCATCTAGATCGCTATACCAGTGCACTCTGTTACCTTCATTAAAAAAACAAAAACAGCTATTTTGGTGCCAAATGCACTAGTCATTAACACCACAAAAGAGCGGGTGAGTAAAGGTTTGCACAAGTGCATAGCTACCTGTCACTTTAATTTTGTGAATGCGACGATACTGACAGTGCGTAACTGTGCATTACAGCATGTGTTTGTGTCGTTCCTTTCCCGCGACACCACATATAAATGCCTGAAGTCCATCTGTCTTCATCTGGATGTGAGTATTTTCTCCCATGCGCTGAACAGTGCTCCACAGCTTCTAGGGCTCTTAGTTGCTTGTGATTCAAATGAAAATGTGGCTCTGATTTTTAAGGACCTAAAATTAGGGACCTGTGGCTACAATTTTAAATAGATTTTCTTCGAAGTTGCTTGTTTCATGAAAGGGTTTCTTTGTTCCTGGCCCAGTGGGAGTCAATTCAAAACTTAAGTAAACAAAGGAACTGCTGTCAGTATTATTTTTTAGAGATTTGGGTTTCTGATAGAGGGAATGATACAGATTTTATGGAAGCTGCCTTTTAATCGAAATGTAAGGTACCCAAAAAAAAAATGCATTAAACCCAAAATCGTCGTTAAGCAGCTAAAGATGCTCCAGATGTTGGTTTGTAAATTACACTCACTGCATTCTGATGTGATGCAAGTCTTTCGAAGTGTCAGTTTTGACTAATTTAATTAAACACAATTCTAGGGTGATAACATGTGTAGCAGCCCCAGTCCCTCCTCTGTGGAGAATAGTTTCAGAGTGGAGCGACCCGCTTCGATTCCGCTGGTTAGTATGTTATTAGCATGTCTTCACTGACTCATTTTTGGTTTTGGTCAGTTGGTAAGGGTGCTCATGGGCATTTGAGTGTCCAGCCCACACAGCCTTTGTTCTGTTCCCACAGGACTTCTCCAGGGACTTCACGGACCTGGATCGAGTGGTGAGGCACAGGAGGCTGGATGCCATGGAGAGCAGCAGCTCCGGCTCCCAGACACCAGACTACGAGAAAATTCCAGGTAGGTTCTACACCAGGGTCATCTCATCCTGGACCCAGAAGGCCAAAACATGCAGAATCTCCTGCTCTTTTTTTGGTTTCTTAAGAAATACTTAGTTGACTTCTTTCATACAGTTGAATAGCCACTCTGACTATTGACTATGAGTAAGAACTGCATTTAATACCTGTCCTCATAAGTCCCATAGTATGTGTCCATGGACCTCAACTCCTGGTCCTACAGAACAACATAGTCTGTGTGCACACACATTTTCATTCTGTTTCAGCGCTTGATTGAACTAATTATTTTCCTGATGGAACTAATTTAGTGGAAAACTTGCACACGCCACAACCTGCGCAATGAGAGAGAAGGCCTGGGCTGCACCGCGTGTGCTGATTTGAACTTTAATGTCAGGCTTTGCCAAATACAGCCACCCACAGGTTGGGAAAATTGCAGTGCACATTCGCTTAACATCAACAGCACGTCTCATATCTGAGCAACCACTGAGCATGATGTGTCTGCTGCCGCAGCGATGTGATAGTAGGGTGTGAGCATTTAAATAGAGGTGTGTTGAAACAAGAGCTCCTGGATTAATAGTGTTTAGCAAGCAGAAACAAGCACACATAGAAATTCTTGCTTGGTGAGTTTTTTTTGGGTGGTGTTAAGTTGCTTCTCTTTTATGTTAAGAGTTCTCCAGTATTCCCCAGTCCTTCCTCAGTGGAGAGGTGGCAGTGCACGCAGACGTCCATTGCCAGCAGACCCCCGAGCCCAAACACTGCCAGTATCGGAATGGTGCGTCATCAATGGATTCTTAAGTGTACCATCTTAACTCAGTCCTGCATGCCTCCTGCTTTAAAGGTTGTGGTCTTATGCACTCCTCAGGTCTCCCTAAAGCTGCAAGTGCCGGATGTGAAGTGAAATCCATTCAACCCTCCTCCCTGAATACGCTCATCTTTATCTATTTGTTTTTGTAAGTAGTACCTCTTTATTTTAATATTCCCCAAACGAAACATTTGGCTTGCAAAAAGTGCTGTGAGGAGTCAGATATCTGGCCTTTTCTTTGGGAGAAGGCTATGCAAAAAAGAATGCTCTCGGTTTCCTCAGTAGAACCCAGTGACATTGTGTGTTTGTCCTGTATTTTGCAGAGTGTCTGTTCTGGTCTTTTCCTCATGTTATATGGCTTTCAAGATTGTGGCTCTTGAGGAGCGGCTGAACTCGCTGGGCTCTAAGACGGAGTACCCCCACAATGAGTAAGAACTCAATCTTAAAGTAGAACTTTGTGTATTTTTACATTCACATGTAATGTAATTCAAACCTATCTGTGAGCTCTTTTAAAGAAACCATTTAAACCAGGTTGTATATTGCAACATTGAAAGCATAGTCCTGAGGTGTGACAAACTTACCGTCATTCTGAGCTTTTCACCCAAGAGCTGAATATTCAATTTCAGAAATGTACTGCACCACAGAGTCCAGGCAGAGTTCAATGCAGAAATCTACGGAGAACTGTCTACAAATCTGTTCAAGTTAGAAAAGGTATGTTCCTCTCAGCCATTTGCAGCACCTGCCATAGAAAACATTACTGAATAAAACAGTAATCTGTGCTGGTTACATGTTCCAGAGAGAATGTCGTGCAGATGGAGATAGCCTGTACATCTACTATATGACAGCAGGACTGCTCAAACTTTTCTAACAAGTGATCTCATCGTTGGATGTATAATCTGGATAGGATCCAAATGTCTATAAATTGAAAATATCAGAAGCAAGGAGTGAGTTGTACAACATGGGTGCTTAAAGATACTTAACGGCATATTATGTTTGAGATGTGCAATTTTTGTAACATACATATGAAAACTAAAAAATCTTTATGACGCCCTGCGGCTGGCAAAAAGTCTAGCTATACCCAATGCAAAAGACTGGCAGCTACCTATAAGAGTAGTCTGTTAATAATGGGATAATGAGCCCCAGGTGCAGCCAAACACCCAACAAAGAACTCAAGTCTAGATGCGGTGTCCTGCGTGCTAGTGCTGATGCTTGGTGTCTCTTGGGTTTAGCATTATTACATGCTGGAGTTGTGTTCCCGTGTACTGTGTGAATTGTTGGCTTTATTTTGGTCATTATTGTCTTTGTGTGAGCTTTCTTGTTAACAATGGGGAAAGACATAAAGAGTCACACCCCACACACACTTGTTCCCTACCTGATTATTCCCAAAACCTAACGTGCCCCAACGTGAACATTGCTGTGATTAACAGGTAGTGCTGCTGCCTCATAGCTTTTGGGCTGTGGGTTCAAATCTTGTACTGTATGTATGGATTTCTCATGTGGTCGGTGTTGATCTCAGTTTCTGCTGTGTGCTCTGGTTTTCTCCCATAGTCCAATGATGTGTTTCAGGCTCTTAATTGCCTGTGTGTGTGTGTGTGTGTGTGTGTGTGTGTGTGTGTGTGTGTATATGTTTGCAGGCATATGTATATGGCTGAGTGTGAGATGGATTGGCATTCTATCCAGGTTGTATCCTGCCTAATGGCCTCTGCTTCTGAGATGGGCTTTGGACCTCTGTAGGCAGCAACGAATATTTAATTGGTTACCGATAATAGATGAAAGGTGATGTTAGTGTGTCCTTTGAAATATCAGTACTAACCCTTCTTTCTTCTGACTGGTTCAGATCCAGAAGAACTTGCAGAAGCTGCTGGAGGATACCTAGATGTTCCGTTGTGTACCACCCTGGGAATGCTGCACAACATGAGTAAAGCCTGCATCTTCAATAAAGAAATGTAGGCCTTAGTCTGAAAAATGAACTTTTTTAAAATAGTGCAATAAGGTTTTTTTTTTTTTTTCTTGCTTTTTTCAGTTGTCTCAGGACTGAACTGCACTATACTTGTGCTAAGCATAACCCTGTCAAAACAGAAAGGACTGAGTAAACAAGGTAGTGCTTTTTTCCAAAACTGGGACCCCAGTATGGACCAAGAGGTGTTTGCAGACACTGTTGGCCAGTAGGATGGAACTGGCTATCAGTAAGGCTGCTGTGTTCTGCACCCTTCCACACAAGCCTTAAAATGCTGATTCCCCCCCCTTGCTTGTTCTCTCAGCTTGTAAAGAAATCTATCACCAATAAAATAATTTCTGGTTATTGCAAAAACCATTAATTATATGTTCACATTCACAGAAAATGAAACATTAAGGGTATGCTTTTGTCAAATCAATGATATATCAGTAGACTGCCTTTGTCACATGCTTGGCTTCTGTTGCTTATTGGTCTGTTGAGAGCTATCTCAGGCTGACACTTCCATAACTAAAGTTGTAATATTTGTGGAATGGATACGAGCAAAGGAGTGTATTTTCACCAATTTTATCTATGGTCTGGGTAGTACAATTGATGGAGCTGGTGCTTATGCTCAGTTTAATTGAGCTGTGCACCTTCACATACCTTAACCATATGTGGTAAAAAGTCTAGTGCGTATGTAGTCAGCTTAAAATATTTATTCATCTGACAAACTGTTTTGCCAAGGAAGTAGCCTGGATAACAGAACAATGCCATGGACAGAATTCCTCCTGTGCTATGTTAAATTAAGTTCTGTATACAGGCATGACAAGCATTGTCTTTATCAGCTATGAAAACTTGATACACTTTTTGACACTACATTTTTAGATTTACTGGGGTAGGACCTCATATCTGAAGTACTGCTCCTGTGGAGGTTGTACTTTATAATGTAACAACTACATTCACTCAGAATTCCTGTGAGGAGTAGTTTTACCCAAATGGAAAATGTTTAGATTTAAGTCTTTTTTTTTTTTATTTTTAAAAAAAAAAAAGTAAGACAAAGCTGGAAGAAAATTTTGTTGAGAATAGGTTATGAAAGGTATCCATGTGGAAACACTGCTGTAATTACTTTTGCCAAGAGAGCAGTATAGTGGTGTACAAGTCTTTGGGTGACAGTTCAAATCTCATATCTGTATGGAGTTTCCATCTCCTCATGCTTGCATTGGTTTCCTTGCAAGCTTAAGATTCTTCAGGTTACAGAGTGAACCTAAATTGCCTTTTATGTTTAATAACCCTGCCTTGTACCCTGTTGGCTAGAACTGGGTAAGGACCATTGTCACCCTGATGTGGATACCATAACAGTTGTATTTCCAACCCTGCCACTTAAAGTGATAGACAAACAAGGCAACATTAGTGCCCCCTGCTGGTGAGCTATGATTAGTTTACAAGGGCACAGCACCTTCTGCTACTAGATAGTTTTTGCCTCTTCCCTAGTAAGATTGAGAGATATCTCTCTCACACACAAAAACTGCTTGTCCCAAGCAGGGTCGTGGCAAGCCAGAGCCTAGCCCAGCACCACGGGGGGGGGGGACACACCCAGGACGGCACACCAGTCCGTCACAAGGCACCGCAAGTGGGACTCAGACTCAAACCCCAGCCCTGACAGAGAGCAGGACCCAGCCAAGCCTGCTGTGCCACCGTGCCCCCCTCCCCCCGTAAGGATTTTATATATAATCCAGAAACTTTGTGTTACATTAAGCACATTTGGTTTTTGAAAAATTTCAGCTACCACACTTCCCTTGAATAGAGATCAGTTTAGTCAATTTTTTTTTTTTTAAACAACTTCTGATGAACAAGCTGTCTCTTATGCCAATAAGAAATCAAATCTTAACTTTTTTTTATATAAAGTTCCATTACAAAGAATTGATGTAAATGATAATTTGAATTCTGCCAATGTTGCAACAATTAAGCTTGTGTGTTCATTTCATATGTGCTAGGCTGCAGTCAAGTATACAGAAACATGCCACATTCAGGACCAAAAGTCACTAAAGAAATGATGCATTATCAGAAACTGCATCATTCAGACTGAAAGTTTACTGACATAAAGAAAGGTGTTTGTTTTGAATGCTTCTAGTTTTCCCCAATATCAAAGTGAAGCATTTTCAAGTTAACTGGTGAGTGGCAAGTCACCATCATTAGTGTTCTATGGGCTCTGCTGCGCTTGCTGACTGGAAAATACAGGTCTATTTCTTCACTCAAACTTGATACCTTGGGCAAGCGGCAAGTCCTTGCTGTAGTTGATAGTGCTGTAGGAAAAAGAAAAACACTTGACTAGTGATGTGTATTATCTCTAACTCCAGTTTGCAAGAAATCACTAGATGACCTGAAGCTGAACCATAACTCAGCTTCTGCTCTCAAAGTCCATTTTACAGCTCTACCAAACCATCTCAGACATCTGAGGTTTCTAGTTGGGAGGGGGGTGACCTGCACAATGACGCTTCGACCAGAAATGAGACCATGTACCCAGCCACATAGGACGGCAAGCAGGCTCACTGTCTGAAAACACAGTAAACTACAGCCTGATAAGGGAACAGGACTCCTGTAGAACACTTCCATTGCAGAAGTCCTCATTGTGAGGCCCTCCAAGCACACAAGACTCCAGTACTCACCATGTGGATCTCCTCATGTACTGTTTCCAGGAGTCACTCCCTGACTCCCTCCCTCCACCGGTGTGCTTCTCCCCTCCTAAGAATAAAGGAGGACACATGTAGGTTAATTAGCAATTTCTGCAAGACAGCATTAAAGTCATGGCCATGTAGCAGCACACCACTTACCAAAAGCCCCCCCAATCTCAGCTCCACTGGTCGGGATGTTGACGTTCACGATGCCACAGTCAGAACCTTTGGGACTGGAAACACACAAAAGCATTAGTAAACAGGACAACTGCAGCCAAAATCAGCGTTTTCCATTATCACCACCATTATCCAGTGTTAAAGTCTCAATACTCTTCATATTTCATTATCCACTGTGACAAACAATGGATCAGCTTTGGTCATGTTTGAATTGGATGTCTTACAATGTTTTAATCAAGCACTTCATACAATAAGAGGGGGGGTAGAAACCAAACTGATAACATCACGATTTCATATTAACAGCACTGAGTGTTCGTATCTTACCCAAGCCAGCGGAATACCCGCCCCATGTCCTTGGTGAAGATGCTGCTGGACAGCCCCTGCTTGACCTCATTGTTCCATGAAAAGGCCTCCTCTTCTGTCTACATGCAGCACAAGAAACATCACATATTTACATGGATAGATTTAAGCAGATATCAACTCAATACCTCCACTGGATCGGCCATCTGGGTCTGGCCTACGACTTGTCTCCAGTCTCTAGCTCTGTGGACTGGTCCTTTAGCAATAGACATATTCACACAAGTCCTCTCTTCTCAGAGGAATCGCCAGGAGGGGTGGATAGCTACTGGTATTTGAACTTTGAGGTTTATTTTTCACCTCTTTGTGAACATGAGTTTTTTTGTTTTCTTCTCCTCAGCTGCCAGCAGGCATAGTTGTCAAACCTGACCACAGATTATCACTGCTGTCACTTTATTGCTTTAATCTAATGTTTAGCACCCTGTGTCACTCTGCTAAGTCTATTAAAAAAAAATAAACTAAAAAAAAATTTAAAAAATCTAGTCAATGTCATACAATTCCACTAGTAACATTTAAGAGTATATGTCCTGTAAATGGCAACCTGAATCGTAATTCACAGTTCACACATATACAGTGCTCTGAGTTTGTGGTAACTTTGGAGCGCCAACCTTGAACTTTAGTACATATAGAATGGGCACAAAGGTCTCTTTGTGAACGATGGGGGCATCATGTGCCAGGCCTGTGATAATGGTGGGTTCCACGTAATTTCCAGGACGATCCATCACCTGGGGAAGGAAGAGGCAGAATACAGTACATTACAAAACTGTGCATGTATACCTTTTGCAGATGCTTTTCTTCAAAGCAGCAAATAACTCAGTAAATGCATCCATTCAACATAGAGGTTGACAGATGTATCCCATGGGTAGTTGTCTACAGAACTAAGTAGAAGATGAGCAATACAAGAGGGATTAAGAGGTGTAATGCAAATTTATGTAGCTGTGTAAAGATGTATTTTGAGACCCTTATTAAATGCTGATGGGGATTCAGCAGCTGAGGGACAGATGGAGCATATTCCATAATATCAGAGTGAAAAATCAAGAAGATGTGGACCTCAGATGTTTAATGTAGCATCTTCAAACCATTGAGAATGGCATGAAACTAGCAGAGATGTCTTCTCAGTCACAAGTGCAAATATTTTTGAGGTGTTGGTGGTTTTCACACACATGCACGTCGCAGTACCTTGCCCCCACACACTATGGTACCGCCCTGCTGTTTGGCCTGCTCAATGGCTGCCTTGTACTGCTCCACAGCCTCCTTGGTGTGCAATGGTCCATACAGGGTGTTTGCTGTGGACACAAACGCAACCACCCATTTTCAGTGGGCAAGCAAGGCTCCAGTAGGGGGTCAACATCAATCTGATCCTAATGATATCTGAGAAAGAATTCACAAGTTAGAGTAGGAACCCTAATTGTATATAGAACAAAGAATGAAAATACTTCTCAATAACCAGTTTGGAAACGTACAAACGCTGTACATTTACAATAAATAGTCAACTTACAGTCCCAGGGGTCACCAATACGGATTTGTTTGTATGCTTTGGATAGTCGCTCCACAACGTCATCATGAATGCTCTCATGCAGCATCTGGGACAAGCACACCCAAAGACAGACACAATTACAAGAACTGATAGACTTCCTTGTTGAATTAGTTCTTCATTGTATAACAGCAACAGAGGCCAAGCCAATGAGAAGCACAGAGAGTGAACCAGCAGCGAGGGTCAGGTCACAGTTAAGGCACGATGTAACACGGCAGATATCCCAAAACCTCACCAGTCTCCGTGTGGTTGTGCAACGTTGTCCTGCAGTTCCCACAGCAGCAAAGACAGTGGATGGAACCACAAGGTTGAGGTCAGCATCTTCAAATACTAGAGGAGAACAAAAATATATGCAACCTCAAAATTACAACAAAGTCGGGTGAAGGTAAATACCAGTGCCATTAACAGCATGTCCAGACCGAACTGAAGTTTTAAAAGGAACCGTGAAGGTCGTACCTACAATGGCGTTGTTTCCACCAAGCTCCAGCAGCTGACGGCCTGGGGAAGAGCACAAACAGGGTCTCTGCATGAGTCTGGGGTTGAGTGTCAGTTCAAGGGGATCCAGCTCTCAGACCCCTGGGACTCACCAAACCGCTCCTGCACCATGAGAGACACCAGCTTTCCAACATGAGTGCTGCCAGTGAAGGAGACCAAGTCAACACGCTCATCCTTCGCCAGCGCACTCCTGCAGAGGGATGGAGTTCATGGTCAATATAGGCATCTTCACAAGTGTGATCAGAACAAAAGTTCAGCACGCGCCAACCTTTTTCACACTCGTACAACAGACTGAGATACACAGGGCTGAAGAGACCAATAGCAAACTACACACAATGCAGAAAAGGGACCACATCAAAGCTTCCTAAATTTGCCATTTCCTTTTCTTGGTAAAAGTCAAGAAAATGACTGTGGTATCTTACCCATAAAGATACTAAAGCAGCAAACATTTCAAACAAGACTTGATCATTCGCCACACGCCGACCAGACTGCTATACTCTTACATCTGCCCGCTTGGTGGTCCCACGCACGAAAGGTAAAGCATGGAGATTCCCGGTTCTGGCTCTGCTGCGGTGGAACAACCTCCCCCTCTCACTCAGAACTGCTGAATCTTTGTCTACATTTAAAAAGGGTCTTAAAACTCATCTCTTCCGGACTCACTTTACCCACGATCTCTTAAGTTCACGCAAGTACAAATGTTCACCATGATGCTCGGATTAATCCTTCACAGAACCACTCCTGCAATGTAACGTAAATGTTTATATGCATTTCAAAAAAAAACTTCTAGGAAGGTGATTAGGAATCAAAGACATTCTGGTTAAATTTTATAAAGCTATTTATATGATGAACGTCGGTGCATATGGTGAAGGAAACTAACTGCGCTATAGAATCATGAGTCTATCTAAATGTCTGCTTCTGCTAATATAATGCACAAATTGTATTTTCTATGAGATAAATGTCGCTTTGGAGAAAACCATGTGCTACATGAATACATGTAAACAATAAATGGACAGGGTACAGCCCTGTGCTGCAGAAAACAGAGCGCAATGGACTCACCCGATCTCAGCACCCCCACATGTCATGGAGCAGATTGCACCTGGAAGGTTGTTTTGTTCTAGGACCTCTGCCACTATCCTACAGAACAAAATACACAGAGAGACTGAAAGGAAAGAAAACATGCAGAATGATCCAGTGTCCTTTGTCAAATTAATGTTTGATAAAATGTCTTATTCAGAGCTTTACCAAAATACCTAAAAGCTTCTGATGTGCAGTTACTTTTATTTCGTTACTACCTTTGCCCAAGACACAAGTTTGTGTGCCAAACTGTGCATAATTCACCTATTACACAGTACAATATTCTTACTGTGTCAGTTCAGGGTAAGTATTTAAAGTTACTGTATCAGGAGCAGGGACTCAAAGCAGGAACTGTCAGGTTGAACAGCAACAGTCCTAAACACTATTCTACCTAAAACCTTAGCATTAGTAATATTAGTGTTTAATGATTAAAACAGGCACTCGTGACCTCATTGGTTACAGTCAATAATTTTGAAGACTGGCCATCATGTGGCACTGCTGTGCCACATCCAGAGATGCATGTAATTCTGTGCACAATTTCAGCCAAAGCAAGAAATAATGGACATTATCTGTTGACTTGAATTGGACATCTTCCTAATCAATAACAAATGATAATTTTAAATCAAATTTGTTTCTGTGTCCAATTATCCATTACAAAGGAATCCTGCCACTCACGTTTCCACATCTATGCTTTCTAAAACCGTGAGTGAATTAGAGCACATGTACTCACTTTGTTACAGCTACACTGGTCAGAGGAGTGGTGGGTGCTCCTTTCCTAAAAAGAGTACAAATGAACGGAGTCCAACATTAAGTCCATACATATTTTTTCAGATTTTTCCCAGTAATTTTGGCAGGCACAGGCTATGCCCAATTTTAAGGCCACTAGTCCTTAAACAGTCTCTAAAAAATACCAGAATTGCCAAATACAAAACTCATCTGTAGGGCTGTTGTACTAAAAAATTTCCTTTTTGGACATCAACAGTTAACAATATACAAAGAGTGTCATGAAATAAAGAGTTAAGACCTCAGCTTGAAAATGTGGTCTTAAAAGGATGTTTACCAAAGGCAGACATTGCCACAAATGAGCGCAATGGCGTTGTTCCAGCCGTACACAGCCACAGGGAAGTTGAAGGCCGTGATGATGCCAACCAGTCCAACTGGGTTCCATTGCTCGATCAGAGCATGCCCCGGCCCTACAGACACACCCAGAACATTAACCCAACAGCACTACACACACAGGGAAGAGAACACAGAACCATGTGTGCAGGATGTGTCCACTGATCCAACCTTGACGTGACCTCAGTCATCCTGCAGCTCCACAGACAAGTGTAACAAAATGCTCAGTGCCTAGAGACGTACGCTCAGAGGGCAGGACAGGTCCGCCGATCATTCGCGACAGGCCCACGGCGTAATCACACACGTCCACATACTCCTGCACTTCCCCCACTCCCTCCACGTAGATCTTTCCCATCTCCAGGGACACCTGAAAGAAAAAATAAAATACACTTCAGTATGGAGTACTGTTCTGATAGACATTACAGACAGCAGTGTGGACCTGGAGTTAGTGGTGACACTTTCCAAAAAAAAAAAAAAAAAAGTGTCATTTTGATCATTGCAAATTGCCTTGGTTAACAAAATTAAATCAAAATTTTAAACTGCTACAGGAGCCTGACATTTCTTTGGGGGAAGAAGAGTTCTTTTCTGGTTTTAGGGATCTTACCAAACTGCCCAGAACTTTAATCTTCCTTCTCAGTGCATCACCAATCTGCCTCACAATCTCCCCTCTCTTTGGTGCTGGAATCTGGATTTTAAATAAATAAAAAATATAAAAAAAAAAAAAAATAGGTTCATTTTAGACACTTCTCTTTTGAGCAGTCACATCTGACGCGTTATCCCTGCAGGAGCAGAATCTAGTGGGTCTGGCATTTTCTTTAGATGTTCTGCTGTACTCACATCTGCCCAGATTTTCCAAGCCTCTTTGGCTTTCTTCACCGTTTCCTCATAGTCCTTCGTGGTCGCCTTGAACACAAGAAACTGAGCCTCACCACATCTGTTAACCTACAACTCACCGAAACACTACTCACTTTTATTTTCATTTATTATATTAATACAGCTGGGCATTCTTATTAGAGTAATTCAAAGTACTATTCAGTAGTACTACTGTATCAAACTGGCAATGTTCAGGTTTCAATCCCATGTCCTTAACTGCTCCACTACCTCTGCCGCTATAAATTAAAATCAGATGTAATTGCTGGGGGAAAAAAGAAAGCATAAAAAGGCAGTCCCCTAATTAGTATCCCCCATCCCCTACAAAGAATATATTTATAATAGGATCAGCTTCAAGATATTTTGAACAAGTCTGTAAACTTGTGAAAAGACCATTTAATGTGCTGGAATGAACACTTGTAACAAAGTATAAACATCTGTGAATTATAAATTACTAGCCATTCATTATTTAAATATTAATCATGAGCATGAACACTGACAGAGCGACTAATGTTTAAAAGCACTTTTTCCAAGCGGATTGTTTTCTGATCTAATGCTCCCCCTGAACAAAGGACCAAACACAGTTTAGTTACACATTCCCATCCCAAGCACTGCATGACTGGATAATAAGTTCAGCCAGGCACTGTGAACCCTGAACCCTCTGCACACGGGTGAGATGTGAGGATTACCTGCCGCACCCTGGCGATGGGCTCGTTGTTGGCCGGACAGTATGAAGTGACCACCTGCCGACATATAGAGAACAGGGTTAGATGTGTTAGGGAAAAGTATGCTGGGTCCAGGGGTGGTGGGGGGCCTCACTCATATAGTGTGTATACGATTGTATAGTGTACAGCACGCGCGCACACACATTTTCAGAACCGCTTGTCCCATACGGGGTCACGGGGAACCGGAGCTTAACCCGGCAACTCAGGGCGTAAGGCTGGAAGGGGAGGGGGACACACCCAGGACGGGACGCCAGTCCGTCACAAGGCACCCCAACCGGGACTCGAACCCCAGACCCACCGGAGAGCAGGACCCAGTCCAACCCACTGCACCCCCCAGTGTACAGGATATTAAGTAGAAAGATGGGAAAATGTTCCATGAAGGGGAACCTGACATTTAAATACCCGCACATGCCACCCAAGTACTGGGGTCCTTTCTATAAACCAGTTCACTTAACATTTCTGATTTTTTCACATAATTAAGCTTCAGCTCATGAAACCCTTGAAGTAGTGTCCAAATGACTGATTTAGAATTTTTTTAAAAAAAAAAAAAAAAAAAAAAAGAAAAAAAAATTAGGGCACCCAAATTCCATTTTCACAATACAAAATGCCAAAAGACAGGTTTCTGTAAAATTCCAAATCAGGGGGGGGGAAACAGCAATGGACGTCCATTGGGCTCCGGTCCAGTCCAATCCGGACCACGTCAACACTTGAAGTCTAGCGCGAGAGCAGAGCTGCGCAAAGATGAGCCTCCCGTCACCCACCCCGCCCCGCACGAGATATTCCTGCAACAAGTCCAGTGATACAAAGTCGCACTTTGACGTGCATTCGTCACCCGGGACAGGTTTAAAAGTACACTGGCGATTGTACACACTTATAGCAGTCATTGAGTATGATATGTGCATTTCTCTGCTCGCTGTGCCGCCTCTCGCCACTTTCGTACCACTAATCCGAACGGCCGCTCGTTCGCATCGGCCATCTTTGTGTATTTTAGTCCTAATCGCGCGCAGCTCTCACCTCCCCTCGGCCCCCCCACGTCCCGTTGTACACGCCGTCGTTCTCCTCGCGCAGCCCGAGCTCCCTGAGCCACGCATACGTGGGCTGGTTGATGAGCAGCGTCGACATGGCGGCTCGGTGTCGCAAACACGCGGACGCGCAGAGCAGCTTCCTTCGCAGAACCCAGTGCCTCGCAGCTGCGGAGAGGGCAATAAACTGCGGCATGGCTCGTCAAGGGTGCACGCGCGTCCGTGAGCACAAGGCGCAGTGCACGCGGTCCGTGCAAGTTCAGCCACGTCACGACGCCTCCTCCGATTGGGCAAACGCTGTCACGCCTTCTCGTCTGTGGTTGAACCGTTACAAGTAAAACTTATTAAGTTGAACACCTGCCGGCTGCGCATGTATTTTACATTTAGATCCGTTTCTACAGGCATATGATATTTTGCAGTATTGCTTAATCCTGATATTTGTGAAGTCAGCTTTGAATGGAAGCGTCAGGAAAACTGAGATGAGATGATGAGAGCTTGAAAACTAAAATAATAAGTTGCAAATTCATTAGTATAACTGTTGAATTACGTTAAGTACATTATTAACAATCATTTAATGTAACAGCAGATAATTACATATGGACCTATGTGTCTACGTATAGAAAGTACGTCAATGTCTTAGGAATGATTGCCACCATTTTATATCCGTGGAGCAGAGTGGCGCAGCGGAAGCGTGCTGGGCCCATAACCCAGAGGTCGATGGATCGAAACCATCCTCTGCTATATATTTTCATCTTTTTTTCAACACTCTCATTCATTCTCAGAATCTATAATAATTTCAATTAAGGACATAGCTTTTTCTATTTCACAGTTTAGAAAACAGTTTAAAAAAAATCATTGTTCGCTTTTCCGTGTTAGCCGAAGATGTCATAATCATCCAGTACCACAAGGAGCAGTCAAGAGTTAATGCGGCAGCAAATGTACGACCAGAACGTAAAGTGGAGTAAAAAAATACAACTTCCGATGAAAGTCTGTTTGCTTCCGGTTCACGAGAGATGGCGGCTTCTGGTGCGGATAAAATGGATGATCTGGAGGAGGGGGAGATCTCTGGGTCCGATTCCGAGTCAGAGATGGGAACAGCCGTCGCCGAACGAATGCAGGTGATTTAATCCCCTATGGGCTTTCTTAAGTGATTATCGTTACGCAGGAGACTTGTGTTCTACTTCACTTAGTTGTTGTAACTGCGTCTGCTGGTAAATATTTAAAATAGTAACGTTACTCTGAGGCAATAAATAAGACATAACTTTATGATTTATCGATTTATGAAACTCGACTTTTTTGTTCCAGCAACACATTATTAAAATCGAAAGGAATTTTAAACGGTGAGGCATAAAGTCTACAAACAATGATAATGTAAATAAGACGTGAGGTCATTGATTAATTTAACGCCTAAATTTAGCATTGAAACTTAAGTATCTTTTTTGTGTTAGTGAATAGCAGTACACTCTGCTTTGTAACTTTCAGCTTATCGTTTTGAGGCCACTTCACAGCTTAATTTAGTAAGTAAAGCATAAATTAAAAAAGTGCATTCCTGTGTACATAGCTTTTTTTGGCCGCCTTTCACTCGTCAGATTCGTTTGCATCTTGTCAGTAATGGTCCTTCCACTGGACCACTGGCACTGGGTATTTCATGTTTAAAAGTCTGGGAAAAAATCCACGATTTTTTTTTTTTTTTTTGATGGTTTTTGAGATTATCGACTGAGGACACATTTTGAATGAAGTACTAGACTGAATTACTGCAGTACGAATAAGTGAGTTCCCTAAGAGAAAATGCGTTGTTTACACCCTGTTCTTCATGTAAATTACAGCAGGCGTAGTGTTGTCCCCTCTGGTATTGTACTGTGGTTTTTATCATGAGTTTAACTTTCAGTTTTAAACTTATCACAGCGGGCACGAAGAACATCCTGTTGAATATGAGACAGTGACCGTGTTCAACATGTTGTGTTTCGACCCAGACGCCCACGGCTCCTGCTTTTGCCAGCCAGTCCTCGCAGAGGCGACCGCTTCCGGAGACGGCTCCCTCCGTCACCACTTACCGCAGCTCCGCCGGCGCAGACGCCAGCGACAGTGACTCCGACTCGGACGAGGAGGCCGCCTTATGGAGGCGGAAACGCCAAAAGTGCTCGCATGCTGCTCCCCCTGCTCTGCCCCCCACAGTCCCCGCTGGGGGGATGACCCGCAAGGTGAACAATATCTGGGGTGCGGTGGTGCAAGAGCAGAGCCAGGAGGCTGTGGCTGCCGAGCTGGGCATCCTAGGGATGGAAGGCGATCTCAGCATGAGCAGTCGGCAGAGCGAGACCTACAACTACTTGCTGGCAAGGAAGATGATGGAGAAGGAGCAGCAGGAGAGCGGTGGGGGTGAGGCAGACATGCTGGACAGCCAGCTGGAGGAGTACATGCAGCAAGGCAAAGAAAAAGAAAATGGCACGGGGCACCTCAAGAGGAAGCGGCCCCTTAAGGAGAGACTCGGGCCCAAAGCGGTGATGGACTTCAAGGGTCGCTACGAAATCACAGAGGATGACCCTGAGGATAAGGTCATAGATGAAATTGCACACAGGTGAATTTTGATTTGTTGTCAGTCGTGCTCTGTGAAGACTTATGCCAAGTGTCACAGGTGGTACGTGTATGCATGCATACGGGTGGTCTCCCACTTACAAACTTGGAACTGAGCATTGGTTTGTTACTCAGATTTTGTAAATTGAATTTAACGTGAAGCAGGCAAGGGGCTCCTGTGCAGCTGTTTACAGAATTGATCATGAAATTTTTGCCGCCCGAAACGGTGGTGTTGGACTTGGTGACTGCGCTATGAGACCTGCGTATCAGTGTCGGTGTATCTGTCTACTGATGAAATGCACTTTTAGGTGATGCTTTGATACATGATTTGAAAATCTTTATGAAACAATAAATACTAAATACATTTGGAAAAAAGTTTACTAGAAAATTAAGTAAGGGTTCCCACCGTATTTGATGTTTTTAGTTTCTAAAATGAAAGCAAAGTTGTTTTTTTTTTTTTTAATAGTAATTAAAAATATAGTCAGACCACAACCAAAATTAACGTTATGTATTTTTTTCCTCTGCAGATGCTTACTGTACTGACAATTCTATAAAATTTTTTCTTTCTTGCAGATTAATGGAGCCTAAAATGGATCTGATAGAGAGAGTGGTGAAAACCGTTGGGAAAAAGAAAGCTATAGAACTGCTTTCCGAAACTACTACAATTGAGCAAAATGGCGGCCTTTTCACAGTGGTAAGTAGTTCCCATCTCTCCTTTGCACCCTTGATTCATTCAGTTAACAGAAGTATAGCAGTGAGTCTAACTTTGAAGCTGCTGAAGTTCTAGGCTGTTGGACCAAAGAAAGGTCTGTCTTCAGTACTGATTTTCCTAGTTCTGGTCAACTGATCTGACAGCATTCGCTTGATTATGACTTTCCCTGCAGGATGGCAGCAGAAGGCGCACTCCCGGGGGTGTGTTCCTCAACCTGCTGAAGAACACACCCAGCATCTCCAGTGAGCAAATTAAGGTACAGTTGTTGGGGGTTTCATTACGGTCACATTTTTTAAATATTAGATTGATTTTATTGTATTAATAAATTGTGATAATTCTGACTAAAGCCTCTGCAATGACCTGGACACTGTGGTTTATTTTAATGTAATGTCAGAAAGCACCAGTGTTTTTTTTTTTTTTGCTTTTGACAGATTAAAATGTTCTAATAAAGTTTAATATTGAAGGAAGATTAATTTTATACTTTATTTCCTGACCAGGAAATATTCTATGAGGAAAACCAAAAAGACTACAACAACCGAAAGGCTGCCAAGAAGCGGCGTCGACAGGAAGTGTGCAGAAAGATGAAGCAAGCCATCAACACTCTGAATCTTCAGGACCATGATGATGTGTCCCGGGAGACTTTTGCCAGCGACACAAATGAGGCCTTGGAGTCGCTGGAGGAATTGCGGGAGGAGCAGCCCGAGCCCGAGCCCAAGCCTGAGCCTGCCTTGGGTACTGAGGACACTCCAGTGGTCTATAGTTCTAGTGACCTGGAAGTCTTCTGATACAGGAGAGACTCCCATGGCTAAGCTCCTCAGCACATCCTGCATTTAAACCACAATCCTCCCTGTTGCATCTAGGTGTTGTAGAGCAACTAGTGAACATGGGGAGCATTTTGTGCAGGCAATGTGTATGTTGCCGTCCACTCCACTTGGGTATTGCGATTGAATATTGTTCAGCAGAAATCAGTTAGACCAGAGAGCTGGAGCAATGTACTCCAAGTGACTTGTTTAACTAGGCTTGCTCTAAGTCAGCTCAAGCTGAGATCTGGCAGGACAGCTGCACCTTAAATTGAGGTTTGGGCAACAGAGTAACAATAGACAGCTTTGCCTTTTTAAATTTTGAAAATAAAAAGGATTGCGTGTTTCTGATCTTTTCTGTGGCTACCATCCGTTAAATTGCTGCTCAAGATATTTTCTTTTGGTAATTTTGACCTTTAGAGCACTGGTTGAGGAGTAATAATGCTCTTTCATTGCTTTTCTGACGAATTGTAGTCATGCTTTTCCTCTAATATAAACATCTGTGTCTGGGTGGCATCTGTGTCACTGTGGAACTGGCTGCATAAATGTCCTTTTTGTGTTTCATGTGTTATGTTCCACATTCCATTTTGTATAGATTCCATTAGTCCAAGTTCTGTGTGATTGCATTACATCACAATGCAGACATACTAATCCTTTAAGTGCATTTCCAAACCAAGCACCCAATTCTTTGGCAGTCTACATGAAATTTAAAGAGTGTGGCTTAATAGTAAATTTACAATGTTGACTTCGTTTAGTCGATAGGCTTTTTTTTTTTTTTGTTTTTTTTTACTCTTATTTAGTAACTCTTTAATTTTGTTGACCAGAGAGCGATACTGGTGTTTGAAATAAAAGGGTTTGACTGTTTTATCAAATGCTTTTTTTAAAAAAAAAATGATTTGTAGTTCTGAAATTTGTTTTAAGGGGATTTGTAAAATACTGTATGGAAGTCTGTAAAAGTGAGAATTTGTTCAAAAGGGGCACCATGGCACTAGTAACTATGCAAATTATCTTTTGCATCAATGAATGAATGAACCTGGAAAAAAACTTCATTATGCCCTTTATTTTGACATGACAAAAAAATGTAATTGTCCCATTGATAAAGGACACCTCATGAAGAGCTGCAGCCATAATTTTCCAAAACACTTCAGCTTTTCAAATGAGAAAATAACTCGGTCACAATGAGTTCGGGGACTGTCATAGTTAAGGACCCTGATGCAAATTCAAGTGTTGTCATGGAAACAAATGCACAAATTTTCATGATTGTCAATCTATATTAGAACTCAAAGGCTACCACAGAGGTTCTGTTTAAAATTAATAATGTATCCTCAAATTTCAGCAGCAATTATGGTATCAACATATTTCAGTAAAATACTGGACTTCTACCTGTTCAACAGCTGTACTTTTGAAAGAAGGAGAATAGCCTGCAGGATGAAAAGGAATAAGAAAACTCATCTGATCAGACTGACATGATACCATGTTTGGTCCATTTTTGGTATTTCAGTCAACAGCAAATGCAAACTATCATGTAAATCAGCTGCACTTTATACACCCTGCACACCTGGAACATGTCGTGATGTAGTTTCAAAACCAACTTTCTGAAGTAGTCCTCTTCCAGCAGTGATATGGAAATCCATGGTTTTCATTGTGTTTCAATAGATCCCCCTCAATGGGTCTTTCACTCTAGGTGGTTGGTCCGCCTCGTAAAACACTATCCCAGCGGTACTGACTGGAGAAAAAGGATGCTGGGAATTTTGACTCGGAGGAGCTGCGTCATGAAGAGTCGTCCTCTCTGACCTGCAGCCTCTCCATTTGTTGCCTCAGGACATTCATGTTCTTCCCAGAAGGTATATGCTCCACACAACCTGAAACCCATCCAGCTACCCTCTTGGAGCATCTTCCCACCAGCACCACGTTAATGACTTTGCTATCCCTGCAGAGCTCACGGTAGGCTCGATCCGCCACCTCAACATCTTCATACTCAACTAGCACACATTCCTGAGAGTTCAGCTCAGGGTATTTGTATCCATACTTCCGAACTTCAGGCGGAAGCTCCCTCCCAGGTCGAATAACCCGGATAGTGCTGATTGTTCCGAAGGGGCCAAGTATGGCGATTGCAGACTCCATGCTGCTCCTGTGAGGGGCGGCTGGGTCCCCCACCTGGTGTGTTTTTGAGATGTTCCACACCAGAAGGAGCTTGCTGGGAACCTGAACCAGAAACGATGGAGGCAGTGGGGCTTTTCGGCGGACTTTGTTGCCTTCTTCATTAAGTTCCACCTTCAGAGACTTCCGCAGAGCGTAGGCAGTGACGCGCCAGTCTTTCGTCAACTGCTTCATCTTTGACAAAGGAAAAACGATCTTATTCATGTATGAAGCTATTTTTTACCTGAGTATGCCCCCAAAGTTCAAGGCAAACAAGCATAAATCATAAATATTGTTTAAAGGTCTCATCTTCTCCATATCTTTCCTTATTTCCATTATTTCATGGATATTCATGTAGGGATCTTTCAGTTTACTGTCACCTCCACTTATTTCCAGTTTGCTAGCAGTGCAATCAAGACCTAAAAATTACTTTTCTGTTCAGTTACCATTAGGAACAGCTGCGGACCTACTGTGGAGAAGAGATATCTTGGTTTAACTGCAGTTAATCTCAATGCAACTCTGCCGTTGTACCTTTGAGTATTCAATAACCTGTCGGGTGTTTCCACTTAAAATTAATTGATCTTAATTTGCAGCTCCAACATTGGTCACTCTGTGGGTTTCCAGTTTAAGATACTGTACACACACACACATTGACTAAAATCGCTTGTCTTAAGTGGGGTTGCGGCGAACCAGAGCCTAACCCAGCAACACAGGGCGTAAGGCCAGAGGGGGATGGGACATACCGAGGACGGGATGCCAATCCGACACAATGCACCCCAAGCAGGACTCAAACCCCAGACCCACCAGAGAGCAGGACCTGGTCAAACCTGCTGTGCCACCGCAACCCCTGAACAATATCAACAATTGCTTGTCCTGTTCAGTGTCAAGGAAGTCCAGAGCCTATCCCAGAACCACTGGGCACAAGACTTAGGGGGGTACACCCTGGATGGTACACCGGTCCATCAGGGTAGTCACTTGCACGCACTCACACTACAGGCAGTTTAGGGTCACCAATCCACCCAGACTGCTAGTTTTTGGACTGGTGGAGAAAACTCATGCAGTCACTGGGGGAACATGCAAACTCCATACAAACTGAGCAGGATTCGAACCTATGCCCACACTGCCCAGGCACTGTAAGGCGGCAGTGCTATTCCTGCCACTCAGAACATATAATAATGATACTATTTGTATTTATTTTTATCTGGTGCTAATCTTCGCTGAAAGGAGCCCAACTTCAATCCCTGGCTCCTTTCAGTAGTGATGAACACCACACTAAATGTGCAAATACGAATCATACTGGAAGCAGGCAGTGGACTTTTATCAAAAGTAATTTTAACATCACTTCGAAGATCGGGACTGAACTTAGACAATGTTTGCAATATTATGTCACAGGAAACCACATGTAGTAGTTTTTTTTTTAAGGTTGGTGGGGAGGAATTAAGGTTATAGAAAATTCGATGGAAAAATGTTAATAAATGCTTAATTTTTAATGCATACCTTCACCTTTTGTCTACAGAAAGCACCAGTTATTCCAGCACGTTTCGGTAAAAGAAGGCAATATTGTATTTGTTGCCTCCTCTACAGTGGAAGTAAAACTGCAGTAGGGGGGTATAATTCAGGGATAAGGAACTGGAAAAATGTTTAACTAAATTCCTAATATAACATTGACTCGATCAGATATAGTTTTAGTATAAAATTAGTTACTATAACATATACATCAACTGTGCTTTAATATAGACTAGAATTAGGGAAGGATTTGGGAGCTCAAAAAATGCAACTGGGCATGAAAAAGAAAACGCGTTGCTTTTTAACACATCAGAATGACAGATTTTCATGATGCGCAAAGATGAGAAATGGGCAAATGTTATGTGTGATATTGTTACCACTTTATGGATAGTAGTAGTGTCGTCGTACCTTTTTCAAAGAGGTCAGCAGCTTTATGTTGACGAACCCCATTCGATTTCTCCGCACATGTTTCAGGAGAAAAGCATCTTTGGCCAAATTCTCATCGGACAGGTAATATTCCACCAGGTTCACCACCTTCTGAACCAGATCCTCATCCGGGGGGGTCCAGCGCTCCATCATGTCACCACCACTGAGGGTCTTAGAGGCTTCAGCTGAATGTCTGTATTATGAGACAGAACGGAAAATACACCCGATCACACCTAAATACATCTCAACGCCCACGAACACACCTTGACACACCGGGAAGAGGGGAGTCACGATGAAGCAATATACTGTGTTCTTTAAATATACTTTAAATAAAATGTATAGTCTACAATTTCACAACGGTTACTCCATCCTATATGTAAAAGATAAATATTCCAAATATAGTCCATTTACTGATCGTGGGTCTTTGGGGTCTAGATCTAAAAAAAATGTGTTCGGAATTTTCTTCTGTTTTTCAGAACGTAGGTGGTAGAAGGCAAGTAACAGAAAAGTACATTTAATCCCATCCACAGTCATGTAAAGTAATTCCTGCCTAACGCTTGTATTTACACGATTGCTTTACTCCGAATATTTTAAAAGAACTTACTTTTCGTCAGGGATGTGGGTTTCCATCTCTTCTGAATGACTCACGGTCTTATTGGAGAGTTCCCTCCTGCGGCTGAGATCCTCATTCATTGCGGTGATCATGGGTTTGTGCTGCTTTTCAGTACCCAGAGCTCGAGATCACCACGGCCACCCACAGCACTGACATCACCAAGAGCGCGAGATCACCACAGCCGCAGCACTGACAGCTGCAAGAGCGCGAGATCACCGCTGACAGCCACAGCACTGACAGCTCCAAGAGCGCGAGATCACCACTGACGTCCGCAGTACTGACCGCAAACCTACTCCCACAGCTCCGCTACAGCTGCAGCAGCAACAGCAGCAGCATCATCAAGAGCACGGATCGCGCCAAGGCGACTTTCAAAGTGACGCTGCTCACCACTGACTGAGGACCCAGACTGTTAAACATGAGCCCTCTTCAACTTTCGTTTGTACTGCTCCCACGAAAGTGCTGCGCAATCTCCTGGCATTTATGTCATGTATGTAAAATGTAAGAATTTATGGTGATATGAAGACTCTGCATGAAGCGGTCTGTCTCTATGTCAATATCTATGAAGCATAATGTGTTATTAATGCACTATAGATCAACCAACCACCCAGTTTCAAAAAACCGCTTGTCCCGAACGCCGTGGGTCACGGCGAGCCGGAGCCTATCCGGGAGACAGTGGGCGCAAGACTGAAGGGGTGGGGGGGCACCAGTCCATCGCAGGGCCACATCTTGGTACCCAGGCACACAGCTGGGCGAGGATACTGGAGCAATTTCAGGGCAAGTACCTTGCTCGAGGGCACTACAGTCAGAAGCGGGGATCGAACCGGCAACCTTTGAAGGCAGCCGCTGCAACCACGACGCACTAGCTCTATTATTATTATGATTATTATTATTATTGAAGTTTGGCAATGTATGTTAGAATCAAGCTCAGGTTGTGTTCAGTTTGCTTGTTCAGTTTGAATGTATGTAATTGCCCTAGTGCAGGCTGCACACTTTTAGGATAGGCTCCGCTCCACCATGGCAAAGCATCGGAAAAGCACACACACACACACACACACACACACACACACACACACACACATCATTGGCTGAAACCGCTTGTCCCAATGGGGACGCGGCGAACCGGAGCCAAACCCGGCAACACAGGGCGCAGGGCTGGAGGGGACACACCCAGGACGGGACACCAGTCCATCGCAAGGCAGCCCAAGCGGGACTCGAACCCCAGACCCACCAGAGAGCAGGATCTGTCCAAACCCGCTGCACCACCGACGCGCCCCCCCGCATCGGATAAATTATAGTCGATAATAAATTAATTAATTTTGTGGTTATTGTTGTTGTTTCTGTTGTGTTAATTAATTGATTGTAAATATAAGAAGTATTTCTACAAAACCCATTATTTTTTATTTGAAATTCAGTTAAAATATTCGACTTATAATATAGTAGACAAAAACGTGGCAAATTATGCAAATTTAAATGACATCATGAAGGTTTCTAAGGTGACCGCGACAGAATACCTGCTGAAGGTTCCAATTACTGTTCAGTGTGGTTTCAGACAGTGAAGGGGACGCCACGAATTAATGACATTCTGTTTTTTTCTTCTTTTTTTTTTTGAAAAAAGGAAGGGCAGGAAGACAGTGCAGCGTACGGAGGTGAAAGGAAAGACAGGGGAAAGACAAAAGAAAGACAAAGAAAGAAGATTGCGAAAGGGAAAGGCGGAGAACAAGGAGGCAGAGGACCTGCTGTGGACATACTTTGAGGAGGTAGAAAACAAGCTAAACCACATTAGGATGTCATCATGCTGATAAACTCTACTACTGACAGCCAGTGAACACATGAACATCTTCTTCCCTTCATATCAGACTTTGATGATGAGTTTCATAATTGGAATCGTGAGCAAGAGCAGAGCAGGGGAAAGCAGTTACAGTACAGTAAAGAACAAGAAAGGAATATTCACACAGCACAGTGTGACCAAATATTCCTAGCTGTGATTCACAAAAAATTAAGTGTTCAATAAGTAGCATTTTGTGAAATAAACACAACCAATATTTGTGGTAAAAGACTTGAATTGTTGCTGACCTGTTACGTAGTTGTATGACTGGGATATGGTTTTAAGGAACATATGCAGTCCTTTAATCAAATTTTATGAACTCAGGTGACTTCAATGACAGTGTTCTCATAACAAAGACATCACTGTGTTGAGTTATTCGGTATCATTGCATCCCTTAATTTTTTCCACAAGCTTGACTTCAAGCTTGAACATTTCAATTGCATTCGCAACTTAAGCATGCAAAGAATGTTGGAAGTTGCTCCGTTTCTGGGTTCTGCACCAAGTTGTTCATTAACTCTTTCTCTGCTTATTTCTATGCTCTGAATATGCATTTCTTTAGTAAAGCTTCCAGTTCCAGAAGAACACAGAATCACTGAAGCCATTTTCATAACTCTGCAAAACTTTTTCTTCTTAAAAGTATCAAACAGCTGACAAAGTAAAGAAAGATAAGTCATGATTATGAAGAAGTCATAATGGGTTGGAAGTGCATGGGAGGCACCCTATAGGACATGATACCAAAAAAAGCAGTAAGGTACATGTTTTACATGCAACAGCCCTTACTTCTTCTCTGGTATCACCCTATTGACTGTGGGACTCATATACATATTTTTACATTTAGTGAAATTTGAAATTGCACCTAAAACTCACCAAAACACAAAACACTTTAAGCAATAAAATTATTACACCAGTACATTTTATCGTGAAAATTGCAGGAATGAGATCACTGGGTCAGAAAAAAAGTTTTGGCTTGTAGATACATTTCTTGTGTTATCACACCACATAGTTGTAAATGGGTTAAAGTAAACAATGCCCTAACTAATTCCTCAAGCAATGGCCTGCTGCATGAATCAAAACTGGCATAGTAGTAAAAATGATCACTATAATGAGCAACCAAATCCCACCATAAATACTACACAGGATAAGCTTAAAGTATTTTATTTGCACTAAAGGGTACCTGTTTTCATATATTGCTGCAGTAAAGTTTCATTTTATGGGACCCCATTCTGCGAGGGATAAGTTCACTTGAATATGGGTTATATATCTTCAGTTAGTATGTTCTTATTTTTATTCAGTAAATGGTAAGAGTACAGTGCATTGAAGTATTCAAAGCATTGACCAATTCTCTGACTTTACAGACACACAAGCTTGACTGAAATTTCATTGTGATATTTTATTTCTAAACACAAACTCAAAATTAATTAATTTAAGGTTTAATGTTAGTTATGTGGGTAGGAGAGCAGTGAAAAATAAGCCATTGTATAACCGTAATAAAGGAAGTAACAAAGTTTGCCAAAAAGCATGATAGTAACCTAGATCTGATGGTCATGTAATGGTGCCCATGTCTCAAAACACACAATCCCTACAGTGTGAAAATCTCCTCTGTAGTGAAGTCTGTGTTTGCTCTGATAATGCAGTGGACATGTGGTTTTTTTTGGCATAAATATGTTTCTTATATTGGGTGGGGCACACCCCAAAGCACTAAATGACTTCATACTGCTGGCAGTACTCAGTGTTGCTCTTTGGTTGAACTTTGACTTAATCAGTTAGGTATTTTATCTAATTGCCCGAAATGGTTAGTGTTTTCTTCCACAACGGTGAAGCATGGTGGTGACAGCATCATGGTATGGGACTCCTTTACATCTTTGTGCAAAGGTGGTACATACTCAGTCACCCCCACTCACATTCCTTAACTGTTTAAACTCAGAAATCTGAGAATTGATTGAATACGTTGGTAATTTATTGTTGACGGAACGTGAGATAGCCCCGTTTAATAGCCCTGATCAAGACAGCTGATAATGTAGTGGTTAGAGCTTTGGATCCAAAGGTTGCAGGTTAAAGTCTCAACTCCAGCTGTAGTACCCTTGAGCAAGGTATTTACCCTAAATTGCTACGGTAAAAATACCCAGCTGTATAAATGATTTAAAAATTGCTAAGAACGTAACGTTATAAGTCACTACGGAGAAAAGCTAAATGAAGAATGTATGATCTCGTCCTCCTGGTATTAGGGATTCTTCAGTTATTAATTTTTTTAAAATTAACATTTTCCTGTTCATATTAAAAAATTAGAGCTTTGTATTTACTTGATCAAAGATATTTTAAGGTATAATCAAACCAAACATGGAGAATAATAAACTACTAAACTGCTCATGTCCAGTTCGCTTGAATCGAATGGTAATAGGATACATTTATCGTTCTAAGTTTTCCTCACAGACTGCAAATACCAGTATGAGTATTTAAGATACTTTTTCTGCTTAGGAGTATTCGGTAGCTGTCTTTCCGTTGCATAACAATTTTAGGATATTTAATACAACGCTGTAACAAATAATAAATGATTTTTTTTCCAGTAGTTAATTCCGTTTCGTTACTGAATTTTCCCCGGGGATCAATAAAGTATCTATCTATCATGGGTGACGATCATACAGATATTACTAAAAAAATTGAGAAGTAGGCAAGTTTTTCACAATTTTTTCAGGAAACCAGAAAGTTAATTCCCGTTTACATATACTTTAGCACAACGGCTGTAGAAAAAAAGTATTAACGCAGAATCCTAATGCAGTTCCAAGTTGTAAATGGGGTTCTTGCTTGTTCCCTCTCGGTGTATTTTTCTCACATGACATGTCTGAAACACGTTATGTATGTGAACCGGCGGATTCATTTCTCATGAACACAACAATATAATGTTGTACTACCAATATGATATCTGTTTCATTTCACGAAGAATATTTCCAACCCGTCTTTGTTAATTAATTTACCAAATCTGCTTTTATTATTCCAGGCGACAATACTGTCCCGGAGGGCCAAATCTGATTACAGTAACTGACTCTTCGCAGTACGGCCTTTTAAGTCCCGACAAACCTCGTATGTCCAGGCAAGTCAACCATCTGGCACTGATCCCCAGTGGACCTTACCAGGGCAGGTGCCACCTTACGCGGCTTTACCGTGGTCTTAACCCTTGAAAGCACCGCATGCTTAAGCCAGGCTGGTGATGCGATTTCGTTTAATTTACTAAATGTCAAAACAGAATCAGTAATATAAATAATATTACGTATTACGGCAAACATCATTCTTTGACTTTATTTGACTTCATCTAACGCAATTTACATCAGATGCATAATGCATTAGTTTTTATGCGAGTATAAATGTAGCAATCATAAAACAATGTCTACATGGCTGGCATATTTGTTTTCACTCTGAAGCAGGGGTAGCTAAGCTTAGCAAAGTTAACGCACAAGGACAAACAAAATCGAAAATGACGTTGACAAATCCCACGTGCGGCAGAGATTTTGGCGCGACGCGGGACCTTTTCCTCCTATTTTTTGAAATTTGTCTGGAGCGCCAGGGTCGAGGGGAGGAGACAGCGTGTCCTCCCGCGTCGCCATTGGTCCGCCGTCCACCACATGTCCCCCGCGCTCGAACCGCCATGTTGGCCGAACCCCTTTCTTTCATTCGCCTGGAAGACAAAAGTGAGAAGCACTTTTCATGCTCTTTGCGGTTATTTCGTATTTTTGGCGCTCGGTTTTCCCCCCTCGCTTGCGGTTACCAGATTCGCGGCGGAGTTTGCCAGGACCTCGCTTCTTTCCCTGCTCCAGCGACATTCAAGCCTCTTTCGAGTGAACGTGAAGTATCGTAGCTGGACATTTGATTTGTTTCGCGGACGTCGCTTTTGTCTCATGTTCCCTCTTCCGAACTATTATTCACAGCACCTCAACACTGATATTCTGTTGAATTTTTAACGTGCAATATTTAGTATAACTTATTTTTCTATAAATACTCTTATTCTTTATCGCGAATTTGAATTTGTTCGGCTACAATCATGGCGACGGCAACTTCCACCCCGGCCGGGCAAAGAATAAGCACCCGGTCTAGTACCACTACTACCCCCCTGAGCCCCACGCGGATATCGCGGCTACAGGAGAAGGAGGAGCTGCGGCAGCTGAACGACCGCCTGGCCGTCTACATCGACAAGGTGCGCAGCCTGGAGTCGGAGAACAGCGTGCTCCACCTGCAGATCTCCGAGAAGGAGGAGGTGCGCAGCCGCGAGCTTAGCGGCTTGAAGGCGCTATACGAGACGGAGCTCGCGGACGCCCGGCGCACGCTCGACGACACCGCGAGGGAGCGCGCGAGGCTTCAGCTCGAGCTGGGAAAAGTCCGCGGCGAGCACGAGCAGCTGCTGCAGAGGTGAGGCGCCGCGCCCCCTCCCCCCCCGCCCGGATTTAATTTCACACGGTTAATATTTTACGAGACATGTTCATGTCGGTTTTGTTGAATATGCTTATGAGTTTAGGTAAAAGAACACAGTCAGGGTGAGCACTGAACCTGTCCCACGTTGTTATGTGTAATCAATGACTTTTTTCTTCCCGCGTTGTATTACTTAGAACTTTAGAACTTCTAAAATTTCTTGTGGCAATTTTTCTTGTTCTGAACGACTTAAGTTTTATAACTATAACAACCGAGCGGTTACTGTCTGTTGCGAAGTATATCCAGTGATTTGATATTTTTAATGCACTAAGTCACTTCTCAAACTAGACTTTGCTCGGTGTGTCCAACTTGCCCGGGTTATGTTCGCTTTCGGAGGGGGGGAGGGGGCAGGGGCGATACCTTCACTGTCGCGCGTGCAGCCAGAGCTCCCCACGTCGTTACGCAACGTTCGCGAGGGAGGTTTCATTGTCGGTCAGCAGGGCTTCCAAACGGACTGTGTTCGCAGTGGCGCTCCGTCCGAAAAGCAGGCTCAGGCTGGTCTGTGTGAAGGGGTGACGTCACCACGGTCATATATGGACCGCGTGGGAGGGCCGGTGTTTCAAATGCCTTTTAAAAAAAAAAAAAGAAAAATAACCTGAAAAACTTCTTGTTTTTGTGTGATCTGTTTGCCCACTTCCATGTCCCTCTATATGCCTGAGAAAGGTGCACGTATGTGTAAGTGTAAAGTTCTTTTCCCCCTGAACTCCAAGTTAGCGGTGGGCTCCTTCTGTCCCCCCACCGAGGGTTTGGTCGGTTCTTTTTCCTTTTTTAGTTTCCTGTCTGCTGACAAAGCAGCTCCTCTTATCCCAAGAAATATTATAATCAATAGTCTTCTTTTTTGCACATAAGTAAATGTCACCTCTTTAATACCGTTATGTGTTCTTTTAGATGGCACTTTTTTCTTCAGTTTGTTTGCTATTTGAGGTTTGTGTTTTGAGCTTTTGCCTGAGTTTCATATACTGAATGTAGGGAAAAAAACAGGTCAATTTGTACAGTTGGGCAATTTTTTTTTTTGTGTCAATTCAGGGTTAGTGCCTTGATCAGGGCTACTCGAAGGGGTGGGCGTTCGACCGCACGTCTTTCGATTGCAAGGCGGTGGCTCTAACTACTTAAACTGGAGTAGGCAGCGGAAGTATTTTGTTTTTCCCCATCCGTTGTTTTCCCAGCGGTCCCAGTGTAGTGTGGTGATGGGAACTTTATCACCCAAAAGAAGTTCCCTCTCTGGACATTTGACAAATCTTTAGTAAATCATAAATTGTGTCCAAGTTTCCATTCGTGTAAATGGGGAAAATGTCTTTTCAGGTGTGGGACTGGGTGATTCTGGCCTTTTGTCCAACCTGGTGCTGGTCATTCATGCATCGTGTGATCACAAGTTTCCCTCCCATATCACAGGACAGTAATTCACTTTTCAGGCCAGTTGTTTGCACGACTGTTGGCATCATAATCAACGTGCTTTGTCTTACAGAGGCGCTGCCATGTGTTTGTGTGTAGTGTGTGTTCACCCGAGCATCGAGTGTGCGTACGCTTTAGAAAAACACCCCATGCAGGTCTGCAGTTAGGTCTATTTTACTGATGATAAAAGCGACGTGTAACTTCTTATGTATTCTGCTTTATTAGCTGAACAAATGAGTGTTTGTTGGGGGAAGATTTGCTAACTTACTACATGAGCTCTCTTTCCACAACACGCCATGAACCAAAAATAAAATGGTTTTCCCCTCCTGCATTGCAGAGGGGAATTATAGTAAAGCTGCTGTAAGTTTTTGAGTATGCATGAATCAGATTTTTAGCCATTGTGACACACTTTACTATTTATGGTAAAAGAGTCATCTGATTATCTGTATTACTCAAATATGCACATCCTCATTCCTATAAATAATTGTACTGTTACTTTCTACCTATTCTGTGACATGGATGAGGTTCTGCTATGTTGAATTTGTCTGACTAAGCATCAACTATTGTCTATTTCAAATTTTTTATGTGGAAGCATACTTGACTGGTACAGCATTGCCTTAATACCAAAGAGAAATATGGAATTAGTGCTGTTAACTTCAGTTTCTTGTACGATTTTGAGAATTTTTGCATTTGTGCATTTCTACAATAACTTTTACAGCACTTAAAACTTCTCTAAGTGCTTTGCTGTGAGAAGGAATGATATATTTGGTCCAATAATAAAACAAAAAAAGTATAGTAAAAGTCAGTATGAAAAATTAAATGCACAATACAAACGGTGAAACAATGACAGAGAATATTTAGTTATGATGAGTCAGTTTCCTCTGGTGTTAGTATGAATAGATTGTTTATATCTGGGGACTTTACAGTGTGAAACCTCTGCAAGGTGATTTTTAGTCCTGAAGATAGTGTCCATTTATGAATGAGGTGCATAAAGGGTGTAGAACAGAGACCTTGAAGGAACATCCATGTCTGTTTCCTTGAGGCCGATGGAGTTTGTGTCTTCTCCCAACCTCTGGGTTCCCGATCCGATTTCTGTGAGGGAAGTGTTTGAATTTCTAATTTTCCAGTTAGGAGTACTTATCCACACAAAACAAGGCAAATGTGACTTGTCATGTGATATGCAGTGGAATGTGTTGTAAGCATGTCCCTCCCAGGGTGGTGTTGCACCCTGGCTGTCTTGTGCAGCTTTGCATGTTTATTTCTCTACATCTGGCATTGGAAATGACTTGTCCTACAGATTCTGTAAGGAGTTAAACTCTGCTTTTTTTTTTAAAAAAAAAAAAAAAAACCAGGTGAACTTGTCTTGAGGACAAGATGTAGCTTTCATTATGACAGCTGCAGGGAAACATTTCATAACTGGTTCTTCTGGAAGTGAGTGACATGTCAAAGGCAAATCTGTGATATCAAAAATGTCACACTGCTGCTATTAACCACTGGTGTGGGAAGGCTGAAAGGGCACTATTGACTGGACATTTGACTGACTGGAGCAGCAAGTCCAGTGGTTACACCTGTTTTAGGATTAAATGTGACAGATGTAGTGTGACAGGGTGCAGGGCTATTGGACATACTGTAGTCTTAACCATGTGCCTCATGTGTTTTGGGAAACTTGTCATAGTAAAGCCACCTTCTGTGGGGGAGGGGGTCTAGTTGCCATGTGTTTTGCAAACCCAAGCAAGGAAAACGGCTCCATAAAGACACAGCTGTCCTCTGCTCCTCCTGTGTAACCTGTGGGTCACTGCATGAGTTGCAGGTGTGGAAAGGAAACTCCTCCAGCCTTCTCTTACTTCCCATCATTTCCAGCTGTACCAATGTCCCAACACACACTGAATAGAGCACAAATTATCCCATTAAGTTATACTGTAAATCCTTAACAACAAAATACTGTTTTTCAGATATTTGAGCTGCAACTGTGTGTGAATCTCATACTTGTATGTCAGCAGGGAGTGTATTTGTAAGAGCTGCTGCCTTAAAGAAAAAAGGACTCATTCAAATTGCTGTTCTTGCTATAATACCATTGAACGAGGTGCTTACCCCCGAAAGATGTATACAAAATTTCCCCGATGTACAAAGGGTAAATTAATATAGATTGAGAGAGGCTCATTATTAAGGTATTTAGAAAACCTGGCCTGTTTTTCAACCCTTTTCCTTTGTTTACTAGACACTGTATGGCTTAATTGTAACATGAATCTCATTTGCTGATGGGAGACTCCTTGTGGCTTTTTGTGGCTGGCTGGCTTCTCTGGAAGTTGTAGTTTTATGAAATGTGAATCAGAAGCTTTTTTTTTCTTGTGCAATGTATTGAAATATGTCTGAAAAGACCCTGCTGTCAGCCTGAGGTGCACTGTGCCCTCCCCAGGGGGGATATGCCCGGTGAGTGTGGCTCTTTGCATGGATTTGCATACTAATAACCGGCCGTTTCACTGTGCGAGCGCCATAAGCGGTGCAATTAAACCCAGATTTATTGGGCATGTGGCTTTTAAAAGGAGCGGGTGTGAAACCCAGCTGAGCGGTTGGCCAGAGTGTGACGTGGTTACGTGCTGTCGGAGGAGGTTCTCGGAGCCAAGTGCAGCTGATGCTGTGTGAGGAGGTTGGGAACTGTGCATGTGCATCCCCACACAAAGACGTTGTTTTAATCAGTGCTGTTGAGTGACACAGCAGGTGTCGCCATTCCGGCAGCGTACTCTTCCTCTTGGCAGCTGTTGGTCTGTTCTTCTGCTTTCTTGCCCAAAGTGTTTTTGTCTTCAGGCAAGCATTATAGCCATGTTGAATATATGCATGTCAGCTTTCTGGGGTATACCTTGTTTTTGCTGAAGAGGGGGGTTAAGAAATATGTGGTTTTCACTGGCTGATGGAGAACAAGGTTCTGAAGTGAGCAACTGTTCAAAACAAAACGACATGTCCCTGCGCCGTGAGAGGTTTGCTTGCTTTTGCAAACATCAGAGCTCACGTTCCTCTACCTTTCAGGGTCTTGCTGTTCCTCTCCCTGGGCACGTGTGTGGAACGTGCCACATTCTGCAGGCATTTCTCGCATTCCACATCGTATCTCGGCACTGCTCGGTATCAGACCACACATCTCCATCCCCGGATAGTTTCTCCCTCTAACTTGTAGCTCGATAACCAGTCTCTTTAGATTTCTTTTTTTGCCAGTGCAGTATGCATTGTATCACTGCAGTCTCCTTCCATTGGTTTCTATGAAGGTAGTCGCATATACAGGGAATGTGCCCAGTAGGTTGTCTCGCCGCACACGCTGGTTTCTGTGGCTGTCATACAGCCCACCAATCACATAGGACTCCTGGAAGACATCCTGGACTCTTGTTGTTTTCACCTTCTTTTATATCTCTGATATTGCTGAGCTTAGGTAATGGTGTTTGACCACTGTTAAATATCCAGAAAGTAGCGCAGTAGGTAAAGTCAAAGTGCTCAAAGTAATAAACTTGAGCAAAGTGCTTAGCACGAATAGTTGCAGTAAAAATTACACACGCACACAATGTTTACAATTGCTCGTCCGGAGCCGGACCCGACAACACAGGGCGCAGCGCTGGAGGGGGAGGGAACATCCTGGATGAGATGCCAGTTCGCCGCAAGACATCCCGAGCAGGACTTTAACCCCAGACCCGCCGCACAGCAGGCCCCGGCCAAACTCCCCTCCCCCCCATACAGTAAAAATGGTCCAATTAATTTATTAAGTTGCTCCGGAGAAACATTTCAGCTAAATAATTACATGGCTGAATGGTAAAATTAAAAGAACAACCCAGGTGAAATACCTGTATGTTTATGCAGCACAGCAGGCATTCCTTTTGCACAAATTTGAATGTTGTAGTAACCGTACTTTAGAGCAGCTGAAACTTCTTGATTTTTGTCAGCCAGATTCTTTGAAAAGGTTCTTTATTCTGTGTAAACATTGATTAGTGTTAGGTAATAGTTCTGAGTGTCCCCACTAAGACTACAGGTCCACTGAAATTGACCAATAATATTTTCTTTTGGCACTTTCACTTATTCACTCACACACATTGTCCGAAACCCCTCATCCCGAGTGGGGTTGCGGCAAACCTAACCTGGCAACAGAGGGCGCAAGGCCGGAGGGGGAGGGGACACACCTGGGATGGGACATTAGACTGTCGCAAAGCACCCCAAGCAGGACTCGGACCCGCCAGGGAGCAGGACCTGGCTAAGCCTGCTGCCAAACCCCGCCCCACACTCACTCACTCTAACTCAAAGTGACTTAAAATATTTGACATATACATCTGGGTGTTTTTCCTGGAATAATTCATGGTAAGTCTCTTAGTTAAAGGTACTACAGCAGTAGTATGGAGTAGATCCTGAACTGGCAAATTTAAGTTCATCTCTTAAGTGCTACAGAACCTACTGTAACAATGACAGTTCAGCTTCAGCTTTGAATAATGTTTAATAATGCTCACTCTCATCTTAGTTGTCTAAAGTCTAACAAGATTATCCATCTCTATCAATAATAAATCTTTATAGATTAACTATTCCGAACTGTCTAGATTGAAGCCGTTACACGTGTTGAAGGAATTTGACTCATTGCTGCCCCCTGTTGGCCACTTGCTCTTACTGCCAAAGCATTGCTGCACTTCACTTGTCAAACATAGGTTCTGTCTGCTTTGAAACTACTCTACTCTTCACACACTTCTGTTTATATGTCACTTGTAGTTTGTACAAGGTGTCTGCGTAGTGGATTGCATTATATAACGTCAAGTGTAGTGCGAGTAGCACTGATGTCTCACAGCGCCTGGGTGATGAGAGGACGTGGGTTCGGTCCCCGCTCAGTTTGTGTGGAGTTTGCATGCTTTCCACGTGTCTGTGTAGGTTTACTCCGGGTGCTCCCGTTTCCTTCTATAGTCCAAAGACATGATGTTCAGGTTTACACGTAGTGTGTGAGTGACACTGTGTTCCACTGATGTACGGATGAGTGACCCATTGTAAGTAGTGGATCTAGCAGTGTAAGTCACACTGGTGAATAAGGTGTGTGGGCTGATAACACTACAGCATGCTTGCTTTTGCCTCACACAGAAGGGACCATTGTACCCTGGGAGCTTGTGGGAATGGAGTATGCCTGTTTTTTTGCCTCCAATGCCGCTGTGTTCGTATATAATGGAAATGTTGTGAGCATTGATCCTTTTTGTAAAGGGAGGCAGTCTTTCTTGGACTCTTCAGCTCTTTTGACTAACGGTTAATTCACACGTTTCCATGAATATTGGTTTAATTGTAGTTGTTACTTTTAAAGAGTACAAGCAGTTGCAGAGTGACAGTCATCCCAGCACAACTCAAAAGAAGCATGCTTTACAGGGTGTCCCTTAGGGAGGCTGTAGACATTATCTAAGCTAACGCCACTATTTTTGTAGTAAATGAAGTTTGCATTTTAAAAGAAAAGTTAAGTAAAAGTCAAGATTTAAAATTTTTAAATCAAGTTACTAGATTGGATCTGAAAGGATCAAATCTGTACCAATTCCCCTCAGAAACTCTGGTTGTTAGAGTGGTGAGGCTGCTGTGCTTAAATAATGCTTAGAAGAACCCTGGTCATTTCATGTGCCTGTGTTACTTGTGTAATTCCTCTCCCCTTTCAGAGTGAGCTGTTGCTCGTCCCCTTGGTGGTGTTATGGCTTTTAAACAACAACAACAACAAACGTTGTTATGGTCAATCCCTGTTGTACTGCTAATCAGCTCAGGGCAGAGCCATTCATATTGCAGTCCATCACCAATTTGCCAGTTCATTATAAACAGCTGGAGATGATGATAATTTAAAGATCCTGAAGAGATGTTGTCTTTGGCCTACGGAGATCACTTCCACTCTCAGCACTCATGAGGGCTGTCTGGGTAAGTTGGCTGACAGTCCTCTTCTGAAACATTTTCAACCTCTGCTCCCTTCCATCTGTGCAGCTATGCGAAGAAGGATGCTGACCTTGCCAGCTGCCAGGCTCGGCTCAAGGACCTGGAGGCGATGCTGAACTCCAAGGAGGCTGCCCTGGCCACAGCGCTGTCTGAGAAGAAGGCCTTGGAGGCCAGCCTGGCTGATGCACAGGAGCAGCTTGTTGAGGTACTACGTTAGAAAATATTAAAACTGTACCCTCTCTGAGCCCTTTGCTTCTCTGGGTTTTAGTTTTCTGCTCATAATCCACTTTAAGAGTAAATGAAATGGGTTCATTTGCAGCCAGAAGGTTTCATCCATTGATTTGGAAGAATTTTGAATTTAGCTTCTATCGCCAGCAGAGGCGCTATAGCTAAAATTTCCTTAAAGTTCAAGCTATTCCAGCATACTTGGGTATGCTTTGCATAGCATTTTATTTTTACTGCATATTATTACAGAATCAGTTTAGATGTATGATCAGGCACGTCTTCCTTCACAGGTCAAATATAATGCTAAACCATAAGTTTTGTTGTTCTAATGCTGAGTGTATGTTTTCAGCTGGATGTGGGCCTGGCTTCTGCTAAGAAGCAGCTGGGTGATGAGACTCTGCTCCGGGTGGACCTGGAGAACCGTTGCCAGAGCCTGGCTGAGGAGCTCGAGTTCCGCAAGAACATGTTTGAGGAGGTTTGTGACTCCACCTTCCACATTTACCAACTAAAGCAACTGTTGTTCAAACTGGAGTAATCTGTGACCAGTATGGTATATATTTATAGGTTCTAACATTTCAAACTATTTTATTTAGTTCACATATACAACAACAGAGCCCACTTATGATACATGAATGTCCATCTCATATCTTTATTTATGACTCCTGGTTCCATAATGGTTAGTGCAATCAAAGGACCCAGCTTTAAATCCCACCTTCTGCTGTAGTAACCTTGATTTAAAGTATCCTGAATTAGTCCAGCAGAAATTGCTCAGTGGTATAAATGGGTAAATCATTCTAAGTAGCTTTACTTTGTAAGGTGCTTTGGAGAAAAGTTACATTATTGCAATAAAAAAATCCAGCTGTCTGTATGTGTCATAAATTAACAGGGCCATTGCAATTCAGATGTGATTGTGATCAGTTTAAATGGTTACTGTGCTTTTAAATGAACCTGGAGGGACTTTCGATTTCTGATCAAACCCTCATGGCTCAATACCAATATCGTCCCGGTTACCCCACAGTGGCTTTGAAGTGGCAATGTTTCATATGGTTAACAAGAAGACTCAATGCTCAGTAGGAATCTGGCCTAGTAGCTTGGTTTCTGGAGGCAGAATAAAGAGGTTTCTTTGGGGTACTGACCTAAATACAGTTGAGTTCCCATTCACAGCCATAAAAGTGCTGATGGATGTCGTGGTCCTGCAGTGGGATTGATGGATTCTGCCTTGTCTTTCTCCTGGCAGGAGATCAAGGACACTCGGAGGAGGCACGAGACGCGCCTGGTAGAGGTGGACTCGGGTCGCCAGAAGGAGTACGAGTTCAAGCTGGCCGAGGCTCTGGCTGAAATGCGGCAGCAGCACGATGAGCAGGTCAAGTTCTATAAGGAGGAGATGGAGCAGACCTACCTGGCAAAGGTGAGAACCTCTGCTACACCACTTTGTTCGTGTTTCTTTTTGTTTTGTTTTTTATTGACAGTTTGGCTAATCATTCCTGTGGTATGCGGCTTGTCTTCAACTTTTTAGTTCAGTAGTAAACTTTGTTATACAGGTGCAGTTTTTCATCCATCCATCCATTCATTATCAGTTATTGCTTCTGCAGTGCAGGGTCCTGGTGGTCTGCAGCCTATCCTGAACAGACAAGCCATAAGGCAGGACACACTCTGGACAAGACACCAGTCCATTGCAGGCCAGTCACGTGTACACACACTAGGGGCAGTGTAGTTCTCTGTTCACATCAAATGCATCTTTGAACCGTGGGAGGAAACGAGAAAACCCACCCAAACCTGTGTAGAACATGCAAACACAGCACAGATCGACTCAAATTTGAACCCACAGCCTACTGTTCCTTCGTGCCATACGATTTCTTTGTATTGTGTTTATTTTTGTGTATGTTTGGGAAAAAGAATTGGTGCACGTGCCTTGTGCTGCACTTGCATATTGGGTAGCAGCTTTGCATAATACAATCTTCTGTTCCCTTTTAAAGGAAACAGAAAACGGATGCGAGATTCTTTGTACAAGAAGCGACTTTTGATTTCGAGACTATATTACTGAAGACTTTGCTGGATGTTGGAGTGTGTTTACATGTTATGCATACAAGCATTGCACATGTTTACATAGATTTATGCGAGATTTGCTAACACCTTTGCCCTGCTTCTGAGAAGTGTTCTGATGCAGAATCGAGTACGGCTTAAAAATATCTCTACAGGCTTCCTGTCTGTGGTTTCTTAAGAAAATTGTGTGTATGTGACGGCAAGTTCCTCTTGACGGTCAGTCTGTTCCTGTGCTGTGAAGTTGATGCCTGGTCCCCCTGTCGTTCCAGCTGGAAAACACTCGCCTGTCATCAGAGATGAGCAGCTCGGCAGCCAGCATGGCCCGTGAGGAGCTGAAGGAGGCACGCCTGCGGATGGAGAGCCTCTCTGCACAGCTGGCCAGCCTACAGAAGGAGGTGAGTGAGGAGGGGGGGACAGGGGATGTGACCGCACAGTCATCCCACAGGCTTTTGGCATCTGTGCCAAAGTGATCTCGCATTCCTTTTTAGTGGTTTGACAAAGGTTGGAACCCAGACTTTCCTTGTCTGAAAATGTAGGTTTCATCATGTGTTTGATGGTCCATACCAAAGTAGGTGTTGCACTAAATGTTCATTTAAGTTTCTAGTTGTGTATTTGTGGGGAAATGGTGCCCTGTGCTCCTGATTACATGGTGCCTTTTGCCAGTCTGTGTGCGTGTGAATGGGTGCAACAGTTGCCAGGGTGTCACCACCCCGTGTGTGATGCCCCCCGCAGGCCCGTGGCTGGCAGGACCGCATCAACGAGTTGGAGGCAGCTCTGGCCCAGGAACGAGATGCCAGCCGACGCGCCTTGGCTGATAAGGAGCGTGAGATTGCTGAGATTCGCGCCAAGATGCAGCAGCAGCTAGATGAGTACGAGCAACTGCTGGACGTCAAGCTGGCCCTCGACATGGAGATCAATGCCTACAGGAAGCTGCTGGAGGGCGAGGAGGAGAGGTGGGTGCTTCCTGTTGCATCTCATATATAAAGGAGTTGTTTGCACATTGTTGGACCTGAGTCAGATCCAAGGATGTACAGTTAAATACAATTTGGTTCTTTGGACTCTGGAGTCAGAACAACACAAGAAGTGTGTTATAGTAATGCATGTACTAAATGTGTAAGCAAAAGATCTGGGTTTAAATCTCTCTGCTGCTGTAGTAACTTTGAGCAAGGTACTTGGCCTCAGTTGTTGCAGTAAAATGATGTTGCTATATTAAGCAGTAAATCATTGTAAATTAACAGAAGTTTCTTGTCAGCTAAGTGAATAATGTGCATTTACTCTAACATTCACAGGTTTTTTTGACTTATACTATAAATATAAAAATTCCTGAGACACCAATACACTTGCACTGCACGTGTTGAAAATGTCACTGTTTCGTTGGTATCTGAAAAGCACTGATCTCTGGGTATTAACCTCTCCTCCACCCCCACTTCTGCAGGCTAAAGCTCTCCCCCAGTCCAACCTCGCGCGTCACAGTCTCCCGCGCCTCCTCCAGCCGTAGCGTGCGCACCACCCGGGGCAAGCGTAAGCGTGTGGATGTGGAAGAATCAGAGGCCAGCAGCAGTGTGAGCATCTCCCACTCGGCCTCTGCCACCGGCAACGTGTGCATCGATGAGCTTGACGTTGATGGGAAGTTCATCCGCCTGCAGAACACCTCCGACCAGGTGAACACTCCCATCCACCGCATCCTGCAGAACTTATGTTTGTCAGCTGGATGAATTCCCGTGCATACTAGATAAATGATAATGTGCAGAGGGCTGGGCTGTTGCCTTGTCTTTTGAAGGTTTCTGGTTTGAACCTCATCTCTTGCAGTAGCACCTTTGATGAGGTACTTACCCTGAATCGATGTTGTAAGAATAGTTGTGTAAATGGATAAATGATTATAAGCTGCTTTAAATAATGGCATCAGATAAGTGGTGGTTCTACCTTGTATGGTAATAGCCAAAAAAAAAAAAAAAAACCAACACCATTATGCACACACTTCACGCATCTTTTATTAAGAGATTTTGAACAATACAAATACTTTTTTTTTTTTGTATTATAATAAAATATATATTATACTTTTAACATGTCAGCCACATACATACCTTTATCTTTTGCATGTTTTTCCTCCTCCTCTTTTTTTCTGAACTGGGCACCTGATGGCTTAAACCGTTTTTTTCCTTTCCATCATTACAATTTGCGTTTATTTAGAACTTCTCTCGCTCGCTCCCACTCCTGCTCTCCTTGCAGATGTTACCTCAGGTGCCGCCACTGGATGCCCTGAGGTGATGTCAACTAACCCCGCCCCTCCTCCTCGTATTTTAGTAAGAGTACAGGTGTGTGTTCGACTTCAGAGTGCCTGTGCTGCGCGGTCAGAGCCACATATGACGTCAAAGTACCGCAAGAGCGATTCAAAAGCATATGGAGGTGCAGTTTGCTCACGAGAAGCTCCCGCGGTACTTTGATGTCATACGCCGAATGGTCTGCGCAGACGTGACATGCAAATAAGCAGGGAAAACCTGATCACACTTTTTTTTGCACGGGCTCCCCGTGCTACCTCCAGTAAGGTGCCGCCCTGGGGGGCTGCCCATGTCGCCCATGCCTAAATCCGCCACTGTCAGATAATAATATTGATGAAAGGTTTATGTATTCTCTTTGCAGTTAAAGTTTGGCCTTATTGCCATGTGATATAGCAGTGCCAACACAGTTCACATTACTTATTCCTGTAATGTTTCTTGCGACCTCAAAAAGGGAAGTGAGTTGTCCTGTCAGTTCCTGAGGGTGGCTGTAGAAGGGTGCAGAACCTTCCTTCTGGGGATTAGTTTCGGGTGATGACATTGGTCCTGTGAATTTGGCATTCTGTGTGTTGAGAAAGGACCTCATTAGTCATGTCACTGGAGAACTTAGTGGAATTCTACCAAAAAGAAAAACAAACTGAAATGCCCTGCATCTCTCTATAGGACCAGCCCATGGGCGGTTATGAGATGACCAGAACCATTGGAGAGTCCTCGGCCACCTACAAGTTCACGCCGAAGTATGTCCTGAGAGCTGGGCAAAAAGTCACGGTACGAGTGCTCCCGTGTTTCCTGCTTGGGGTGGTATTGGCAGTAGTGGGGCACATCTCTTGTGTCACTGAGGTGGGGCAGGGGCACAAACTTACTCATCTGCCATGACTTCCACCAGATCTGGGCCTCCAATGCAGGCGTGAGCTCAAGCCCACCAACTGACCTCATCTGGAAGAACCAGAGCTCCTGGGGCACTGGTCAGGATGTCCTGGTGGTGCTGAGGAACCCGCAGGGAGAGGTACGAGTTTGGGATGGTGCCTTATTACATTGTCACCACCAGGGGGCAGGAAGTGAATGCGTTGGTACTGCATTCTCGTCGTCTCCCATTTGCAGGAGGTGGCTCAGAGGAGCACAGTCTTCAAGACTGCCACAGAGGAGGAACAGGAAGAGGAGGATGACGAGGAAGTCGAGGTAATCGAGGAGGACCTCTTTCACCAACAGGTGAGTAATTCATGTGTGTTAATGTGGTTAAAATTTACAGTACAAAAGTTGCCTTGCGATGAGTATTTCTGTATAAACGCCTTTAGTTGAATGCAAAAATGCTGTTGTCGTAGACGGACTCAAATTGTCAATTACTCTGCTTACTGTTAGCTTCGCGCAAATGCCTCCTTGGCTTTTACTTTAAAGCAGCACTGCAAATAGGTATGTGAACCCTATAGGGATGGTGGTGTTCTTGCATTAAATTAGAATTATCTTTTGTAAATTCTGACTCTTAAGTCTTAATCATCTATTTGTTTTATAAGTTTTTGAGTTACACACCTGATTCTACTTGGTCGAACACAATCCAGCTTTGGGTTTCCCCATTTGCACCTGCACTACTGTTTTTGTGCTACACATGATTTCTTCTAAACCAACATATGGAATTAGTTGTCATATACCTATTATGTCCGATGAGAAAGACTGGTTCTCATTAAGTAACAATTTTGTGATAAAAGTAAAGGACACAAGGGATTCACATACTTCCAAGCAGCACTGGTACATACAGCTGGGTAATTCAGTGTAGGTACTTTGATCCAGGATACTGAAGCAGGAGGTGCGTCTCAGACCTGGGCCTTTGATTGTGAAGGGATGGCTATTAACTGCAATGCCATCCACTGCCCTGTTATGGGAGCAGCTAAACGAACAGGGTGGACTCCTGTGACAGATAGCTGCTGTTCCTCATTCTCTCTGCTCCTTTCCAGGGGGACCCTCGGGCAGTGAAAAGGGGTTGCGCCATCATGTGAGCAAACCAGCAAGGCCTCCCTTTCCTCTCGAGCAATTTCAGCTGCCAATGGAAACACAACCGGACTGTTTTCTATATTTTTAGTTTATCAACCACAGGAAACTTTATCAGCAGATTGTAACCGTTTTGATATACATTATTTTTGTGAAATCATAAAACACTCATGACTTGTTTTGTATGAACCAAATCTTGTTTAATGGAGGACTGTTTTTCATGTAGCTTTAGGTGATATATTGACAGATGTGTAAGCAAGGCAGCTTGTGGAACGTTCTCCAGGTGCTGTGACTTTACTTTTTTACCACCTCTATACTGGTTTCAAGTTTAAAATAGCATTTTAAAGTCTTTATAGGAAGTGTTCTTAGTTTTTCTGTAGTCATTAGATGGGCAGGGTTTTATTGAATAAATTTGAGTGTAGTCAATGCTTTTATGTAAACAATAAAGACAGATTCAAATTGTCTTTAATTTTCTGCATATCTTTAAAGGAGTTTTATGTATTGAGTGAAAGGTCTAAAGTAACACAATGTAAATGACCCATGAACTTATACCCCTAAAGGCTGGATTGGTGTATGATGGAAATGTAGAACCCTAGCATGAGGTTTACAGCCTTTTTTTTTTTTTTTTAAATTTTTATTTAAAGAAAAACCATGATAGAAGTGTAGTGTTGCTCCTTTTAGTGACCAGTGAGTGGTATGGAATTCACAAACCCTCCTGTTCATCAGTGTCTAACAATCTCAAAAGCTGCGTTTCCATCTCGCATTCTGTAGCTACAGATGGTCCTGTTGCGAAGGAGTTGCTGTCATTTTATTACTGATGTTCCCATAAATTATAGTCACAGGTAGGAAACTGGCAACTATGCAGTACTGTAAGTACCTGGACCAGCATGCTGGGCTGCTTATTGCCAGGATTTGCTTTCTTTTACAAAGGATCTAATTTGTGGATTTGCAATTTTTTTTTTCCCTCATCACTGTGATGGTGCAGGAATATTTGTTTAAATTGGTTTCACTGCCAGCATTTTTCTCATCTGTGACCATAGAGGATGCAGAGACACACACACATACACCCCCACCATTTAGGTGTGTGCCTGTCAGATGAAGCAACTGCAGATTTGTCGAAATTCAACTTGTACTAGGAAGAATTATTCAAAAGTAAGGTCACAGACCTGTGGTGTAGGGTACAGCCTGGATTTATTTAACCCTACATGCTTAACAATTCAAAAAAACCCTATAGCTGTACAGCTGTAGTACAAAGGATAAAAATCAATAGCCACTTCAAAAACAGCTGGAATGTGCCTCCATTTCACTTTGCTCAACAAAGACACTCGTAGTAGATACACTAGTGACATCGTGGCCAAAAAATGCACACAAACATTATACACCAGGAGACAAGGACGTGCTTGTGTCCTTGGCTTCGTAAACCCAAACACAAATTGACACCCTCCTTAATTCACACACGTACATAAGGAAAAAGGGTAACGCTAACAACGTCATTCTGTAAACTGAGTGAAGCTGCTTGAGGATGGCGCTCGCGACCCCTTGGATCCGTAAGGAGGCGTCTTCGTGCCCAGAATGGTAACCGTTGCAAACGCCGCTACGGTTGACTTGCTGCACACATGTATCGCTAAGCCTCAAGGACCTCCTTCAGAAAGCAGACGTGCCATGAGGTGTTCGCTGGCGTTAACCTTGGCTCTTTCCCGCAACTGGTGAGGCCCACGTCTGGCAAGTCGCCACAGGTAAGACCCCAGAGTCTGAGACGAGCGACCTTGTTTTGGCGGAAAGCTGTTAAAGCCGGTGCTGCGACACAAGGTATACTGTCTGTAGAAGCAATGATGTCTGTCAAATTGTGCATTTATTAAAACCTTAAGGGAGGGATGCGTTGTATTCACCTCTTGCCCTTCTCAAGTATCCATGAGGAGCTCTGATTATCGCTCTGCTATGCACAGTGGGGGAAAAACCAGGTAACGCTTACTTCTCCAGAAAAGTAATAAAGCGAGGCCCGTTAAATCAGTCCAATTTAACACCATCAACAAATAATCCTGCTGGGATCTTTTTCATGCGTTCCGCCGTTGTCCAGGGCAACGGCTACACAGGCAGACAATTGAGGACGTCGTCCACCCACGAGCTTCATGGAATGGGATGGACTGCAGGAGGCTAAGACAGTGCAGCGATGGTCCTGTACTTTGTGGCAGGGTAGGAGATGAAAAAGCGAAAAGAGGTGCGTTTATGGGCACTGAGGACGCACATGTACCTCGTGCGCTACCAACTTGTTTATGTCCGCCCCCCCCCCCCCCCCGCCCACAAAACATTCTTTTCTACACACTTGTGGAACGTAGGCTGCAGCAGCGTAGCTGATGCACAGTACGGGCCGTTGGTAGGCACTCAACTAGCAGAACGAGTCGTGGTTGCATACGGAAAGATGCGTGTCCCTAGAGTCGCATGGCAGAAAGCGGCAGGTTTCCCACGAGTCCAGCAGAGAACGAGCGGAGAGCTGTTTCCTTCTTCGCCATGGATCCCACCCCCAAAGCTGCTTTTTTTTTCTTGTACGGCGAGTGCTCAATATGGAGCCCGTTTGACAGTGCGCCGTCCAGCCCCCACTGCCGCGTCCCCTCGATCTCCAACCCGCCTCGAGCTCAGACAAGGGACTCCTTGGACTGACGCTTCACAGGGAGCCGTCCCAGCAGCGAAGGGTGTCCCGGGGGTTCTCCGTACGACCTGGGGAGCAGGAGCACCACTCTCTGGTTGGTCTGCCGCCATTCGTTGTACAGACGGCAGTGATACCTGAGCGACACCTGAGAGAGAGACAGACAGACAAGACTTTCAGAAGTACTCCTGAAATGGCAAAGGTCTGACGCGTCCACCTAGTCAAAGGCTGCGGATCACGGTACGTTATTGTCAGGTTACGGTACGTTGTCACCCCATCTTGTTACTGCTTGACTGAAGCAGGAAGCCACTGTTTCGGGTCCAGATCACGTGCTGTTGAACAAGCGTGTGCGGTTGCCCTGCGATGGAGGGAGGGGCTCCAGACTACCGAGGCCCAGCGCCAAACATGCGGTTATTGATCACAAAAAATGAAGAATAAAAGTATAGGGCAGTTCACGCCGAGGGCTCTTTGTCTTGTAACTTCCCATTTGACATTACATACACACACACACGACACACAGGACTGTTCAGACGAGGTCAGCGAGGTTCGTCTTGTATAGTTTTATGACAGTTAAAGGGGGTGGGGGGCTCGTCCTGAGGATGTCCTCGGGAAGACGGCCCCCGTCACACAGCGAGGCTGAAATTATACGCGCGAGACGCATCGGTTATGTCCTGTAAGGCACCGAAGGAGAAACTCCCACACGGGCTGTGTCGCACTCCTTCACCAAGTGTGTACGTAGTTACGTGCGCTGCGATTCCCTAACGCGATTATCTTTTATTTAATAAACAGGTGTTACGTTGCAACATTTTTGCTTTTTTTTTTAAAAACCCCAAACAGTGAATAACCGTTCATTTCGCTGCCTCTTAACTTGTAATCACAGCGAGATATACCACGATGATATGGTACATGATGTCATAGCGTATCACACCTAACATCATCTGAGTCATTCAATAAATACACAAACGCAAGTATAAGTGTGCATGGACACACACACACCCACACACACGCGCTCGCGCTCACGCTCACCAGAGTCCAGAAGAGATAGATGGTGAAAAGTGCCACGGTGAGAGCGATGAGTCCCACAGCCTCCAGGCGGCTGGAGAAGTTCAGGTGGTCTACAGCCCCCCGCAAGCAGAGCCAGCCCGAGATGGTGGCCAACGGGGTTATGAGCAGGAAGCACACCATGTCTCCGAACAGCGTCCTCTTCTCCTGCTGCAGCCCCGGGTTCCGGATCCACTGGGGGAGGAAAGGAGCGTCAGTACTGGACCTACTCCGCTGACCTCACCGCGGAGTCAGACGCAGCGCCAAACTACTTCATCACTGTTTACATGTCTAGGAGATGCATAATCGAGTGACTCACATAGCTCAGGGTTTCACTCTTGCATCCGTAGAGTAAGAAATGTGTAAAATGTACAACGCTACAAGACACGGCAGATGAATATTCAAAGCAGATCCAGGAACTAAGAACAATTCCACCAGGGGCTTCATCGTCCTGCTTGTTAAGTGCAGGGTCACGGTGGTCCGGAGTCTAGCCTGGAAGCACATCGGTCAGCGCAGGGGGCAATCGCAATCACACACACACACTAAGGTCAATTCTGAGTGACTGGTTCACCTAAAACACACGTCTTTGGACTGGGAGGAAACCAGAACAAAGTCACAAACGCCTGGAGAACATGTAAACTCTACGCGGGCCGACCTAAATCCGCATCTGAACCGCTCTGCTGCCATCAAGGTTGTGCCCTTTGCGTCGACGGCTCTGCTAGGTGACCTGGGAATGAGCGTCTGCTACATAAATCAATGCAAGTATTCTTTGTCACAGTCAGACAAGATGGCCCGCACTGCACAGCTTAGTCATCACGGGGGTGGGGGGGGGGGTCACTTCTTCCTGAGAGACAACCCACCATCTTCTCGACGAGAATCCAGAGCGACACAAAACGTGCCGTGCTGCTACTTGACATTCATACTCACGTCTCGGGAAACCGGTGCGTAAGTGGATTACAGCAGGACAGATACCATCGGTACCCGACAGTCAAAGTAGGTCTGTAGACAGGAAGCCCCGCCCACAGAGACCGGTCCATCTCCTCCCGTGTAAATCAAATTATTCCCCTGCAGCTTAATGGACCGGCGATACATCGCTGCCGTTCTCAACGTTCACCAACCGAAGGAAGGCCCGGCTCCCCCCGTTCCGACTCCACCGTTGACCTTTCGGTACATAAAGTGGATAAATGAACTCGAGCATCGCCATAGAAAGCGCATGTGCGTTTACATAGGCACGCTGCTCCTGCAGGACAACAACCGAGGGTCCCATGTCTGTCTCAGATGGTTAACAGCGGTCCTCATTCTTAATGTGGGAGTCTTGGCATGCCGTGGGTTCGGGGCTCATAAATTCTGTGCCGCTTCCCCTTAGAGAGCGCACGAGCAGCCGGACATCGATTACATGCAAATGTCACCTGTAATGAACAAGGCTCTTCGGTGACAGTTCGCTCGCGGCGCGGTGGTACCCGCACCGTGTTTCTGTCTGCTGAGGAGAGCAGGACCTGATCCTTCACCTCGCAAGGAATGGGGCAGGGGCCAACGACAAAATGCGAGAAAACACGGTTTTAAAATCAGAGCTATGCCTCTAATTATGATCGTGCCTCTAGTTTACCCTAATTACCTGGGTACATATCACAGTTGTTCCAAGCAGAAACTCAAGGTTCCAGCAAATGTACTCACACCTTTCACTTTTAACACATTTTACTCTATACAGTCATTGGCCGCTTAACATCATATGTGGCCAACTATGGTATATGGCATTTTTGCAACCATGCCATTTTTTGGACCACGTTCACTAATGCTCACTTTAGGGGCCTTGCTCATAAGCACATAAAAACGCTCATGTCTTTGACCAATGCCAAGTAATATTTGCCTCTCTGCAGTTTGTAAATATTCACTTTTTACGGGAATACAATGAAAAAAAAGATATTCACTAATCATTTGGAAATAAAGACCCAAAAACGTGCTTTATATTGTATACCTAACTAAATAACGAAGGTAAGGCTTTCCAGTTCTCTATTTTTGGTGGTAGGGGGATGCGGGGGCACAGTGGGCTGGGCCAGGTCCTGCGCTCTGGTGGGTCTGGGGTTCGAATCCCGCTTGGGGTGCCTTGTGATCGACTGGCGTCCCGTCCTGGGTGTGTCCCCTCCCCCTCCAGCCTTGCGCCCTGTGTTGCCGGGATAGGCTCCAGCTCCCCGCGATCCCATATGGGACAAGCGGTTTCAGATGGTGTGTGTCTGTATATAAAAATGCAGTGAAACTAGTTGTGAAATGTACACGTATAAAATATCAAAGCGTCTTGTGTACCTCCTGCACATACGGCATCATGGAAAAAGGTAAGAAGTTACAACATTTTTTTAAATATTGTGACACATCGGGCGTGCGGGGTTTAGGGAACGGCCAGGCGTGAGGTGGGATGGAACGCACTTATGGACTGTTTTATTGAAAATATGTAAGAAATATTGCAACAAACAAGAAAACGCAAAGCAGGAGCTTTCAGCAGCAACCACATCAATACCAGTTTGAGCTCCCCGGTGCAACGAATCCCGTCCTTCGTCAGCCCGTGAAATTCCACGGACGTACCTGACCTTCGTCTCAGTCAGCTCCTTTGTGCCACAAAAATTTTTATTCATTCTCTTTTTTTTTTTTAAAATTAATTTTGCAACTCTGGTGCTTATTCTAACGTGTGACGTGTTTCAACAAACTTGCACAGTGCCATTTCCCAGCTGTTTAACTGCAGCGGTAGCAGCCACAGGACGTCACAGAGCGGGGCGTGTCCAACAGTGGCACAGTTAGTGGACAAGTGCAGTTAGTGGTGGCGTTCTGGTCCCGAACCACGACCGTAACTGGACAACGAGCGAACGACATTCGCGAGCGTCGGCCCAGCCGGAGAAGCGCGCGCAGCCACCGAGGAACGCGCGTCGAGAGATGCCGTCAGCGGTGCAGAGAGCCATCAAGCGACCTTGTGCGTGCACGAGCGGCGAGCGAGGCGACGGTTGTGGGAGGCCGGGGGTCCGGCGCTTACCTCCAGGAGGGGCCGCGCCTTGCGCTGGACGCTGAACTGGAAGTGGCAGAGCTCGCAGAAGTTGGTGCCGGAGGCCGAGAGCCAGCGCTCCAGGCAGCTCCGGTGGACGGAGCCCAGAGTGCCCGTGCACTCGCAGGGAGACAGGAGCTGCTCCTGAGCGCCGCCCTCGTGGCAGATCCGGCACATGGGCCTCTCCGCGAGGCTGCGGGGTGGGGGGTTAAAAATAGATAAGAAAAAAGACAAAAATAGGAGAACACAGAGCAGCCAGGAGCAAAAGAAGAAAAAAATGCAATAAGGACAAAAATACACACATGAGAAGAAGTTATAGTCTTATAAGAAAATGTGAGCATTTCTAAAACTGTTTGCATCATTAGAGGGCTCCTGGGTGGGGAATCGGGACAAGCGACAGCCTTTATCTCACAAAGCGCATCTCTCGGCTGTTAATGCTGGGAACCTTGTTGTCCTCCTCAGATGTTAAATGTTCATCAGCCACAAGCTGGTAAAAACACAGACAGCTTGACAGGATGGATTATAATAGATGCCCTCAGTGAAAACAAATACTTGTGTGACAAACACACCCACGATGATTTTTTTTTTTTTTTTTATTAAATAGGGAAAAGAATGAAAAATTACTGAGATTCTGATTTATACAGGTGATCAGCATTATATGAATGACAACGTTTTTGCATTCAACTAAATTGATATTACTGTATGAACATTTGCATTGTTCTCAACTTGATTCAACTGTTTTGCTTTTTACACTTCGTTACATCCAGGATTATCTCAGCATATGCACAAGGGGTTTATGTTTTCATTTACTTTATGGAACATAATCTATTATTCATCAATTTTCTATATGGCAGATAATCTCCAGATCTAGACCGCTCTGCTCCGTTTTGCGGAAATACAAGAGTAATCTTCTTTTTAGGATCTCGCCTTAGTCCCAAACGACACAAAGGCACTTTGGAACAAAGAGGAGGCACAACACGATAAATATGCAGATGAACTAAACCAATCAGATTCTTGTCCTTAAAAAAAAAAAAAACCACTGAACAAGGATTTGGATCGTACCTGAGTTTAAACGGGAAGGTTCATAAAATGAACAAATTTATTATTGTTTCCTTATGGTCCTGAGTGAGTCCACAGTCCACGAGTCTAGCAAAGGTGTCAGTGCTGCTCGTCTGAGACAGCGGCCGACTGCTGTGAATCAATCAGTTACGCAGATGTTCCATACTTATTCGGAAATGTGCCGAACGCACGGCGATGTGTCGAGATCTCATTAACATTTAAAAAAAATGAAAAACGGCTATACAAGCAACACGAGAGAGAGCATCTTCAGCGGCGCAAAAAAAAAAAAAAAAAAACTTGTGAGGTATTGAGCGACCAAAAATATTACAGTAATACTGAAAGGAGCGAGACACAGTCATTCTGGAATATCACCCCACACACTTAGAGGTACATTAAAATCACACTTTTTTTTGAAAACGACACCGGGACAAAAGATGAGACATTTCCCTCCATCGTCTTCCCGCCGATCAATATCCGGCAGCAAGAAAAGCTGGTCGAAATGAAATTTCTTTCACGTCACGATCCAGCGCTGGAGGAGCCGCTCTCCGTAGAGCGAAAGGTTCGACGGAAAGATGAGCTCTCGGGCGGTTCATTTTAAACACGGCAGCGTTAAAATAACCTCTTGCAGTGAATAAATTAGCACTCTCACGGTGGGATGATTCCAGCTGCACCCGGAGGGATGACGGCGAAGCCCTGCCGGCGTGCGACCTGAGCAGAAGCGGTGATGGCACGCGACGTCCCTGCCCGCGGCTAAGCCTTCAGGGCCCGGGCGCAGTGGTGGCGAGGCGGGGCAGCAGCTGTTTTTGCCAAAGCCTGCTTTTGTGCGGTTAGCCTGGGGCCGAGCAGGGGATGGGGCCCAGACGTCTGCACAAAAGCCGCCCGCTGCGCATGCTAATCAAAGGGGCTAAACGCAGACCCGGACGTGTGCTTTCAAACCGGTGGGCTCTGCGGCCGCGCGTCCCGCTGGGTGCGACCGCCGGGCCCCGCCGCTTGGCTAGATGGTCCCCGGAATTCACCCGGGCTCAGTTTATCCCAGTCACAGCTGACCTTCGCTCTGTTTATTGCTACTGTTGAGCAGCACTGATCGCAGCCCCATCTGACCAGATTAGGCAACGGGGAAAAAAAAAAAAAAAAAAACTATGAAAATAAAACATAAATCATTTCTTTGACTATAATGCATTTCCTCAGCTGGGAAGTCTGTTTATTTCGTTAAACGTTGCCAGGACGTAAAAATTTCTGCATTAACACAGAGGGTTGCATTGTATTCCCTCCACCCGTTATCAATGCGTGCTTGTCCGATGCAGGGTCATTGTGGTTCAGAGTCCATTCTGGAAGAACAGGGTGTGACGCACAGTGCGCCCTGGATGGGACACCAGTCCAACACAAGGCAATCACTCCCACACGTTAACGGCAACTGGAGTGCGTTACCAATGCCCCCGACACACGTCTTTTTAGAGCGCGAAAACAGGGAGATCATGCAAACTCCGCACAGAGTGATGTGGATTCGAACCCAGGTCTGAACACACTGACCGGGAGTCGCGAGGCACCGCCTTCTGTGGCACGGTGCCGCGCGTTATATTTTCAGTGAAAACCCAAATAAACGTATGACCCCACCAGTGATTTAAACTGTGAATGCAATTTAGTTACAGCTGTAAACGTCAAAAAGGGGATCAGCATGTTCACAACACGAGCTCACGTTCTCCACCAGCAGATGTATGCAACAGATATGTTGACACATTTCCCACAATGCACGACATCAGGGTTAGACATCTGCTCCCATTTGTACCTCTGAGTGGCGAATGATCCAACTACCGTGGAGAGCAGCTGGCCGTCCTTGGCTGAGACCTGCATCACACACGGCTTCTGTCCGCTCCCAAGGCTGCTTGAATCGTCCAGAGCTTTTCCCCAGAGGGCGGAGCTCGAGACGTCCAAACTTCCCGAAGGGGCAGGGCCTCCGCAGTCCGACTTCCTCGCGTGGGCGGAGTCTATCAGTTCCGGCAGAACCTCAGGCAGCTGGCTGCAGCGGCAGGTTGTCATGGCAGCAGAATGCTATCGCCCAGTCGGAACAGCACTCCGTCACACGTTTCCCATCTAGAAAAAAAAGGACATTTCGCTCATATGCGTTTTATGGTGTCTCGTACGGCAACGAAGCATTGTCTTCCTTGCTCTTCTTACAGAGATGACTGAAAACCAGTTGCATGGAGATAACATTGAAAATTCAATATATGCAATTTCCTGCAGCCCTGACTTCCTGCTCTCATTGCACAAAAGAGCTGTTTTTTTTTTTTCTTTTTTTTTTTTCTTTTTTGAACAATGTTCGAAGCACTGGATTTCTCTCAATACTAATGAAGTACTAGACAAGCAGACTGCCGATGAAAGAGCGAGACAGAGGACACATCATCTACTTAATTTTTCCATTTCCTTTGTCATCCCTCTCAAGGCCCAGTGACCATTTCCTCATATTATGTTTTACTCTTCAGTGAGCAGAAAAGCATCAAGCAACAAAGCTGGGTGGAAATTACTCACTCTTTAAAACGGATGTCAGGCCAGAGAAAGCCATTTGTGGAAGCCCACTCAACTTGGACAGTAGATAAAGAAGCTGTAAATCATGTGGACTTAAGACTTGACGGTAACCGGGACAGATTCCAGGAAGCACCTGCTGTAGTACCTCTGACCAAGGTACTTAGCCCAAGTTACTCTAGTAAAAATACCCAGATGTATAAAAGGCTCTAAGATGGACTAGCGTTCAATCCAGGGTGTGGGCTTTCTAGTCTAGCACCCGGTGATTCCGGGATAGGCTCCGGACAGCCGCAACCCCAACAAAGACAAGCGGTTAACAAAAGTGAGGAGCAAGTATAAAAGGGTACAGCTGGAAGTCACGTTGCGCAAAGGGGTCAGTCAATAAAACGAGATCCCGTTTCAAGGAGACCTATGGAACACAAACTAGCCCTTTTCCCTCGTCAGAGCCTACAGACAGGGCCGGCGCGAGACTGGCGACCGGACGTCTACGGGAGGAATCCTGCGAGCAGCGCTCCGGCAACCAGCTCGCGTCTCCCGATGAAGCGGAGACCGAGAAGAAAAGGGAAGAGGGTGGCTCGCATCCCGCACAGGCAGCGTGCGCGTATGAGTTAGCGCGGCTGTCAGGTTTCAAGGTGGAGAGATAAAAACGGGCTAACCGGCAACGACTAAAATGGGAAACGGAAAGGTAAAAAGTTACGTCGGCCTTCTTGGTCGAGTCCATTCATACAGCCGTCACTTCGGATCTTGCGTTTCTGGAAAAGCTCATTCGTTCGTCACGAACATCACGTTCCAGATTTATGGCGTCCGCTGTAATGAGTTGTCGGAGATGGAGACTGATGTTTAACTGAGAGCCCAGTAAGTAGCGAGTTGGTGAGAGTTCGCACCGAGGAGGGTGTCAGAGGGCTGCTGGGGCACCAGTACGTGGGCTGCGATCACTAGTACGTTACCAACCTACAACTGGTAGTTGTGGTTAAAGGAATAAAATCTCACGGGGGGGGGTTAGACATATCGGATGTGAAGAGGACGGTAAAATAATAGGAGAAAGGCAGCTCTGCAGAGCAGCAAGAGCTCAGGACTAAAAACGGCCTCTGGTGCAAGCCGCAACGATGATAATAGCGGCGATTGCCCCACTGGAACGCGATGAGCGGAGCGTTGGGATGCGGCGAGAAGGGCGGGAAGCCTGCCGGCTGACGCGGACTCCCGCCGAGCCGTCGTGCGGGCGTTCCCCTTCCCCGCTTCCAGTCGGACTCCTACCCCGCGGGGCAGGGCTCCAAAAGTCCCGGCAAGCAAGCGGCGGAAAACCCAGCGCTTGCGTGTTAAGGAGAAGGGAAGCGGACGAAATTCGCACTCTTTATGAGTCACCAAAACTAAGGCCGTGTAACTTACGCATTAAAAATGCCAAGGTAAACTAGGAAGGGATGATGTCCTTCCTTCAGCTGCTGTTTTTACTTTTTATTTTTGGTCTAGGAAGTGATTTTACTTCCAAGCGGTCACTGCGAGCGGAGTTTGACTCAACACCAACCGTAACCTAGCCTATTTACTTACTGGGAAAACAGGTCTGACGGAGCAAAACTATTCAACTTGTGACTGGGACACAAGCAAAAATTAGCAGCGCTACTTATTAGAAAGTTATCCCGGGGATCACATTTCAACCGAACCCGCGCTTTTGTCCAAATGAGTCAATTAGATGTCATTTCCTGCTAGACGTTGGGCCTTACGCTGTGATGTCCTTCACGATGAGGTTAAACGAGTGACGTCACAACGTCGGACATGTTCGGTATTAGCATTATCCAAGTGCAGCCGTGTATCGGTCCCCTTCCCACGTCGTCCGATAACGCAATACCGCCAAACCCAAAAACCGCGTCTTTACGTGCGTTGTCCACGCGGAGACCCGGGCCGAGAGCGGTAGCCGTCAACGTTGAGATTAACCCCGGGCCAACTTTTTTTCCCCACGGTATGCGGGAGTGAAGCGTTCCTCCAGCTGGATGCAAAAACGTAGTAAAGGTATCGGTTCACCAGAGAAGCGCTTTGTGCGAGCGGCCGAGAAAGCGAAGCGAGGCCACGTTCGCTCGGAGCGGCTCGGAGCGGCTCAGACCGCACGCAGCTGAGCTGTTGAGGGAGGATATCAGTCGCACAGGAAGGTTGACGCAGCGACACGCTCAACACCGTTCGCAACGCACACACTTTGCAGTGATACGGACAACAATAGGGCTTTCTGGAAATGATCGTTCCTTCGGCAAAAACACAAACGAAACGAAGTAACATCCATCGATGACAGCTTGTTTCCCCCCCACCAACCAGGCCGGAGAGTACAGGGAAACAGAAGCCAGCATACCGGGATGTGGAGAACTCGGTGACATAACCGTAGCAAAGATCAACGTTCGCATTTATGTTTGTTCGTTTCGCCAAAGCAAATTATTATAGCGATTATTACGGAGCGTTTAGTGAACACCGGCATCCAACGTGATTTTACAGCGCAAGACACATACGCTAAACTTCCTACAGTTCCCCCCCCCCACCTACAAGTGAAAGCAAGTAAATCTTCAAGTACTTCTTGAGTTATCTATTTACACGGGACGGCCGATTGCGTTTGTTGGATTTCCTTCCGCTTTTTTCACCATCTGAAGTCTAGGTTCGCGCGCATCTGTCCGAGTCTACTGCCAAGTGCACAGAATCATCATCATTTTATACCTTTTTTAGCGATGTGCACAGGTCTTGATATTCCACGGTGCGGCATTATGATGAGATATCACCCCATGCAGATTGCCAAAGACGCGGATCTCATCGCGACAGCATGCAAAACCAAACTCAGCTCTACTTATCGTTCTCAGATAGTTTGTGCCAGGCGGTTATTGATTCTGCAAATGACTACGGAGGGCTTCACATTCGTGCAGCTTTTGTAGGGATGCTCGCTTTAAACAGCACGAAACAACGTGATAGACAACAGGCAGATGAATTATTTAGTGCACATATCAGATTACATGATGCTGCTCTTCGTGGGTGGCTAAAAAAAAAAAAAAAAAAAAAAAAAAAAACGCTCCGGGTACGGAAAGGACGGGCATCCAAGAGGATGGAAGCTACTCATCAGCCGTGGGGCACGGAGGTTCCCTCTCCCATGGTTGCATTCGCTGAATTATTAACCTGCAGGTGGCGTGGCGGTTAGGGAGCGGGCTGAACCTTAACCTCAAAGTCCTGCTGCTGACTTGAGCAAGGCATTCAACCAGAACTGCAGAAAAATTACAGAAGTAGAACCAATTAAAAGAGTTTAGAAAGGTAACATTTATTATGGCTATAATAATAATAATAGGAATTTAATTAAAAGCTGAAGGAAGTCGCATTAGGCTACAGCAGCACTCAGCAATTTTGTGACGGAACAACAACAGTGACACACCGCAAGTATTTAAAAAAAAAAAAAAAAAAAATCAAAATTTACAAAAGTACATAACGACAAACATATCAATAAAAGAGAGCAAAGCAGGAAAAAAAAGTGGAGAAAAGTAAAAGCAAGATAATAATAATAATGATCTTTATGAAAACCCTACCGAACACATCTCGAGAAGTTTGAATGTTTTTCCTTTGACCATTCAGATAACGTTCAAATATTCTTTTTCATGTTATTAACATAAAACTATTGCACTGAGCAAATTTTCTTCAAGCTTCTCTGAACGGGAAGCCCTGTCACTTTTACACAATTCCAGGCAAAAGGTTGTATAGTTTTCCCCTCAGCCTTATGAAACAGTCTGACTGTACATCTTCCGAAGCTAAGCATTCACTGTAAACTCAGCTGGAGCAACGGCGTCAAAAGGTGTTCTCAGCGCGTTACTCTTCTCTTTACTTGGCCGACCGCGGTCCTCACAGCCGTCCTTTAACGCTCCATCCAGCTCCGTTCCCGAACGCTATCCGACTCGTCGCGCTCCGCTTCGCGCGACATCTTTGGCAGCACGAGGTCATTCACGGCGACGCCGAACAGCGTTTAAGCGGAAGGACGCGTCTAGCCGTCATCGCTGCGCTGATAAACTTTTGGTGCCGCCGCCCTGCTCTACGTGCGCTCAGATAAACAAAAAACGAGCTCTCCTCCCTGCTCCGACAAGCGCGAGTACGTTGACCTTCGCGGGGAGCGGCGAGCCCTGCGTTAAGCTTCACTTTGTCCGCGGTAACTCGCTGCAAATTGCTTCTCGGGTCACTCCGCTTTCAAACGTTTGACCGCTTGAACTGCTCCGCAGCGCTCAACGGGCTCCGCCATTTCTGCTTGGCTGCGCGTACAGCGAATGTTTGTGGGTGGGTGGCAGGTGTTCTGAGAAAAAAAAACGTGGAAGATTTCCAACACAAGGAGGGGTGCGGTGGTGCAGTGGGTTGGACCGGGTCCTGCTCTCCGGTGGGTCTGGGGTTCGAGTCCCGCTTGGGGTGCCTTGCAATGGACTGGCGTCCCGTCCTGGGTGTGTCCCCTCCAGCCTTTTGCACCCGTGTTGCCAGGTTAGGCTCTGGCTCCCCGTGACACTGTATGGGACAAGTGGTTCAGATGGTGTGTGTGTGAGATTTCCAACGCGCCATATTTGCGAATTGGCAATAAGTGTCGATATTGATCCCGATGCTGGACTAGTGACCACGAGGTTGCATATCTGGGTTCGGGTTTAAGTCCTGTTCCGTGCCTAGTTTTCATGTCCTCTTCCCGTGTTTGTGTGGATTTCCTCTAGGGTTCTTCCTCCAACAGTCCGAAGACGTGCGTTTCAGGTGAACTGATGACTCTAAATTGCCCACAGTGTGTGTGCGTGCGTGCGTGGAGATTGCTCTGAGATGCAGAAGCATCCCATGCCACGTGTATCCCGCCTCACACCCCATGCTTCCAGGACAGACCGTGGACCACTGCGAACCTTCGCCGGACCTGTGGTTACCGATAATGGATAGACGGGTGGATAAAAAGAACGGAGGCTGTTTGCTCCGTCTGGCTTGTTAGGATATTTAATAAGTAAGTGCTGGCAGAACTGGTGCTCAATGACTCCATTCAGAAGCTTTTCTAAATTCCCATTACCCTCTCTGATGTAGATTGACTTGGGTTAGTAAATATCCCGTTTTATAAGGCTGCACATGATTAACCCTTTCAAGTTTTTTTTCCTGGATGACGAATCATACTAAGCAATAACACGAGATAATGACGCAAAATGACACAGAGATGTGTCACGGAAGACCTGCGGTCATTCTCACGGCGCGCGAGCGCGGCCGATGGGCTCGCAGCCTTCTCGCATCAGGGCCACGTGCGTACGGACGCAGCCGCCGCGCGAAGGTCGGGTTTGAGGACGGGTGCCGTTCGTGCTCCGAGGCTGGGAGTTTCTGTCCAACCAGCATCTTGTCACCAAAATCTCAGCAAGTCGACAGGAAGGCGCAGGACCGAATCGCTACCGCTGTGCCTGGGAACGCAGATGCAAATGGAAAAGGGTGGTCCAACTGCCCCACGCTTATGTATTGTAGCCTACTAAAAAATACTCTTTACCAACATGCTGTCTGCTCACCATTTCTTTATTTCTACGCCTGGTCTTTCGCTGGGTCGGCCGCTCTGGGCCCCATTTGTCATTTCACCCGGTGTTACACGCAACCAGTGGGGAAAATACTTGGCGGATGAGGCCCAGCTCTGAGGTCACGCTCAAAGAGAGGAAACGTCCTTGACGCGTTCATGCAACGGGATTAACCAGCGTAACAGATGTAGGGACCGGCACCAAGGCTACCGAACCACAGCCGTATTGCTCACGCGTCCGATAGAGAAGCGTGGATACGAACAAGCAAACTCGCCAGCATCGCGCTCTGCCCTGTTCGTCCCCCTCTACATCTTGCAGGGTTTTGACAAGTGCTGAATTTGCAAGAAACTATTAGCGTGAAATATGTTGCACGGGGAAATTCTTGCGTTCCGAGTCCTGTGTCCTGCGGCGGATTTATTCGTGATTATTACACTGCAGAAAACCAGCCTTTGGCTACGATTTATAAAGTTACGCATCTCCCTCTGATGTTTGCATTATCAGTTTATTCGTTTACTGAGTCACCGCGTACAGTACGCGTTCGCTTTCGTTACGCTTGGAAAACTCTTTTCTAAACCAGGTTAATGTTTTCACCTTTTAAATACCTTGATACCTTAATTAAACAAACGGGGTTAAGTATCTCGTCCGAGGGAATGATAAACAGCAGCTGGCAAAGTGATTAGAGCTAGTGCCTTGTGAACGAAGAACCGAGGTTCCAATCACCTCTCCTGCTGTAGCACCCAAGTTTAGTATTTACCCTCAATTACTAAAAGATGAATAACTAATTTTAGGAAAGACAAGCGCATTCCATGAACATAAACTTGACGCACTTCATTTAACAATTAGTCTGTCGAACCAGGGACAGTTACAGGATAGCAGTGTATAAGTGTTTGTATGTCTGAGTGTGATTAGATGGCTTGGCAACGGAGCATTAGAAAAATTTGCACACGGCTGCAAAGGGTACAGAAGAGATGCTCACCTAAGCCCCAGAAGTGCATGAACTGTGCATAACTTTCAGTTATTACCCACACAGACTGAAACCGCTTGTCCCACGCGGGGTCGCGGGGAGCCGGAGCCTAACCCGGCAACACAGGACGTAAGGCTGGAGAGGGGGAGGGGACACACCCAGGACGGGACGCCAGTCCATCACAAGGCACCCCAAGCGGGACTCGAACCCCAGACCCACCACAGAGCAGGCACAGGCCAAACCCGCTGCGCCACCTCACCCACTTATCCCACTCTTACCATGTTTGATAATATTACACCTGATTAATCACTGTTAGCAACTCAATACTGCCAGCGAAGCCACCCAATGAAGGAAGCATAGAGTTCAGACATTAATACTAGCAGGTGAGGATTGCAAGTAACATGTTGGACTGAGTCATCATGCATTTTATTGTGATGGACAAGACTCATCCACATACCCTGTCCAGGGCCACTGGATGCCATGCTGTTCCCACTAGCGTCTAGTGTTTTAATCACAAAACCACACTGAAATCAGCAATTAGACCAATTCTTTTCAGATGCAACCAGGACTAGATCCTCACATCTGTCGGTCTCTATTTTGTGAGTATAAACTCCATGTTTTATTATGCACTAGACAAATATCATGGAGAGGGAAAAAATAATTCTAAACCTTTGACTTTACACTGTCTTTACCAAACACTGCAGGTCACTTGTAAATATACATAATTTAAAAAAAAAATTAACATTTATTTACTTAGGAGATGCTTTACTCCAAAGCAACTTACAATGGATACTGTGTAGTGTTATCAGCCCACACACCGTATTCACCGCGGTGACTTACACTGTTAGATACACTACTTACACTGGGTCACTCATCCATACATCAGTGGAACACACTCTTTCTCTCTGTCACTCACACACTATGGGGGAACCTGAACAGCATGTCTTTGGACTGTGGGAGGAAACCAGAGCACCCGGAGGAAACCCACGCACGCACGGGGAGAACATGCAAATTCCACACAGACCGAGTGGGGATTGAACCCACGTCCTCTCGCACCACCCAGGTGCTGTAAGACAGCAGCGCTACTTGCTGTGCCACCGTACCGCCCAAAACAAACAAAAAAAAAAAAAAAAAAAAAAAAAAAAAAAATTGTCATGTTACGTTTGAACTAAATACCTAGAGCATTTTATACTCAAGCTAAACACACGGTTCCTGTGCACACGTGGTGTCCCCCGTGTTGAAAAGCATCGCGAATCCTTCCCTCCTCGTGCAAAACCCGGATCGCGGGCACTCGCTACGGGGTCTCGCCGTCTTTCATTTCCCGTATCTTTAAAGCCGTGGGAAAGTAGCCGCCAACGGTTAAAAATAGTGGCGCCCCCACCCTTTGGATGGAGCATCTCCATAGCTGAGCTGACCGCATCCAGTGACCTCCACCCGTTTGACACGCCACAAGTGCTGGGCTGTGGCCGAGGCCTCAAAGACTCCTCTTGTTTGGGTGGCCGAGGGCTGGGGGGTTGTGGGGTTGTGGGATCGGCCCATCGACAAAGGAGGGGCTGCAGACAGACTTGGACTCCCCAGCTGGTGGGAATCAGCTGTCCCACAGGGCAGGGGCGGTGGCCACGATGACACCACTCCCTTTCCTTCACACGAGTGCGCGCTGTCCCATACTGCCTTTGTCTGGTGTTTATTGATTTTCAATAACCGTTTGTCTAATGCCAGGTCACAGTGGTCCAGAACCTATCCTCGACAGAACACCAGTCCACACAAACACTACAGGCAATTTAGAGTCTCCAGATCACCCGTAGCACATCTTTGGACAGCGGTGGAAACGGGAGCACCCGGAATAAACCCACACGAATACCGAGAGAACGTGCGAGCTCTCCGCTCGCGCAGAGCCGGATTCAAACCCACGTCAAACCTGCAGCCCAGGAGAAATGAGGCACTGACACCGCTCGCTACCTCGTCACGGCACCACTTAGCGCAGGATATAGTCAAACCTGAACTGAAGATCAGATCGCGATCCTTTTCCAACGGAAAACTACGATTCCCCTAAGACGTCGCTGTTTCGACGGAGCCACAGACAATGCGGTGTCTTTACTGCTTTTGGCAGCTTCGATGCTGTGAAATGACTGCTTGCGAACAAGACCAGTTCCAGTTTCCGACTTTCACAAGGCCGCTCCGGTCGGTCATTACAATAGTCGGCGCCCTCTAATTAGAATCGGGCACAAGTTTAAAATGAACGATTTAATCACGCCTGAATCGGACCGCGCGCGGATCACATTTTAGAAGACACTTCTCAGACTGCTCGCTCGCAGGGAAAGGGCACATTTGGGAATTCTCTATGCAAGAGGCCTCTAACAAGGTAATTTAAAATTGGAGGCCCTTGGGACAAGCAATGAAACTTCTGAGATGTCAAAGAGCTAAAAGAAATATGAAGGAAATGTTTTTTTAAAAACGCTTTTGTTCCCCATTAAGGACCTCTGATTCTCTGTGGTAATACTAATGTTCCCAAAAAGTTGTGGTTTATATCACTAAAAATACCCACGTCTGAGATGCAGTGCAGACAGCGGAAGATTCGAGTCACAACTCATCTAGATGCATTTCAGTTTAATCCCTTGCCTCCCGTTTCCTCCATGTGACAGTAACACACTAAGAATCCTTCCCTGTCCTTCTAATGACATAAGTAGTGAAAAATACTGATTTTCATTATTTTCACACCCTGGTAAATGAAAACACAGCGGCGTTATCCTCTACGCATATCTCAAGGGTACGTGTTCGCGGTTGTACTGTTGGCTAAAATGGGATTTTTTTAGCCTTGAAAGGCATGAAGCCGCCTTGTTCTTGTCCTTTCGTTCGCATACCGATGAGCGTCATGGATGGCGGCGGTGTGGGCGACACTTTTTCGAGGTGGTCGCTCCTTTTACTGATGCTTGTCGCGCTCGTCCTCACACACCCAAACTCTAACCCTCGCTCGCTCACTATCAATAATGGGCTATCCTCGGGCAGGGTCGCAGCAGTGCATAGCCTATGCGGGAAGCACAAGACACTAGGCCAATGAGGGTACACCCTGGATGGGATGCCAATCCAGCGTAGGGTTGACGAAAAGCTCCTCCATACCATCTACATGGAATCGCCCACATCACAGAGATCAGCCTAGATGGCGTTCGCCCCGGGAGTGCTGGAACTGGATGGACTGGAACGCTTCCAACTGCACAGCATGGCATGGGACCATTGCCCTGTCCAGCCCCAGCCGCCTCGGGGGCTTTAAGAAGATGACAGCAGGGGATATTTCAGGGGGGTTGTTTTTTGGGTAAATGTGGTCTTTTCACCATGCCACGCTAATCCCCCTTCAGAAGTCAGCTAATAACTTAATCTCCAGATTCCAGTGCTCACCGCAACTAATCATTTCAGGCACAATACCTAATTATCATAGTATATCAACATGCCATTCTGTGCCGCTCAAGCAAATGAAGATGGGATCACATCAGAGCTGAAGGTGCTTAGGCATAAGACAGACATAAAACTGCCAATCACTTGTACACCTTGAAAGAAAGCAACCTGCTGCCGTACCATGCAGGGATGTGCAGTTTATTCAAGGATGGGTGGGGTAACCGTGCACTTTTAACAGTGACGTTCTACATCCTGATCATACTCTATTCTTATCAACTGTAATAAAAAATTTAATAATCCCATTGGAGCACTGCTGATGAGCCAAAGAAATTCTTGACCAAAAGGGTTTATGCTGCTTTGTCTATGTGAGTCCTATTCAATGGCGAATCATGTTAGGATCATTGCCTAAAAAAAAAAAAAAAAAAACTAAAATGATTTAATGGGAGCCCACATGAAAGTAAATTCACTGCATGTTTTCCATGCACAGAAAGAAGACATCATGGAACAGGTGAAAGAAAATAACTCTGACTGAGAGCGGCAAACCTCTTGGGCACGTCTCAGCCACGCGCTTCTGTTCCGCGAAAGGTTTATCGTAGCAACATGTCAACGCGACACGAAGGCTGTGCCTCGGCCACCGTGATTCAGCGCCACTTAAAGATCCACGTTCTTCCCAATTATAAGGAAATGACCGTTTCCCGGTATTGCCCTGAGCTGCAGTAAGGGTCCCTCTGAGCCTGTGAGCATGTATTACTCACCCTGTCCGCATACTTCATGTTGTGTACTTGTTCAAGGCGGGACCACGAAGGTGACAGTCACAATACGGTACTTTTCCATGTTTTAAAGGATATGTTTTGGACCCAGAGGTCACAAGTTTCATTTCTACCTCCAGCTGTAACACCAAGGTACTTACCCTAAAATTGCTCTAGTAAAAAAAATTACCCAGCAGTATAAACGGGTAAATAACTATAAGTATCTTAAAGTTTGTCGCGTTTGAGAAAAGGATCAGTTAAATGAATAAATGTAAATATATGGAAAAGTCATAATACAGCACACATGTTCAGCACTTCACAAAATGTGAGCCTTTGATGTTCATCTTTATCTAAATTTCGCATTATGTATTAATGTCCTAAACTTCTGTTGCTTGGCAGATAAACTGTGAGGCTTCCTATATTGCCAAAGTGAGAATATCCACTGGAGCAAATGATTGTTTTCTGTCCACATAAGCTGGTCTATAACTAATAACGGCATCAAATGCTCAATAGAATAAAAGAAAAAAAAAAAACAACAGATTCGTTAGCTGCATTAAATATTGCTTCACTTACGATCTAACACAGTGAAAAACTATCAAATTCTTTCGGAGAAGCACCGCACTTTGCTGGTGAAATAGTTAGGGTGCCAATATACAAGCAGAAGCATTTCCTCATAGGAAGGGGGGGCCAGCGGGAGTCGGCTCACGGACGGCTACCTTTCGAAGCGCGGGCATCCAGCGTGTGGTGTCCATCGAACCGAGCAACACCGCTACTGACACGAAGCAAAGCTATTACCATGCAGCCCCCCCGTTCCTGGAAAGCTCTCTTAGTCACCTCACCAAACGGGACTGCATCACAACGGCTGCCAAGTCGGTCTGAAAGCGTGGTAAACAGGAGCTTTCCTCTCGTAAACTCCGGCACCAAGTCACACATGTGGGATTCCTCGCCCGCCACAGCCACAGGTGATGATTGCTGGGTTCCTGGTGCAGGACTAGAACAGAGTGATCTTGGGTTTAGTCCAGAATAATGTAGGACGCTGGCCGGTTCCCTCAACTCAAAACCTTTTAGTGTGTCTGCTGACATTCCTTGAAGTCAGAATGTCTTTTTAAACCCGATGGGAAACTGCATGAATACGAGTGGACCGTCGGCTCGACGTGGTCCATTTGGGGAGGGAGGGACGAAAGCATCAAAGGTAAACAAGACGTAGACATAGGGCAGTAAGATTGCTCAACTGTATAAACTACAGCCTCTTTTGGATGGCCTGAGAGGCCTTGACCAAGAGGCAGTAAAGAGGTCAATGAGAATCATCCAAAAAAGAAAAAAGTACACTCCTTCTCAGCTTTGTTGCCTGACTTTCTCCATGTATACAACATACCAGTAATGTACTAACACGGATCACATCTTCAAAAAAATCCAAGACAGTTAAGAGAAAGTTAGAAAACAAAACCGAGTATTTGCAGCAAAACTTCCACAAACAGGCATGACCTTCCAGGATGAAGTGCAGATGAACGTGTTTGAACACACAGGTACTCTCATAGACTAACCCTTGTAATAAAGCTGTTCCAAAAGATCTTCATGTTACCATCACTAAATTTTAACTTTTAAAAAAAAAAAACTCTTGAGCAGGCAGTGAGGTGAAGCTGAGGAGTTGCACTTGAGATCAGAAAGACCCTCGAGGAGAGCTCCTGCTGAACGTTCAAGAGAGAACCCTAAATAGAGGAAACCTGGCCTGATGTCCTGAAACCAGTCTGACATGCAAATGACACTGAGCGAGAGGGTCTGTCCAGAAAACTAACACCGAAAATATCTCTCACAGCAGCAGGGTGATGAGCATCTTCTCTCGAAGTCAATGGCGAGATGCAGCAAGCAGGTAGCAGGCAGTGTAGAGGTTTGAACTGTTATTTCATACCCCAAAGGTCCCAGGTTCAAATGACGCTCCTGCTGTAGCAGCCTTGATCGAGGCACTTACAGCGGGACCACACCGCCGTGTAAATGGGCAAACGGTACATTGCAAGTCACCTTGGACAAAGGTCTCAGCTGAATTAAGGTGCATAACAACGTTAACTGGGTGGAGGGAGGGGGAAAAAAGGTTGTATGCTGTCCACAGATGGACATTTCATCGGAGGTGCTCGCGCCAAGCGGCGTCCCACCGTCCATCGTTCGGGTGGGCTGGGGTGCGGTGTAAACCCTGACCCGCTGCACCCTTTCCACGGCCTCTCAGTCACGACTCACGTGGTCTCCTTGGCCGCACCTAGTCCCCAACCCGCCAGCGAGCATCCCGCTCGAGCTGGTGACCAGGGCAGGGCGTGCGCCCGCAACCCCACAGGGCTGGTGGTGGGATGGGATGGGATGGGATGGGGGCGGGGGGCACCGTGCCGTTCCCGGAAAGCTTTCTTAGTCACCTCACTTGTGGCACTTTGCGTGGATCAGAGCCACGATTTCCTATCAGTGACAGGGAGCAGGAGGAGGAGGAGGAGGAGGAGGAGGAGGCGCGTGACACGACAGCTGCCACAAACACCCTCTAAGCAGCGCCGGGTACAAACACATCTCAGTGCTCTAGAAAACTTGCACATCAACACTTATTCATTTAGCAGACGACCACCCTACATGTAAGAGAAAAGTACAGACACAGTATTATTACATGATTGACAGAAGGAGGGTTGGGGTGTAGACACGTGATTCTAGAGTACAGTCCATGTGTCACATTCCACCGTAAAAACCAGTATACGTCACACGAATAGCTGCGTGTAGGCTTTTCCATCATTAAACAAAAATTGTAATGAAGTAATTAAAAGTTTTCGCATTAAACAATCGCACTAAAGGAAAAGAAATTACAGTCAGTCCGCGCTGACGCAATGGAACGTGCGTGGTACTGCTGGAAGTCAACTGAATTTATAAAATTGCAGCTCTTCCCAAGACGAACAACATAATAAAAATATCGATATTAGAAAGAAATGTAAGAATCACGTGCTCCTCAGAACGTCGTGTGCGTGGATTTCTGACAGTCAGGGATCATGACAGATTGGATCCCCCCCAGCTGTAGTAACACTCACTCAGAACGACACGGACACTTTCATTGCTCTGCTGCACAGCCGCTTTCCGAAACACCGCTGAAATAATTAACAAAAAAAAATAAATAAATAAAGTACACAGTAGACGTGTCTTACCTTACCGGTAAATTCCCGTATGGAAAAGTAAAGAGTGATGAATGGAGGAGAGAACTGACAACACGCAATATGAGCTCAGAGAGAATTCATTTGGTGGGGGGGGCGGAAAAAAAACAAAAAAATAATAAATAAATAAATAAAAACTTGAGCGCAGCCCTCTCTCCACGAAGGACGAATGCATTCACCGCTCGATTCATAAAGTCAGTTGTTAAAGAGTGTGCTTGGTCACGCCGCCTCAGGATTGACGGCTCGTCCAGCCAATCAGATGACAGAACCCGCTACACTTGCGACCAATGAGAGCGCACCGAAAGTACACGCAAGGTCAACAGCAAAACACTGAGAGCGTGGCACCTGCCTCTCGCGAGGAGTGATTGCGCCCCCTCGTGGACGAATGCGTAACATTTACTGACGTCATACTACTGTTGCTATTTTATTTCTTTATTGGCCAGATGTCCGTAACAAAATACAATGTTAGGATGAACAGAAAACAATACAGTTCGTTCAAGAGTACAGAGTGAGCAATAACATAAGAATAGCATCCCATTATGGACACCCTTCATATCTGTGTTCAGTAATTACACTCATCTACAGCAATTTCATTTTTTGTTGACATTTCTTAAAAATCCTATTTACGTGTGTGAGGCCACACAGTTCACTCTACATGGTGAGTGTCATGTGCTCTTAATGTACTTTCTTTGTGCTCCATTCTTCCCAGCCTTTTCTCCAGAACTGTGGTGTTGACCCGGTGCATCATGAGAAACTGTCCATTCAAATGGAACACAGGTATGTCATACTTGTATCTCTCGTACCAGACCTTGTTTTCTGGCAGCAAGATATCTACTTCCTGCAACAGAAACTGAAAATAACCCACATTATTTTTGCCCTACATAGACTAACCAACGACAACAATCACTTAACACACCCTGGATGGGATGTCAGTCCACTGCAGGGCACCCCAAGCAGGTCTCGAACCCCCTACCCTCCTATGTAGACTAAAGAGGTGTAAAAACACACACATTTACGCACTTTGATTGGTCACTATCGGTAACTCTGCAAAAGAGTTGACTGCACTGTCCTCGTAAAACCTTTAGATATAATTCAAGTAATTCCCAAGTATTATTAAAACAACAAATTCAAACACACCTACCTCTCACATAATGGCATCAGTACAATAAAAAAATTGTCAGAACAGCTTGTGAATATATATATTATCCATACAACTGGCTTATGATTTACTTCTTATGCAGTCTTTTTGCTGCCATAAATGTGCTTGACATGATGCTGACAAAGATGCAGCACACAGCACTGAAGCCTATATAGGTAATTGTAGCCAGCACAGCACAACTCCTGTCTCACGTTACTGGTTAAGAGCAGTCATTCCTCACACACAGCAACAAGTAAACATGGAAAATTTGGAACTTAAAAAAATTACAAAACACAATAAATTCATGTATATATGTACACACTAACAGCCTCAACCAATCACAACTCAGTGTTAATCCAATGAGCTACAGCAGGGTTATTATTCTTCTTATTATCTTATTATTATTATTGTTATTATTTATCATTTGCTTTTCTCCAAAGTGACTTATGGTGTTAAAATAGTGACAATTATTTAACTATACAGCTGGCTTACTATTAATGTATAATTTCAAGGTAGGTTACAACAGCAGGAAGTGGGATTTGAATGCAGGTCCTATGAATCCTTATAAAATAAACTATTAACAAGCCACTAATAACTCAGTTACTTAAACCAGCCTTTCTAGGATTTCTTTCTACATAAGAAATAATGTTGTGAACCCCTCACAATGAGAATTCGCATGATGGGTGAGTTCACTACTAATTAACTCAGTTGAACAAGGGATGGGTGCACATGTCAAAACATGCCGCACAAATCAATAAAACACTGGTTCCTGGATCTCTTTTCTTACCCTGTGTTTGTACGGTTCAAGCTCTTGTTTTGCTTCATCGCACAAAGGGCAAGGATTCTGGGAAGAGAAATGTTCCATATGATGGTTTGAGCATTCAGGTGTTTTAACATGGGTTCTTATAGGTAGATTTACATGGGAGACTCATGTATCACAGGACACAAGGGCTGGTCAGAACAGGCTTAAGATCTCTTCGAAACACCGCCTTGATGACTTACCTTGGTGAAGAGGGTTAAGATGGGTAGCTGCTTCTGTGAGCAGTACCTCCACTGTACTGCCAGAAGGAGACGAGCAAAACACCTCAACTGCCAGAGATGTTTATGCATTAAGCCTTGCATTATGTGTCTGTGAAGGAATAATAAACACATAAAACAATAAGAATAAGCACAATGGTTAATTCTTCCGCTGCTCCACACCTTTGTTTTCACTAACATGTGTTGAGACCATGCAGTAGACTGGATCCCACAGCATCAGAACCACACAGCTCTGTGCCCCAGCAGAAGACAGATGATATCACCACCCATCACAGTATTTTGCAGAAACATCACTCCACATCAAGGACCATGGCTTTCTATAAAATACTTTGTCCCAGCAGATAAGAAGCTAGACCCACAGAGTAATGGATTTTAACCCACAATCAATAGTCACAAAACACACTTTTATATGTTTAATTGAACCCCTTGAAATATACAGCCTTTAAATTCCAGAAAGACTGAAATGTTGTGTAGGGTGTTAAAGGGGTATCTTCTACGGTACAGTTCTGTGGTTTCTATAAAGCAGTGAGAAGATGTGTTTGTTGTTGCGTCCCGTTGCTGCTACGTTCCATTCACTGTATTACTGTAAATTTGGAAAGATGTGGTTTTTATTCTAAGGGAAGGTACGGAAGTGGTTCACCGCTACCTTCTTCCACGTCTCCGGATTGCAAATATGAGGAAAATATGCAAAATACAGAGCCAAATTCGAACGTATGCACAAACGTGCAGCTCAAGCACTGTCAGATAGCACCATGCTGCCTACAAGGAACCTAGAGAATCACAATTATCCAAATACAGTAACAGTTATTATTATGCCAATAAAATCAGCAGGAATAAAGATAGCAAGTTATCAAATAAAGTAATAACTGGACAAAGGGGTAAGATAAATATGAAATGTACCCAATGAAGTGTTATATTCAAATTACCCAGCTGTATAAATGTGTAAATAAGTGAAAGTAGCTTTGGAGAAAAGTGCCAGATGAGTGAATAAATATAAAAGCGTCCACCTTCATAGAAACTCAGTCCATTCTTTGCTACTGCTTCCTGTTTTTCCCCCAAAGTGTTGAGTTAAGTAGTAGGACCCAATTTTATAAACTGTTTTATTCATCCAAAAAATCTCTAATAGTTGATTGGAAAGAACCCACCCCCAAATAAATGTTAACAGCAGAACAGGTCTGATTGCTTTTCAGTCATATGAGTCGGTCAACATTGGGCCACATTAAGTTCATTTTTCATGCTCGGTACATGCAGCACTCCATGACTCCAGGCCTTGTGGTTAGTGCTGCTGCATTGGGACCCAAAGGTTGCAGGTTCAAATCCCACCTCCAGCTGTAGTACCTTTGACCAAGGTACCTATGCTAAAACTGCTGCAGCAAAAGTATCCAGCTGTATAAATGGCAGCATGGTGGCACAAGTAGCAGTGCTGTCTCACAGTGCCTGGGGGATGTGAGAGGATGTGGGTTTGATCCCTGCTCAGTCTGTATGGAGTTTGCATGTTCTCCCTGCCTCTGTGGAGATTTCCTCTGGGTGCTCTGGTTTCCTCCCACAGTCCAAAGACATGCTGTTCAGGTTCTCCCATAATGTGTGAGAGAGAGAGTGTGTTCCACTGATCTATGGAGGAGTGACCTGTAAGTAGTGTATTTAGCAGTGTAAGTCACCTGGCTTAGTGAATAAGGTGTGTGGGCTCACAACACTACTTTACTACTTCACTGTAAAAAATCACTTTGGAGAAAAGCGCCAGCTAGAGGAGCAGAGTAGCGGGGACCGGAGTCGGGCACCACACACACACACAGTCCCCGACGCCGTCGGACAGCAGCAGCGAGCCGGCTGCGTGTGTATCATGCCGGAGAGGCGCCTGCAGCAGAGCCCTGCTCACCGTCACACACGGGTCAGTGGTTCAGAGCTACCGGATTATCCTGCTCGACCGGCTGCTCCGTCCGTGGCGTGTCTACATGCCGAATGTAACGCAGTGGGTCAACGACACGCGCAGCGAGACGAGGCGCGTGTAAAAGCGGAGTCCTGCTTGCGCACACGGGCTCGCGCTCCTACGCAATACTAAACCGCTCTGCTTATTTTTAGAGCGCCTATTACGTCTTACAAACACTATAAATAGGCCTTGCTAAGTTTTTCGTGATACTGCGCCTCATTGGAAAGAATTGTCTGCGAACATAGGACAGTACGAAACACTAAATTCGACTGATTAGTATACATTAAGACAGCACCCTCACTTTGCTACCTCACCCGATCACGCCACGCTCGTGCTGCATGGAAGGAGAATTTCTGCTTGCAGACAACGACAGGAAATAGGCGGTACTTCCTGTGTAACCAGAACGCTGATTCGCTGGCTTTCCGCCGCTCAAATACAAAGACCAAGGCGGTACATGGGGGTGAAAAACAAGTGTACTGAAACACTACAGTTTGTGGAACTTTGTCATAATTGTACACCTCGTCAGGTTTTTTCTCACTTCAGCTACGACGCGGAATGCGTTGCAGTTCAGTCCTTTTACGTTTTAAGCACCGTTCTGAACTTAACAATTGGAAAAGACCAAATATAGACTATTTTTGCTTCAAAACAGAACATGGTTTGACCTCCAATTCTGATAAAATATAAAGTATTCCTTGCAGGCGCTAGCCTATGCCCAGTTTTGGTTGACTTTATATCAATATCTTCTCACATCAGTTTATGGCACGTGGCGTAAACTTAAGCAGTCTGTCTCTGAGTGGAATTTGGGATGGAAAGACATTTAAACGTTTAATATATATTTTAATGTACAATTCACTGTAAGAAGGTACATCTACAACTTATTTTGCATACAACTCCGATGCTGTGTATTGTGGATTACAATTTGTGTTATAACACTGTAGTTATTTTAAGTATACGAGTAGATATATACATATAGATTAAGTTAATAACAAGTTAATTATTCTGAGAGTATTATATAAATTATAAAAGGAATAATTTTAGCGATTATCTACGTGGTTCATAGCATATCTATATTATTGAAACAATCTGTGACGTGATGGATTTATGGCTAAATTGCGTTATGTAACTTCGACAGACTGTGAAGTTATTTTAGGTTGTGATTTTTTTTTTTTTTTTGGTGTGCCAGACAGAATAAAGTACTACACAACGTAAAGAGGTCTTAGCGGCAAACTGACGCACACGAGCCGTTATTTGGCTCGGCGGGCAGACCGCGTGCAGTGTGTTTGCAGCGTGAGCGCGTGGCGGGGCGCGCGGACAGCCGCGAGGCGTTTCCCATGCGCCGCTCTCAGAGGTAGGTCTTCTTTTTCACACCTGTTCGTTCCGCGCTCATTACATTTACATTTATTCATTTGGCAGACGCTTTTCTCCAAAGCGACGTGCATCTCATAGAAAATACGTCTGATGTGTGCATTACATTAAAAGAGACATAGATGACGATGTGTGATCTGAAGTAGAGTTAATTTGTTAAGCGCGGAGGTTCTCGGTTCTGACTCTGCTGCGGTGGAACGACCTCCCCCTCTCACTCAGAACTGCTGAATCTTTGTCTACACTTAAAAAGGGTCTTAAAACTCATCTCTTCCAGACTCACTTTGCCCATGATCTCTTAAGTTCATGTAAGTACAAATGTTCACGATGATGCTCGGATCAATCCTTTACAGAGCCACTCCTGCAATGTAACAAATTTTTATGTATCTCAAAAAAAAAAAACTACTAGAACTAGTAGGAAGGTGATTAGGAATCGACGATATTCTGGTTAAGTTTTATGCAGCTACGTGTGATAAACGTTGGTGCATATGATATGGTGAAGGAAATAAACTAATAACGCTAATTTAGAATAACGACTCATTGAATTTAGCGGGACCGCTGAAAGTCAGAACGCTCAGTTTCATTCATTCATTCATTTTTGATCATCGCGTGTCCAGTGCAAGGGGGTGCGGTAGCACAGCGAGTTTGGTCCTGCTCTCTGTGGGTCCGGGGTTCGAGTCCCGCTTGGGGTCCCGTCCTGGATGGTCCCCCACCCCTTCGGCATTGCGCCCTGTGCTGTCGGGTTAGGCTTCGGCTCGCTGCGACCCCGCTCGGGACAAGCGGTTTCAGACTGTGTGTGCGTGTTCAGCGTAGGGTCTCGGTGGTCCGGAGCCTATCCCACACTACGGGTGGGACAGCAGTCCATGACACATGCTCAGTCTCACAGTGACAGTGCTTTCAGGTGCAGACATGTGCGACTCGGACGACCACCAGCACATCACTGTGCCCCCACGCTACGAGGACATCGATGAAGAGCAGCGCGGCCCCCTCCCTCCACCGCTGTCCCCGCTGTGCGTCCACCGCTCCTCCAGCTCCAGGCACACACACCCGCAAGCTCAGGAAGGTAGGGAGCGCGCAGAAACACAGAAAACACACCAGTAACGCGTCCGCCGCCTTGCGCGCGTCCGTCTCTCACTGTGCCCACAATGTCACATACATGGTAAATTGAAGTGTGTTACTGCAGTTACAAATAGTGGTGTGAAATGAAAAATCCACTGTGCAATAAACAAGCGTAACGAAGCATCTTTCATATTTCTCTTTATGCATATAATTAAAGTGCCCATCAGTGTATAACTGCATGATGAATACAGTTTCCCTTGGTTGCTGAATGGATGGTGACAAATTGATGAAGGCACCTGAATTAAATCCATTTATACTACCATTATTCTGTATCAGTTGTACTTCCAGTGCTCTACATTTACTATACTAGCATTGCTCTAAATCCATTATGTTACCATTATTCTACATCTCTAGTACTAGAGTACTACATCTGTTATAACAGCCTTGCTCTGCATCCATTATACACTGATTACGCTACATCCATATAGTGCCAATACCCTACACTCTACACCCATTATACGACCATTGTACTACATCAATACCACCATTATTCCACATTCGTCATTCTACCATGTACATTACGTCAATTATTCTACCTTTATTCTGCATCCATTACTACATGTCGGACAGTGCCATGGGGGACTGGGGGTATATGACGGGTTTTAGCGGATTCAGTGTAATGGATGTAGAATAGCGGAGGAAAGGAACACCTCTTTGCTTTCTGTCCAGACCACAGAGTTGGGGGGCTGCTTCTTAGCTGTATGGAGGACAGACCCATGGAGGAGAGGAAGGAGAGGGATCTGTCCCCACTACCAGGCATGGAAAAGTGAGTACATTTTAATAGATACCACTACAGAATACTGAATGTAGAGAAGGGTGGGGGAGTGAACACTGAAGCCAACATACAGTTTTACTGTTTCATCCACTGGAGCACAGCTGTAGCTCTGTCAGACTAGGAAGAGTCACTTATACCTTTCTGCTCACAGTGAAAAATAAGAGAAAATCCACAGAAGTAGAAATAATTGCATATAACCAAAAGTACACATTACTTTCATAGAAGACTGGAAAAATGTTTTATTTCGCATAACCTTTCAACCTTATGTGAGATGTGTTAAATTTTGTTCAACATCATCAGCACTTGATTTATTAGAGGTTTAAAGCCATCATCCGTGAATGTGTGCCAGAAAAGGCTCAGAGTTTATTTTCTACACGGTAGTTTACAATACATGTATGAAAGTGAGTGCCTTTCGTGATTATTCTCTGTGACAAAATATATCAGGCATTGAGGTGACCAAAAACTAGCAATAATGTTCAGTGGAGTTGAATATTGAGACTCATTTGAACATTGAGTGAAGTCCTCCTGCCAGCACTCTTCTCCTTCTACACTTAATAATAATAATAATAATAATAATAATAATAAAAACACTGAAGAGTACTGCAGTCGAACAACAGATGTTCTCTAAGGGCTTCGTTACCAGATACTTGTACAATGCTTGTCTGTCCCCTACAGGATTAGAGTATTACTGCATGCCTATTCAACACTTTTATGTGTGTTTTTCTTAACAGGCTTCTTTCTGAAAAAGGCCTTTGTACCTTGTATAACATGTTTGAAAACATCTCCTTCAAAGGAAAAGGACACGAGGTATGTCGTAACTGGAATAAAAGGGCAATTTATAGGGTATATACTTTAAATGTGAAATGGATTGGTCAATAATGTACACATGTATGAAATTAATAGACAATATATAGGAGCTGGGTTTTCTTTGAAAGGCACATGGAAAATGTTAATAATGAGACCTTTTCCAACGTTAACATTTATATACTGTGTGATCATTGCATTATATTGCTTTGCTGTCCTGCTAGGAGAACCACTAGACCATTTTGTATTGTTCTCATTACATAGCGGGAGCTGGTACACTTTCCATCAAAATTTAATGGTTTATCATGCCATGGTTGCCATTACTTGATTCAGGTCAGGTTATATGTTTCTGGTTGAACTCAGTTTAGTCGCGAGACACAGATGAAATAAAAGTGAGATATGAGCTGCTATAATACCAGTAACACACAGTAAAATTCCAGTGCATCCCACTGGATAAGCACTAGGGACTATTACACCTTAAAAAGTCTGCTGCACTGCTAAGAAAGACCATTAAATTGCCATCAGAAACCCACAAAAACTAGTACAGACCAATATAATAGCAATAAGTACTACTCGAATCCAGTAAACTCAACGCAGATGTTCTAATGTCTCTGCTTTTGAAGTCACTTACAGAATGAAAGTGTTCAGTGAAAATACGTGAAGAATGGAGGGAGACACGACTCAGGGGAATGCAGGGGGTTTGTCTTGCTGGGACCTGCTGATGGGTGGGGCAGAGTGTTGTGAGAGAGCCCTGATGTTGCGGGAAGCGAATAAGCCCTGGGGAGAATCCCCATGCGCACACAGGTTCGACCAGCTGTTTTGAGAATGACTTTGGATTGATCCTCGGAAGTGAAGGATAATCTACTTGTATTAGACACCTGCGGCTGTCCGAAGAAAGTCCATATGGCGCTACAGTGGACCCGTGCGATTAGCTGCCTTGGACATATGAACATTCATTCATAACTGACACATTATCAAGGAGCTTTATTGGAAATGACCCTCCTGACTGGTCATATGGACAGAACAGATCTCTGTGAAATGTGACCTAAAAACCCTCGAGCACCTGAGCAGTGTTGTAGCCTGTGGTCTAGTGGCGATCATGGTCACGTGTTCAGGAACGCGCGTCTTTTGCTAAATAGGCCTCTTGCGTTATGAATGTTTAGCTTATGAATTTTCAAACAAATGCGGTTATTTAAGATTTCGTTTTCTTCATTTATCCGTTTTCCAAAAAGTTTCTCTCGCGGTGACCTGCATGTTTGTGAGTGCTAGTGATCAATAATAAGATGAGGAAAGTTGCATATGTTTATGGTATGAATATATCAAAAATCTGCATTGAGAGGCGGTTTGAAGCTCTTACATAAAGTGAGTCATATTTGTGTTATTAAGCTTTTATTGATTATATCGACAATGAAAGTTCAGTGCAGCCAAAGGATGAACTTTTAGGTGACGAATTGGTCAGCAATCAGGACTGAATAGGAGACTGTGGACATTACGTATTCATGAGTTTTAATTTTAATATTTAAATCTAATAAAAATGGCTACAAAAAGTATGACAGAGTATTTTTTTTTATTACTTTATTGGAGGATTTTATAGAACCTCACCAGCGAATATAGACGTGCAGTATGTTTGGTTAAACTTTTTTCGGTTGCAACTAGGCGGCAAACGCGAGTTGATGATTGAGTCGAGTTCCGGACTTCTAGTCCTCGTTGGGTTTGCATGGTGAGGAGCCAGCGTGTATAGATACCGGAGAACTGAGGCACTCGCCGCGGGACGTGCCGTCAGCTCCGAACATACTGCTCCTACAGAGAGCGGGGATTGCCATGCATCGTGTGAATGTGTGTTACACGCATTTGGAAATGGGACGATGGCACAAGCCCTCGTGTGCGTAAGCAGCGAGCGTGGAAACGTAGTAAGCCTGTATTAAGGGGCAGGCAGCTGGCGCTGAAGTCTAATCCCCCGATTCCCCGGCCCTGTACCTGCCGGCTGCACACATTTTACTTTCTCCTCCGAGGAAAAGCGAAACCAAAATAAAAGTGACCCTGTGCGGTTCTACGGGATTACGGAAAGCTCTTAGACTGGATTAAAATAGTTCAGTCTGTGAATGTGTCAGTGTGGCATCTTCGTGCGCCGTTACAGGGTTAGCGACTAATCCGCCGCAGGTCAATCTGCGCTGCTCTCGGGGGTCGCGCTCGTACGGTGACTGAGTGTTAATTGAACACACCTCGGTTAATGTGCATCATGGAGTGCGAACCAACATGTAACACGATGAACAGCTCCAACAAGCAGAAGGCACCCCATGAGTGTGATCCACACCGCAGCGGGACTGGACTACGTCTAGGAATGCTACGCCTCCTTGAAGAAACATCCCTACAAGGACAGAAGCTGCGCTCGAGGCGCGCCATCCGAAACTGATTTGAGACGCAGCGAGAGCCTCCTGTGAACTTCCTCCCCTGCCGGGTTTAAAGGTAGCCACCTCGATTAACACACGCTCTGTCCGTGTCTCCAGGCAGAGGACCTTGAGGCTCTTCTGGAGGGCTTTCGGGGCTGGGCACGCCAGCTATGTCCTCAGCGTGACTTTGAGGACCTGGCCACACACTTGGAGGAAATGGGAAGGCTCTCACAGGTTCAGGTGTGTACTGGCACTTGGGAACCTGATGTAGACAACCAGACGTGTCCAGGAAAATATTTAATTACATTTACTTATTTATCAGATGCTTTTCTCCAAAGCAAATTCCAATGAACTCCATGTAGTGTTATGAGCCCACACACCTTATTCACCGTGGTGACTTACACTGCTAGATACACTACTTACACTGGGTCACTCATCCATACATCAGTGGAACACACACAATCTCTCTGTCACTCACACACTATGCGTGAATCTGAACAGGATGTCTTTGGAGTGTGGGAGGAAACAAGAGCACCCAGAGGAAACCCACACAGACAGAACATGCAAACTCCACACAGACTAAACAGGGATCGAACCCACGTCCTCTCTCACCACCCAGGCACTGTGAGACAGCAATGCTACTCGCTGTGCCACCATGCCACCCAAATTAATTTAATAATTCACTTTTTTGCTTTGCTGACACTTTCCTCCTAACCAAATGACAGCGCTAGGCTACTGTTTATCTGTCCAGCCATCCATTGATATGGCTGGGTATTTTTTACTGCATCAATTAACAGTAAGTACCTTGTTGAAGGGTACTACAGCAGGAGGTAGAATTTGAACCTGGGTCCTTTGAGTGAAGGGAAGCTGTAGCATCTGCTGCCACCATATTAATCAATTTGATGTGAGAGACAAAGTCATGCCTAATTTACTTTTTAACTTGTTTGTTGTTCATGTCGTCAGTCCCTGGTTCCTGCCCTTCAGACTTGCTGGAGAGACATGCACTGGGGCTTGGTGTCCTCATGGGGCCCGACAGACTGTGCTGGGAGTGAGCGCAAAGGTGAGGAGAGCCTAGAGATGATGGCACTCGTTCCATGGTCTCATTTTAACCAAGGAGAGATGCAGAAAGTCCAGGAGGAGACTCTCATCTAGGGACAACTGACACTTCTTGGTCCTAAACCCATTTTATGACATGTGAAGCTTCACTAGAAATCCAGGTCTTAATGTGCAATATTCATCCATCCATTGCCAATAACTGCTTTTTCGGTGCAGGGTCGCTGTGGTCCAGAGCCTATCCTGGAAAGACATGGTGTGAGGCAGGATATACCCTGGACAGTATCCACTCCATTCAGGGCAATAACACACACTCAGACATACACGCAATGCAGAAAATTTAAAGTCTGTTGATTTTTACATGTCTTTCACAGTGTTTATTCAAAAGTGATACGTGGAGTGCTGTATTACTTCAGACAACTATCTGAAGCATGTATGTGAAGAAAGGAGAATATTCTCACGTAAAAGGAGTGAAAATTTGGCATCATGAAAGAAAATGTCTAAGCTAATCGAAGGGATGAGAATTCATATGACAGGATCATTTGATAGTTATGCCTTATGTGAAACTAGAATTGAAGCCTCAGAGTGATAGGATTTGTTTTGCGCAACTCTCACATGCACTTCGTTGTCACAAACGTTCACATTTGATGTGATTAATGCCTCCTTTGCTGGCAAAGACAAGAAAAGCAGAACAAAAAGATAAGTTGGGAAAAAAATGCTTAAAGCGATATAGGTTGTCTCTGAAAATTTTCGGTCTCCGATGTTTTTTCCAAACTACTGGCACGTATTTGCAAACATCCCAACTGTTCGTTCCACCTAAACAGGATAATTAGCTTAGCAAAACTGTTCAGAAATTCAAACTTTAATTGACACCATCAAATGATGTATGTTCTTAATTAAAAAAAAAACATAAAAATAAAGCACTTTCAAGATGCCACTGATGTAATCAGCGAACCAAAATTAAGTACCGCCAACCAAGCACATCCACAGGAGTAAATTACAGAACAACGATAAATTATACAAGCACTATCACCATAAATTCAGTGTCTTTTTGCACTGCATATTTTAACACAGTCATGTTCTCAACTGTGAATCCAGCCTCATGTGAAATAAAGAGAAGCGCATGGAGGTTATAGGACACATGCTGATCCACAGGGGACTGTCAGTTGCAGTTTGCAACTGCTCATCACAACTGTGTCTTTATTTTCAAAACAGATGGCAGTCTGGGAGATGGAGCCAAAGCCGAGGAGAACGCTGAGGAAGCTTTCAGTTAAGAAGCTGGTATCCCTCTCACACCGCTTTAGATCTACTCGTTGTCGAGGAAGACGAGCCGCAGAGCAGAACATTCATACTCCACTTTGTTCAGATTGCAGGAGGAGTGTGACCGAAGGCCCACAGTGCGACCGAACAGGACGCGGAAGTCCAGGATTGCGGACCAGAAGGGTCCGACGTGTGGCAGGCAGCGGAGCTCTCACGGTGTACAATTTGGACTTTGATCAGGAAACCTACATAATAAACTAGATCATTCTAGTCACTTCTAAACAGATAAAGTACTGTGGTAATTTAAAATATTAAGTATTATTGGAGTACACAGCCAGAATAACACATAAACAGTTTTTTTGGCCTTTGCGACTGGTGTCAGAATGCCTGCCTCAGGGTGAAGCCCTGGCCACAACCCCGTCCCCCTGATGGACAGTCACACCTGATGGGAACTGATTCAAAGAGAAGAAGGACCAGGTGTGGCCAATAGGGACAAACAAAAGGCTCTTTAGATGGAGACCTGAGCTCAACTGTGGGGAGGAGTAAATATTTTGACATATTCTAGTACTTAGGAGTTTGCATTGTGTGCGGTCCTTCTCTGATCTCGAATCCTTCTTCTTTCTTTTTAATTAAGCAACAGAGGACCATTTTCTTCCTGTCTTTGTTTTGTCGGATTTTCGTTATTGTACAAAGGAATAATAAACTGCAACTGTAAGATGACTTCTCGTCACACTATGCCTGGTCACTCAGAGCAGTCACCCCGGAGTGTCACAGTCCCTCCTTTGACGACACGTTATTGCTATTCTGACAGTTATTTATTTATTAAATTTAATTACATTTCAAACCAGTCACTCCAACTTTGGGTGAAAAGCAACTGAATTGCCCATTTGTACAGTCGAGCATTCTTGGTAAGCACCTAGATGAAGGGTACTACAGCAGGAGTTGGGATATGAACTGACAACCTTCAGAGTGCAAAGTGAGGGCAGCGGACTAACTAAGTAGTTGCAGGGGAGCTGGTACCATAATAATTTGAGCTGCTGCCTTTGTACCTAAAGGTCGCAGGTTTGAACCCCACTCCGACTATGAGCAGTCGTAGAGCAGGGCACACACACACACACACATTTTCAGAACCGCTTGTCCCTTACGGGGTCACGGGGAACCGGAGCCTACCCGGCAACACAGGGCGTAAGGCCGGAGGGGGAGGGGACACACCCAGGACGGGACGCCAGTCCGTCGCAAGGCACCCCAAGTGGGACTCGAACCCCAGACCCACCGGAGAGCAGGACTGCGGTCCAACCCACTGCGTAGAGCAGGGCACTTACCCTAAATTGCTCCTGTAAAATCACCCAGCTGTATAAATGGGTAAATGAGTAAGTAGCTTAATAATAAGCGTATGGGACAAGTGGTTCTGAAAATGTGTGTGTGTGTGTGTGTACTATAACATTGTAATAAATGCATCAGCTAGCCTAATATATAATATTACACGTAAATAACTAACTTGGACTAAATGAAGAGCTTTGATTTAGCAATGCATTCTCCCATTCGTGTCTTTTTTAGGTGAAGGATCTGAAGGAGAGATCACCAGATCACGCTCAAGGCGCGTCCTTAGGGTATGTCCTAATATCCACCGCTCGTTTGGCAGTGGATGGTGTGACCGGGACGGGCGCGTGATGGACACGTGCGCCGCGGGACAGGTGTGCACTTCCGCCTCGCGCGGCTAGAGGGCGCCAAAAGCCGCGAGTTTGTCACACGGCGACTCTTCTGCCCTTCGAACAAACACGTTTGCGTTTCCTTCGTGAGGGCAAAGGCAAAGCGAACTGTCTGCGAACGAAAACGGCGAAAAAGTCAGTGCGTGCTTCTTATCGCTCCTAAATGTATGTTAAACGTCATTACGCACTGCAACTACTGTACATATTCTCGTGGTTAAAACATAAAATTTGTGATTTTTTTTTTTTTTAATTCCTTTTCCAATTATTAGAGTAAAATTTAATTGGACGGAACTTTTTCGATCATTCACTCTATGAACCAACTTAATAAAGTTTCGTATAGCATTTTGCATCCTTAACATCTGCCAGCGCGTTCCATCCGCGCTCTATAGAACGACGTTTTTTTTGCAAGTATTTACATTTTTGCGCTAAGTGGGTCTCCGATTGGCTGGTACCCCAATGAGGTCACTAGGAAAACTGCCTCCCCCCCCCCCCAACAAGGGCTCTCGCGCTGGGGCAGATTCATGTGGAGCTTCATCCATCATCCTTGATCATCACCCTTGATCATCGCTGCTCAGCCCAGGGTGGGATGCGCTGGAGCGCTCCTGTGCATCTTTGCCATCCTTCTCATGTCCGTGCGCTTCCGTTCGGACCCCAGACCCCAGGCGTGACTCCACCTGGAAACTTGTCCATCTGCGTCTTCTTCTTCTCCTTCTGCTTGAACCTGTCATCATCTGGATGAACTTGTGTCCCAAGAACATCGTGAAGACGGTGGATCCATGAGCCTGAGGAGGATCCCCACACTTGCATAGACAAGGTAGGTGATGGCATTTGTCTGTGCTTCAGCAGGGTCTTCAACTGCAGTGTTCAGCAGAAGCAACATTTAAGGGCTCATGCAGACAAGCAACGTTTGTGTGTTTCATCATGCAAAACTCTGAACTTTTTCTCCACTTACTAACACAGCTGCAGTATCTTCATTATGTAACGTGTAAGTCACCTTGGTGAATAAGGTGTGTGAGCTGGTAACACGACATAGTATCCATTGTAAGTCGCTTTGGAGAAAAGCATCTGCTAAATTAGAAATAAATAAATGTAAAATGTAAATGTAACATGTTTCTGCATTTTAACATCTCAGTCCCATCACAACAGCAGGTTGACACACTGGACTCGGTGCTGTTATTACACTCGTTTGCTCTATTCATGTATACTGTTTTCATGTTTGTTTATGATTATATATGTGTATTTGTTTGTGATGCATGAAAAAGGTACAACTGCTGCCTGCATGCCATGTGATCCAAATCTGAGTTCACTTGCATTTTTAAATTATATTTTGTCCATCAAAAGCGCAAAAAAAAAAAAAAATAGTCACAGAAGCTTCAGTTTTAGTAAAGTTCCACAAAAAATGACATATTTGCAGTGAAAAAAATGTTTCCCTGTTTTCTGTAATTTTATTTTCATAATTGATGCAGTCAACTGTTTGTGGAGCTGCTGAAACAGTTCTTAAAAAGTTTCTATAAACAGATGAAACACTGAAATACTTTTAGTGTAAGAAGTCTTTCGATCATTTATTGTACGAACGTCTATTATACACATTAATCAGCATTTTGGAATAAACAAAAGATTGACTATTATAATCCTTCCCTATCTGCATTCAAAGATCATTTGGTTTGCAATGAGCTTCTCATTAACAGTATTTCTAATGATGATAACATGTAACAGTACATTTTAATAAGGTATGTGCCCATCTTATGCTATAACTTAGGAGTATGGAGTGTGTGAGTTTAAATTTAATTGTGCAAAATACTAATTTTGTAAGTTTTTGCAACTTGCCTGTGGTTAATTGTAGTGAAGAGGCAGCTGCAAACCATTTAAGTATCGAAAGTTAAAAATAGAGAAGAAATCTTTTTCAACAAAGTGTTTTTTATAAATGTTCTTGAACTTTAGGTAATGACATATTTGCTGTTAAACATTACATTTTATTACTTCCGTTGCTACTCCTGTCTGTCTTAATTCGTATATAAGCATATAAGGAAAACAGGAAAATAAAAAAAAGACACTGAAGCATTGTTTTTCTTTTCAGTCCATCTTCTTCTTTTCACTGCCCTTGGGCTGGGAACATGAACAATGAGCATCAAAGTAAAGAGTCCTCCTTAAAAGTGCATCTCACGCTTTGGGAAATGCATTGGCAGAAAGAAAACATGAATCAGTGCAGTTCACTTGCGGGACGTGGCCGTAGCTGAGTATTGTCCTACTTGGTTAAGTGTTCATTTTGAGAGAGACATAGAGAGTGCGTGTGTGTATCTGTGTGTGTCTGTGCACGTCTGCTGATGAGCGGCTCCTTGTGCATGGGAACGGAGGGCTGCGAGTCTGTTGTGCACTCTGAGGGGTGGGATCTGAAAGGGAGTCGCCCACCGCGGTTCAGAATGGTGGAGTGTGGCGCGGGGGCCATCAGCTTGGGGCCACAGGGCACAGCTGTGTTTTTTGTGGAGGAAGTCTCGCTGCCGGTGTCCCTCGGGTGGCGGTGAGAGGACGGCAGTGGCGGGGGGGGGGGGGGGGGGGGGGGGGATGCCAGGTCATGTGATGCCCAGAGAATGGAGCTGGGGCCCAGTCATTCAGCAGGTCTTTCTTGCAAACGCCGGAGTATTTAGGTCAGTTCTCCACAATCACGGATAAATCACAGCGCCTGATACTATGTGCCGCTGCAGATGCGATGAACTTTCCTTCCCATTTTATTTATGTTTCGCGTGCACATTTTAATGGGTTCCTTGAGCTCCTCTGATTTTTTTGGACTTCTCCCCCCCCCCTTTCTCTTTGTAAATTGTGTTTATTCCTTAAGCAGACCCTTTTCTCTGACAAAGAGTCATTTTAATACACTGCATACAAAGGCTTACATTTTACATTAACAAGTGGATAAAAAGTTCAAACCGACAAACTAATAGATGCATGCCTGCATTCTCAAAGTGCAGTCAATTAGTGCAATGCCGCTGTTTTTACCGGTGCGCATTACACAAGTACCTGTTTGTAGAATTCATAGGAAGTACATAGGTCATCATGACAGGTGACGTCTTTATGGATTTATGTAGCAGTTAGGAGATCCGGAGGGAAGTGGGTCCAAAAAGATGGATTTTGTCACCCTTCTTAAGTGTTGAATGGGATTCAGCAGTTCCGAGGGAGAGAGGGAGCTCATTCCATGACACCGATTTCTTGAAAGGATTAATTTTCTGTATTTCTGTTTCTACTTTCAAAGGAAAATAAAAAACAAGTATTGACTCAACAGAAGAGAAGCGTGTGTCTACCTGCATCTGTTTGCAGGTGGTTCCTCAAGGCTGTGGAGCCACAGCTTCCAGCAGGTTCCATCTATGGCAGAGGCACTTCCTTAACCCACGAAGAACACTTACATGTTCCAGATGAAGAAGTGACACTGTGGGCCCCCTGTGGCATTGAAAGTGAAAGTCACTGTGGTGAGTGTGTGTGTGTGTGTGTGTGTCTGTGTGTGTGTGTGCGTGTGCGGAATACGGAGGCAGTGACTATATTATTATTGTAATACGTCCCCCGTTTGCTTTGGGTGTGGCAGCTAGTCCCAGATGGCAGCAATAAAAACAGCATTATTTCTTATTATAATTAAAGACTTAGCAGTGGACATGGTTTGCAGAGAGCGCAGAGGTAAAAATAAGCGTGGCAGGATGCAGATGCTCCAGCCTGTATATTTCCGTTGAAACGCTTTGCTGTTGTACAGCTTGCAAACGGAGGGAGTACGCCGGAGGACCTCACGGCTCTTCTGACATAAAAATTGGCTTAAATAAAGATCCCGGTCATCGCTGCTGAACCGAGGAAGCGCTGCTCACCTGCTGTTGTGTCTGCATACAGCTCCTGAAAAGCAGGGAGAGACCTGTCAAAGAAAATTCGCCGACTGGCTCCCCTTGGGGGGGGGGGGGGTGTCCTCACTCCGATGAATAGAGCTGTGTTTTGACTGACAGCACCGCCTGCAATATGATTATTGGATAGCTAGAAGAGCACGGTTGGAATTCAGTAACTCCTTCTCTGCACAAAAGGGAAAAGGGTGGGGATACTCTAATGTACAAACATCATGGGGAGTCCAGTGGGCAAACGCTGCCTGGCTATGTGCCCTACACGGGTTCGAGAGCACTCTGCCATGCCGCCTCGCTCTCGCTCGCGATGGCGTGCGACTGATACGGAAGTGCATCTCTATCGTCCTCCGGCTCTCGGGTCAAGGTGAAGAACGCTGCGGCCTCTGCGAGCGTTTCCGAGTCCGCGTTGCTGACCCGTAACCGCAGCCAAAAATGAAGCACGTTGAACGTGTTATTAGGTCAAGCGGCTCAACGGGTCATTTCCTACTCATTTAACTAATTTAACTATGCTTTTTAAGCTTAATATGTTGAAGAGTGAAGGGTGCTTTGCATTTACGTTTACATTTATTTATTTATCAGGCACTTTTCTCCAAAGCGACTTCCAGTGAGCTCTATGTAGGGTTATGAACCCACATACCTTATTGACCAAGGTGACTTACACTGCTAGATACACTACTGACAATGGGTCACTCATCCATACATGAGCGGAACACACTCTCTCTGTCACTCACACACTACTTTGCGTTTGGACTGTAGGAGTATACTGTCTGAAGTTTATGGGCTGGTTAAAAAGAGCACTTCAGAACTTGTAATGTGGTGTCGTTATCCTTTTTTATCGTATCGTTTTCTCTTACTTGCTTGTTAATAATACGTATGTTCTCTTTAAATGTCATCGTTGAGTCAGAATCGCTCCAAGCTGAGTGCGGCCCAGGGCACCCCAGCGGTGTTCTGGTTAAACGCTGTGCCTGCTACAGCAGGGACTCGAGTTAAATCCCTTGCCGTTTCACTCCAGCTGTCTTTGTCAGTGAGACTCAGGAAGCACAGATTGCCCCAGATTTCCGTGATACAGGGACAGATAGAATTCTCTCTACTCGTACCTGCTTTTAGAAATTCACCTAAAGTGTTACGGCACAGCTGGGCGAATAGCACGTCCACACGTGTAACGTGCGATGAAGCCCACAGCACTTAGAAAGAAATTAAGTTGGTCGCACACAGGATGAGTGATGGAGTAATAAATTTTTCCCACAGTTTTTGTCTTTATTTGTATTGCCAGGGTACGGTTAAGAACTTTTGGCTAGTTCTCGACCTTAAGTCATTGCTGCTCTTTCAGTGACACTGCTGATACTAAAGGCACATTTTTTAAAAACAATTTATTCCCTAGTACTGGTTATGGAAATATATTAAGAGAGGTGGAATCGTCACTTTTTCACAGCTTCGGGATGTATGCAGTGTATTGAAAGGACAGATGAAATCAGTATGCAACCTCTTTTTGCTGATGACAAAAATTGCGAAAGAAATCTTTCCACTCAGATGATCTTCCTCCTTCAAAGCCCGGAACCAATTTCCAGCAACCAACGCAAAAACATCTTGCAAGTTTTGCAAGTTTTTATGAAGATAGATTTCACTATGCATCCTTCATTCATACCAAAGTCTCATGCTTTTCAGCACTTCCATTGCGCAGCGTAGATTAATTTTTTTCTCAAATTAATGTCGGTAAAATGTCATCTGTCTTAATAATCGAGCACTCGGCCACCACCCAGTTGACTTTGTTTTTGTCTCCCTTGTGTAAGCTGAGCCGAGTCTGGGCGAAAGTGTTCCAAACCTTCATTGCAGCATTCTGGGTCAAATCCCCTGCGGTTTTAGCTATTAATGTGTGCACATCAGGTTACGAACGGATGACTTTAAACCCATTTTGAGAACATGTTGTGTCTTGAACGCACTGAACGTGTTGGTAAATGATGAGGAAAGGCTTTGCTGGACTTCGAACATATGTCCATGCAGGAGTGTACCCCAGGCTGGAAAAATTTTGCCACCACTAAGAAGAACTCAGTGATTCATGACAGTGTCTTTGTTTATTATGGAAGACAAATTAGTGAGAGCCCATCGTGTTTCTCTGTCGTCTCTCTGTTTTTTTGGGGGGTGCCATTACTCTCTGTTCCTTCCTCGGGGTCAGACATTTCATGTTGTGTTCTAAGGTGTGAAACTGGACTCGCACAATGTCGCATAGAACCCGGTTGAGAAAAGGAGGGAATTGTTAGCATTTGCTAAAAGGAAAGTAAGGTTTGGTGAAAAGTCCTAAATTGTGGTTGAATTTACATTTTGCTGTAAAACTGGAACATCAAGCAGGTGCTGTGTTTTTGTGTGACCTTTCCTTACAAACTCATGAAAAAAGAGAGAGCCATGTGCTGGTACCTGTGGAACCCCAAGGTCCATAGGTACCCCATTCCAATTTGGTGCAACCCGATTTCACTCCATCATCTTACAGCAGTAATGACAAATTACGTTTGAAATTCTGTGTGAAAGGCCTGGGCAGTTTATATGACTAAATCCATTAGCAGAAATAAAAAACTTTTTCTTAGTGCATGTATAATTAAAGTGTCCAACTGTGACACTTGTAAAAGCTTATTCTCTGGGGTGAATATTAGCTAAAGCTTTTTCTGGTCGCACTTATGGTGAGCAGACAGGAACATCTTCGTCTCATTGGAGACTCTGATATGGGTGCAATGAGAAGTGGGTCAGGAACGCACTGTCGAGTATTGTGGGCTGGGCACACTAATGGGAAAGGAGGTCATGGATGGGATCATCAGGTAGAAAGATGACTTTGTGCGAGGGCAGCTATGATATATGGCTCACCAGCTTGCCTGCTCCATGCCATCTAAACCCCCATGGTTTCTGTGCACGTGTCACGTCCACGCCCACAACTCAACTAACAGCACCTGACTCTGGTCCAGCACCTGACTAACTGCTCACCCTTTAAAAGACCCTCCTCAGCTCCCATACCTTTGCGGAATCTCGTCGGAGACAACCGCCCTCCTTCGTGACAGCGCACGCTCAACACTCGTTCTCCGTTCTCATCTTCTGGTTTTCGTCCCTTCGCTTTGTTTCCCGACCACGTCCACGGATCTACGTTCCAACGCCGACCGACCTTTCGCTTCGTCCCCTGACCTCATCCGTGGATCCTCCCTCTGACTCCGACCGCCGATCGACCGACCGTTCGCTTGTCCCCAACTCCGAGAACTTGCCTTATCCCCTGAATCCAGACGAACAGCTCTGCACTTGGGTCCTGCCTTCCCGGTTCTCTCGGCCCCGTGTGACAGCACGTGACATTGCCTTGGGGAAGTGCCAGCCACGGCGGACATAAAACAAACTCTTCTTATATTGTTGCTTAGCTCATCCTCCACCTGAACTGGCTTACATTTTCACTTGTGCTTAATGTACAGCGAGGTATTTTACTGTGGCGCTTCAGAATGCAGTGCCTAGGTCAGAGGTCCCATGGAAGGGTTAAGAACTGAGATCCATGCTAGCATTGAGCTCCAGATCACAAATATGTGTCCGTAATCACTGTGCTGCTCTGCTGTGTTCGTTGTCCTTAGTGTGTTTACAAACGGGGAGTTTAAAGAGGATACAAAGACCAAGATCCTGCTTCGCAGATCCTCCCCTGGGACAGTTCCAATGACATTTCCAGAAACTGGCCCCTGCACATCCTCTAGCAGCTATGCTACTAGGTGGAGGAAGCGGAGGATTATGTTGATTGGTCTGAACAGGAAGCCGGATGAAGGCGGCCCAACCTGCATCTGCCATCAGGACCGCTGAATTAACTTTCGGCGAGGACTAGATGTCCAAAGCAGATGATCCCCGTCTGACAGTTAGAAGGCCTTCGTATGACTCTTCTGACATATTGAATTTTCCTCTGCTTGTATATTGGTTTTTAACTTGTTTTGAAGTGTTGACCTTAGTCTGGATGAAGAAGCGGAACAGGTTAAAAAACAGAACAGGAGATGCGGTTAAGAAGTGGAGAAGAGAACAGTTTGAAAAAGCACTGGCTGGAGAAACTGGCAGTGGTGCGTTTTCGCCCAGCACTCTAAAAAGAGTACTCCGGAGAGCTGGATCAGGGTTTGACTGACTGGGCTCGTGCCGAATCTGGCTTTGTGAGTGTGGTTTACACAAAGAATAGCAGAGATTTCTGCATGTGTTTGGGTTTTTCGGGAACTGCTGGTGTCCCCTTAAATCTGTAAAGTCTAAATTCACTGCAAAGCCTTTCAGAGTTCAGAGCGAATTCTGTATCTCGCTTATTAAAAACGAATTTGCCCCTTTCCCACATCCCTGTGTGCAATTATGTGTATGAGGAGGTTCCTGGCCTACTATTCGTATCATGTCACATCAGCTGAGATTATTAATGTACTCAAGGATATTAGCTTCCAAGCACGCTGTCCCCATCCCATACCTGCCAGATGGCACTAAAAGAAACGCAGGGCTGACGGAAAACTGTTAGCGCCAGCGGAGGTGATGGGTGATGCCAGCGTAGGGCTGTCCAGACGGGCTCTTTGGCAGTAATGTGGTGACAAGGAGACGCGTGTGTGTTGGGAGAGAGAGGGTGTTACTCACACACAGTGTCACTGTTGTCAGATTCTTTCTGGAAAGTTTGGAGGGACTTCAGACGGCCCATGTTGCGTAGGGGTTGGGGGGTCCCGCCTGAAAAGGAGCCCCGATTGGCCTATCAAAGGCCCTCCACCGTCCATAAATCCTCCCACCCACGAGGGCAACTCTCTTTTACGTGCACAGCGGCGCCGTTGTCTGCGCGCACAGCCGTCATAGGTGGGGGGGGGGGGGCTTGCCGTGCAGCTGTGCCCGGGTTAGCCGGGTGAAACTGGAGATGTCGATCCCGGCGTCCCCACTGACCGCCTGCATAGACTCTGCTGACCGCAGAGTGTCTCCCCAGCTTCCACCGCAACTGGCACTTCGGAAGGCTGTGCCGTCTGAACCCGCGCTCGTTTGCAGCCTGCCATTCTACGGCGCAGCCAGAATGGCTGTGGCTGGAACAGCTGCAAAGTGTGGATAATGGTGCTGGGTTCAAGTACTGACCTTTCACATACAATAGTCAGTGGTATAAACTAATACACCTCATACTGTACTTGATATTACTCTGCACATTGGAATATTCCAGAACAACAATATTTATTGAAGATAGCGGGACTCTAAGTCGTTATACTATTTGTTTTGTTTTATTTCTTTATAAATTTAGTTTCCATGGTTATTTCTGTTTTTTTTTTTTTTTTAAAGAAAGATGTCCGTGTTGTAATTTGGTTTGATTTAGTTCCTATTGCACATTATGCAGAATTCGGGGTTACAACATTCATACTTGATTGGCATATTTTAGGATGAATAAAGTATCCATTCATCCATTAACAATGACCACTGGTCCAGAGTCTATATTGGAAATATAGAGTGTGAGGCAGGGTGTGTCATGGATGGGATACCAGTCACACACTTATTTACTTGTATACACAGAAAGGGCAATTATAGAGTGACTAAATCCTTTTGGACTGTGCGAGGAAACAGGAGCACCGAGCGGAAACCCTTATGAGCATATGGAAAACATGCAAATGCCACATAGATTGAGACCGTTTTGCATTACATTTACATTTATTCATTTAGCATTTATACTACCTATTGTACCACTGTGCTGCTCCTTTACATAGTATATTTCAGTTAAAAAAGAAAAGTACGTATGCACACACGCTGGCTGAAGCTGCTTGTCCCGAGTGGGGTCGCGGTGAGCCGGACCCTAGCCCAGCAACGGAGGCTATGAGGCTGGAGGAGGGGACAGACCCCAGATGGGACAGCAGTCCATCACAAGGCACCCCAAACAGGACTCGAACCCCCGACCCACCAGAGAGCAGGACCCAGCCAAACCCGCTGCGCCACTAAACCGCCACCGAACTGCCAAACAAAAAGTACGTTTACAAATTTATACCAGAAGTGTACGTGCAGCATAGTGTTGGTAATTAAGAATCTTTCAGGTGACCTCCAAGGCACCACTGAATGTTACACCTCCCAGAAAACAGCTCTTGTGACAAATCGAATCCTGTGCCAAAAATTGGGAAATGAAAATGCGTTTTAAGATCTTTTATGAAGTGAAAGAACTAGCATAAAACCAATTTGTTCCCCCATGGGTCTTTTAGGGGTGTGAGTTTCTCTGTATGTGTCCAGGGGGTTCACTGTATCAGGCAAATAAACTCTTAAACAAAAAGTTTTTCTGTTCTGTCCTTTTACAGCCTTAATGTCTGTAATTAGAATCAGAATTTTACGTGACTTTTCTGGCCTGTCTGGATACCTGGGGTCCAGTGCGAAGCAGCCGTCATTTGCGTTTACATTCATTCATTTTGCAGATGCTTTTTCTCAGAAAACAATACAGACAAACTGTCGTGTGTCTGGAAGCTGCAGTCAAAGTCACCGTTTCTGTACGATAGTATTTCTCATTTATGAACCCGGTGTTACTACAATATAATATTACCCTGACAGTGAAGCCATGACTTGTTTTCTGGAGCTGTTTCTCTTCGGAAGGATATCGCCTTTGTCTTAGAAGAGCAACGTTACTCGAAAATTAAAGGCCTACCAGCAATGGCCCCGACCAAGTTCATTTATACCTGCTTTCCTGGGAGACTTACTTGTACTGTGTTCGGAACAAAAGTTCTTTCTGTTTCTGATTTTTTGAGGAGGGCTTGGAAAGAATTCCAGCATATAGCAACAGATGGAGGTAATCTGTAATATTCACGCGATGCATTCCGACATCTCTGAACCTGAGAGTCAAAGAGATGCATTTTTGTGAATAAACTAGCTCGGTACTGGCAAATAAAGTTCTATTCTATTCTATTCTATTCTACTGATGATTCGATGCAGGAAGTAAAAGAAATGAAATTATTTAGTCACTGAGCTGACACTTATCTCCAAAGCAACTTGAGATCTTTGGTTTTTTTATTATAACACATTTGCAATTATATAGTCATTTATACAGTAGGGAAATTATTCCTGTATCGGTTTAGCACGAGTACCCTTATGAAGAGTAACGCAGCAGAACCTGCGATCTTCAGCCTGCAAGGTAAAAGTGCTGACCGGCACACCTCCCGTTGCCCCTCTAGTTCACCTTTTTTGTAGGCAAAGTGAGACATCTTTTGGAGACCAAACTCTGACTTTTTAAAAAAGCTTTTGGAGGAGGTTGTGCTGTTCTGCTGTATTCTGGCAGGTGTGTGTATGTGTGTGAGGGGGGGGGGGATCTCAGTATTCCAGGTGTGAAATTCACAAAAAGCAGGTAGGTCTCACTGCGGCCTGAGAAGGGTGCGAGGCACACACGTGTTTTCTGTTGATTGCTCCAAATTTAAAATAGAAGACATAAAACAGTCCCCTTCCCCATCTCCACTCACATACTTACAGCTAATCACCCCTGATGTGCCACAGATGCATTCTGGGTTTGTGAACAAATTTTGCATTGTGCGTTCTTTCCCTTAACAAGGCTTATATGCATACTTCAAGCTCTGTCTGCCCTGTTTTAAATATCTTTATGCAAGCTGCGTGAATCCGGTCATGCGTTATTCATCAGCTGAAGTCTGACTTGATTAATCGTACTATGAATGTTTTACAACTAGATAGCACGCACGACTCTCTCCGTTTCCTCATGTGCAGCAGACAGTTGCACTGCGGGTCATCCTAGGATGGTGCAGAAGGGACGTCCATGAAGGACTTTGCAGAAGTATCGCACTCTGTTAATGTGCTTCGATAGGCTGTTGAGGGCTGTTTCACTCCTACTCCAGCAGCTCCGCCTGTCTCCTCTTAGCCTCGCTCCTGGAACACGGCGATGGTGGAAAGGTGCCCTTGGACAGGCATCTGTTAGGTCACGAGCCATGAGGTGCGGATCTTGGCGCAGACAGAGGAGCGAAATGGGGGCTGCGGACCTCCAAAAATGCGGGAACAGCGGGGTTTCGAAATAATGAGCTGTGGACATACCTAGTCCAGGTGTTCTTTTACAGCCCTGCTGATCTCCACCGTAGCCCTTGTAGTGAAGTTTAAGCTTGATCGCAGTTCCAGGAGTGGCTCGAACATGAGTCCCGGGGATGCTCCGTCTGTATGCGCCGCGCCGTACGGGACGGTTCTTTTTCTCACATGACGTCATGTGTTCAAAGCATCATAGATGTTCTAGTGCTTGTTCTTTTTCGTTTACAAAGATGGGATGTTGGATTTTAATAAACAGCTCAGGAAATTCATGGACCCTTTTGAACTGTGGCACCGGAGGAGACCGTGGACAGCCAGGGAAACAAATAGATGGATCTTGGACCAAATTGTGCCACAGGAAGCACGAATGACGAATGAGGGTGTTGCACTTTGGACACGAACAAGAAGACCGCAATCCTTAAAAGGCTGTAATGATTGCAATCAGATGGACTCAGTCACTGTGACAGTGTACACCCCTTTTAACACTAAGGAGGACAACTTTATTGAGGCAGCACTCGATACACAGTATTGTGCAAAAGTTTTAGGCACTTGGGGGCGAAAAGCTGTCAAGTGAGAATGCTTCCGCAAATAATGCTCTTAATTACTAAACTTCCTACAAAGCTTAGTAACGAACCGTCATCAACAACCGCTTGTCTCGAGCGGGTGTTGCCGTGGGTTTGGCTGGGTCCCAATCTCTGGTGGCTCTGGGGTTCGAATCCTGCTTGGGGTGCCTTGAGACGGACTGGCGTCCCGTCCTGGGTGTGTCCCCTCCTCCTCCAGCCTTACGCCCTGTATTGCTGGATTAGGCTCTAGTTCACTGCGGCCCCACTCAGGACAAGCGGTCTCAGACAGTGTGTGTACTTTGTTTCTTTAACAGCATACAAAAACTCTCACTGTAATTCTGTAACTTTTTTGCAAACGAAATGCTCGTAAATCTAAAGTATGCTCTTTCCCATTGACAGTAACGCAGAAAACATGAAATAACCATCTAAAAGAAATATTTCTGTGGAACACCTAAGTCCCTCAGACTTTTGCACAGTACTGTACGTGGTCAGCATGACTTGAGATCGATTCCGCGGCTCTTAAGTCGCCTTCTTTTTCCATTTGTTAGGAGACATTTTTACTTCAAGCGACAGACCCTGTCACTATTTATACAGAGTATATTGGCGGGACAATTTTTATTAAGTAGCGAACTCAAAGTACTGCACCGGGGTCCCGCTAGGGCCTTGAAGCAGCAGCCTTCTGGTCCATGTTCTTATGAGCCACCACCCTTCCAAAGTGCTCAGCTTTTAGTTGTAAACACAAAGCTGCGCTGTAACCCAGTTTAAGCACAGGCCTGGCAGCATTCTGAGGTTTTGGAAACAGCGGTTGTTTCATGGTAGACTGTTGAGGACACTGCGTATATGGACGAGTCAGGCACAATTGCTCACGCGGGACACTTGACTGGTGTCAGCGTTACACTCGGAGGTAAGGAGGGCCTCAGAAAGCGCCTATGTGTGAGACTAAACAGCAAGAGTGCCTCGATGACACGGGCTCTGTCTGGCACCACCGAGCCCATTGTTGGCCCGCCGTCTGAGGCCTGCACACCCTCCTGTCAATCAGAGGGGAGATGGAGGTTGGAGAGTCGGGGGAGCAGCTCGTTCGGGAAGTTAGCTACGTCTAGGGTTGCCAGCTGTCCGGTACGATACGGAATCGTTCCGTATTTAAGGGATAAGAGTTGCGTTCCGTATTAAAACCATACGGAACGCGGTTTGTCCATTTGTTTGTTCATTGAAGTTAAAAAAAAATCACTCAAAAGGACTGTGAGTCTGTTCGTCGTCAGTTGTGTAACAAGTGTTATAAATGGCCTAGATAGACGCTCCAGTGATATGTGTGTAATGGTGTGTGACACTTTAGCATGACATAAAAATTGATTTTTTTTTTTTACAACTGACATGTATGTCACGTCCACGCCCACAACACAAGCAACAACACCTGACTCCGCACTAGCTCACGAGTAATCGGTCACCCTATAAAGACCTTGTTCAGCTCCCATACCGTTGCGGAATCTCGTTTGGGACAACCGCCCTTCCTCGTGTTACTACACTCTTGCTCTGTCCACGATTTCCGGTTTTTTTGACTCCTTGCTTCGTTCTCCGACCACGTCCATGCGTCCTCGTCCCTGTCCTGTTCGCCGATCGACCGACCCTTCGCCTGTCCCTGGTTTTGAGACCTTGACTCTTCCCTCAACGTCTAACGAACAACGCTGCACTTGGGTTCAGCCGTCTCGGCTCACTGTGTTTCGCGTGACAGAATGTCAGTGAGCTAAAAGCAAATTAAATTTGTCTGACTCATTTTAGCATTTTATTCAGTCGAGGAGAGATTTCTTTTTCTACACAATTCCGTGTCCCTTATTTTCCTATGAATAACCCAAAAGTGTCCCTTATTTGTTTCTGCAGGGGTTGGCAGCCTTAGCTGTGTCAGATGTGTCTGGGGCTCTGATGGTTGCTTTATATGTAAAGAATTCCAACACCAGAAGCATATTTTAAAATTCTTTATAAATCTCATGTAGTGGTTTGAGCTGGTTTTCCATTTAAGGGCTCAATGCTGTTGTAAGCTGGCGGCACAGTGGAGCAGCAGGTAGCAGTGCTCTCCTACACTGCCCGGGCTGTTTGGGCATATGGTCAAATCCACTTGAGGCTGTGTGGAGTCTGCATGTTCTCCCTGTGGTCATGTGGGTTTCTTCCAGGTGCTTCTGTTTTCTCCAACAGTCCAGAGATGTGTTTCAGGGGAACTGGGGAATCTAAATTGCCCTTAGTGAGCCTGGGTGAACGAGTGTGTGTATGACTGCTCTGTAATGGACTGGCGTTCTGTCCAGAGTGTACCCTATTTCATGCCCTGTGCTTCCAGGATAGGCTCTGGACCACCATGGTACTGACTTGGACAAGTGGTAAACATGAGTGTATTCTTGCAAGTTGAGTATTGTTTATGACTGAAGTGGAACAGCTGTTCGCAGAGCATTGACTTAACTGATGTCATATTTATTTCTCTGACCTTGGTTTCAATATTTATCATTCTACAAGAACAGTCATACTTTACTTGTTTACTATTTCTTAATTTTATTATTGTTTTGGAAGGGGTTTTTTTCCAATGTGACTTACAATGTTTGGATGGTACACTCCACAAAATACAATAATCTGCTCATAGTTGGAAAGTTTGTACTGGATCAAGACAGGGTTAGTACAGAAATGTGCCACTTAATAACTGACTGCATATACGACAGTGGTCCCAAAAGATTATTATGGAGCTGAAAAATTCTTATCGACTAGCGACATTGTAGCCATCGTAACGCAACATTTTACTCACGTGTTCGTGGTGATGCTGCTGTAAACAAACCTACCTCGCTTCCAGTCGTATAAAAGTATAGCACATACAGTTATGTACAATACATAATACTTGATAATGATAATAAACACCTATGTTACTGTATTTACTGTACTGTACTTTTTTATCCTTATTTTAGAGTGTACTCTTTCTACTTATAAAAAAGTTTACTGTAAAACAGTAGCATCATAAATCTCGTGTTTACTGCATCTCTTGACTGCACTGAGGCTATACCATCTAGGTTTGTATAAGTACACTCTATGATCGAGGCTATACCATCTAGGTTTGTATAAGTACTCTATGATCGAGGCTATACCATCTAGGTTTGTATAAGTGCTCTATGATCGAGGCTATACCGTCTAGGTTTGTGTAAGCACACTCAATGATGTTTGCACAATAATGAAATCTCTTAACGACACTGTGACACCGTGGAACTGGTTTTGCGGGAGATCTTCAGGTTTGTTCAGGGCTGGGCGAGGTTGTTGCTGTCTTGTGTTCGGTGCGCGTGCTGTAAGTTTCCTTCCCAATCTCTTTCTCACTGTCAGGCACAGGGGTAGAAATAGGGTTCGTTATTAGCCCCAGGTGTGGCGACTCCTTCCCCCTCTCCGTCCGTCCCGGCATGTCATGATGACTGGATTTTACATGACTGTTTCAAGGTACCCTACATGCTGAGCTGTGTGAATTGGCGGTTGGTACTGGTGCATCACTGGACTAGTCTTGGTGTGGATCACGTCAGCATGTTTCCCCACCCGCAACATCCACTCCCACCTCATCCTCAAGTCACTGTTGCTGGCAAATATGAAGTCAAAGTCTTTCAAAGTCACCTGTTCGTACTACTTGGGATTCTCACATGGCTGGACTTTGGGTAGTTTCTATTTCCTATTTGATGGTAAAAACCAATTAAACAAACAACTCCTTTTATAGAACTGAAAGGATCTGAAAGTGTAGTCAATAACCACCATTTAGGTTTCTTTGGTGTAAGTTAAATGCTGGTTACACTCATAAGACTTTACCGTTTTGGCGGGTGGTTCAGATCCCAGGAAGGAGATTGATGTAGTATCACTGAGGTGCAAGGTACATATCCGAGGTTGCTTTGGTAAAATATCATGCCTGCGTGAATGGTACATGCTGTACGCACACACACACACACACACACATTTTCAGAGCCGCTTGTCCCATACGGGGTCACGGGGGAACCGGAGCCTACCCGGCAACACAGAGCGTAAGGCCGGAGGGGGAGGGGACACACCCAGGACAGGACGCCAGTCCATCGCAAGGTACCCCAAGCGGGACTCGAACCCCAGACCCACCGGACAGCAGGACTGTGGTCCAACCCACTGCGCCACCACACCCCCTACATGCTGTACGTTGCTTTGTAAAATAGCAGCATTGAAGCAATAATTGCTAGCGCCGCATGCTCTCAGTGCACCCTTTTTTCCAGAATTGGTGAACAACTGAGTCCAGGAAAATTTGAAAGCACATAACATATCAGATGTTTTCTTTAATTTTTTATGAGCTGTCAAAGACACAACTGCAAAAATTATTCCCAGGCTGCTACCACAGATCCAAGCGAAGCCCAGATTTCAGCTACGTGTGCTGGCCTTCGCAGCAGCCAGACACATTAATAGCTGGTAGAAGGTCTTTGTGTGCGAGCTATTGTGTTACTTCTGCCATATATTTTCAGTTGAGCTAGAATGCAAAAGCGTCGTGAAAACTATTGGTACGATAGAAGGCAGAGAGATGGGTGGTCTCATTAATGAAGTTAATGAAGTGTCAGAATGTAACAGGTTTCTTTGAAAATAACAGTGAACCCTTTACCAAGACTATCAAATTTTACTCCACAGTTTACTGTGTGCTACATCTTACTGGAGCAACAATTATGTGTGCACGTGGGGGGTTATTTTCCGGAACTACTGCACTGATTCCCCACCAAGGGGAAATCAGGAATGAATAAGAGACAGACTAAGAGCAGGAATGTACCAAAAAAGCCGGAGTTGGTTGGCTGTTTCAAAAAGCCAAGCCTGCGGTGGACGCAACATCTTCAATTTGACGTCTGCCAAAAGGCAAAGGCTTCAACAATGATGTAGCAGCTGTCGCCGGGTATCCTTCCTGAATCACAGCTCTGGTTGCTGGGATGGGAATTTCGCCCATTTCCCAAAGCTTCATTTAGCCCAGTGTTTTCCTGGCCATTGGCAGACACACCCAGCCATACTGGTGACTCCATGTACAAAGAAGTGTGCTGAGTGTCAGTGGATAGCTGAGGGCCCCATACGGTCATATGTAACCTCTGTACCACTGTTCTTATTTTTAACTTAAGTAAAGTTAAGTGGATGTGATCACAAAAGGATATCTGTGCGAGAAAAACATCACAAGTATCAGCTATATGTCTCCTGTGTCGAATGAGAGCAGATAGCAGTCAGCGGCCGTGCTGTCTGCACTTGCATAAAAATGACGACGCTCAGGCAATATACTGAGCATGAAATGTTAACATCTTACAGCCAAGAAGGATTATAAGTAATATTGTCCAAGTTTTTGTGGTACTGTAAAATGTGCTTGATCAATGCACGTGTGAGAGTCGTGTACTAAATGGAGTAAAATGCTGGAGTGTGAAATTAGCTTATGATTGCAGTGAAGAAAACTGATTTTGCTACATACTGTACATTATTATTATTATTAGAAAGCCCTTTTTATGGATGCAGCTTGATGCTGTGTAATTCAAGTAAATCAAGTTTCCACAGGGGTATAGCAGCTTGCGTTAGTCTTGCATGTGAACCTGCAGTCCATAGCAGAAGATACTTAACCACTTTGCTTCCTCTGCTCTGTGAAGGGTCCTTTCAACACCGAGACAGTCGTTCTTTTTGTATACACCTTACATTATATAATTTACATTGATTTCTGCTAGTCTCCAAAGTGACTTACAGTGTTAAGATACTTACAGTGATATGCTGATTTATACAGCTGGATAGTTTTTACTGTTTCGATTCAGGGAAAGTACTTTACTCATGGGTAGTACAGCAGGAGATGGGATTCAAACCTGGGTTGTCTGATTGCAAAGCAGCAGTGGTAACAATTATGCTAATAATAATAATAATAATAATATCCACACACCATCATAAATAATATATTAATTAAAAAGTCTTTTAATAAATCAATACAATTCACACCCACTACTTTTTTGACTTTCAATTGTCTTATGTTGGTAGATTCTACCTAACGAAGTACCAGAATCTTCCTCTTGACCGCAAACTTGGTACTAGTCTACATGAATTTTGCGATATTTCCAAATTATCCTTCCGTTGTTCATCTTTCCTACTAAATACTGTATGTGCACGATAAAGTTGCAGCCTGAGCTCCCCAATTTGAGCAACACTGGTAAAAGTAAAGGTGTTTCTAAAATAAGAAAGGCAAGATTTACTAAGCCCTAATTGAAAATTAATTTTGTTACTTTTAAACAATGTCCTGATAGGCTAGTAGTTTAGGTTCATGTCTCAATACTGCAACACAATGTAATGTATTTGAGCAGTTCCTTTTCAGTAAATTATTTCAAAATCCAGTGGGCTGCTCTATGGATGCCAGCACCTTGGCCACACTCAGGCTTCCAGATTGACAGCTGCATCGGGGGACAGCCTGTTATAAGGGCATCGAGCACCAGGTGCGGCCAATAAATGAATGAAACCCCATCCGTCAACAGGTGGACTGTGACTCCTGAGAAGAAGGATTTCTGGAGCCTGTGAGGCACCTGGTTGTATAGTGATTAGTGTTGCTACCTTTGGACCTAGAGGTTGCTGGTTTGAATCCCCCTTCCAGCTGTAGTACCATTGAGCAATGTGTTTACCCTAAATTGCTTCAGTAGTATTACCCAGCTCTATCAATGGGTAAAAAAAAATTGTAAGTCACTTTGAGGGAAAAGAGTTGGTTAGAGGTGTAAATGTGTTTTTGAGATTTGTTCCCTTGTAGTACCTTACTTTTCCAGTGCTGTTGCTTTCTCTCAGATTTCATTCTTTTGTAGTCAGAGAGGGAAGACTCATTTTATTACTTTTTTTGGGTTTTGGGGTGATTTTTCAATCTCTAAAAATGAAAAATATAAGTTAAATCTATTTTAAGTCCTGCACATACTACTCCAAGCCTGGCCACTCATTTAATCCAATATGACCTGGTGTGTCACATATGTGAAGACAAAGTACAGTTTAAAAATCTCTTATATATTGTGACTTGATGGGTCTGGGGTTTGAGTCCTGCTTGGGGTGCCTTGCTGTGGACTGGAGTCCCGTCCTGGGTGCGTCCCCTCCCCCTTCGGCCTTGTGCCCTGTGTTGCCAGGTTAGGCTCGGTTTGCTGCTATCCCGCTTGGGACAAGCAGTTTCAGGCTGTGTGTGTGTGTGTGTGTGTGTGTGTGTGTGTGTGTGTGTGTGTGTGTGTGTGTGTGTGTGTGTGTGTACTGTGACTTATGACACATTATGAAAAAAATTATGAGGGAAAGCTAAATGCTGATTGGAGTTGGACAAGGATGTATTTCTGAATATACCTGAAATTCATTGACCAGGTCTTATGGTAAGGAAAAATTGGTACTATATAACACACACCTGCACTTTGTTAAAGTGGAATTTATTTTAAAGCTTTAGCCTGAAGACAAACCGTGAAGATGGGTCACAGCAAGATGAGAGAAGTAGCAGTTTGAGACTGCTGGGCTCAAACACCCTTTATTGTACTTTTAAAATTTAATTTTCAAAGTGAAGCAGAAGTGTGATCTGTGATTGGCACTGGCATGCACAACACACCACACCACAACACGCTCGATGTCCCGCTTTGCTTAATGTGAATCTCTGGAATTTAAAACCCAGTGGGGCTGCTGACCAACCAAACACAGCTATAAATCAATAAAGAAATAAAGACGTGAGATTATTGCTCTGGGTCACTGCAGGTCTTCATCAGAATGCGCCGTCCTGCTCCACAGAGGAGCGCTGATATTAAAACATTTGCACCGATTATATCCCCTCTTCATTCCTGCTTCTTGGGCTTTGGGAGTCATTTACAATTTTCCACATACTAGCACTTTAAATTGACAGTTTTTTTGTTTTTTTTGCTGTTCTTTATGACAGCTATGGTTGTGAAAATGGATTATATAAAATTACATTTCATCGACGGAACATTTTTATGCAAAATCACTTTTTTCACTTCTGCTGTGGTGTGAGTGTCAGGACGAGTGTGAGTCCTCTGTTCCATTTGAGGCAAACAGTGAATACTTTATGCTGACTTGTGCATATTTTTTCCCTATTAAATTAGCCCTTAACGGTAAAACAGTTGTTTTAAATTAAATTTACCTTAATTTTTTTAACCACATTCTGAGTCAGTAATTCATCACATCTTTGGGAGGAAACCAGAGCACCCCGAGAACACGCCGACTCTGCACAGACTGAGCCAGTTTTGAGCACATAGCCCAGGACCTGTGAGGCACCAGCAGTACCAGCGGTGTCACCGCGTTGCATGATTATGCTCTCTGTCTGCAGCATGGTGGCAGAGCGAGTAGTGCTGGTGTCTCACGGCGCCTGGGTGGTGAGAAAGATGTGGATTCGATCCCCGCTCTGTCTGTGTGGAGTTTGCATGTTCTCCCCATGTCTGTGTGGGTTTCCTCTGGGTGCTCTGGTTTCCTCCCACACTCAAAAGACATGCTGCTCAGGTTCCCCCATAGTGTGAGTGTGTGTGACAGAGAGAGTGTGTTCCAGTGATGTATGGATGAGTGACCCACTGAAAGTAGTGTATCTAGCAGTGTAAGTCACCATGGTGAATAAGGTGTGTGGGCTCATAACACTGCATAGAGTTCATTGGAAGTCACTTTGGAGAAAAGAGTCTGCTAAATAAATAAAAGCGAATGTGTCTTTCTTTGTAAAACTCTATGTCCTTCATGGCAATAGAGGCACAGAATAGGTGAATTAATCTAGATCTGGTGTATTCCTCTTTATGAAATTAGCCTCTAACCACACACACACACACACACACACACACACACACACACACACACACTGTCTGAAACCGCTCGTTCCAAGCAGGGTTGTGGCGAACCGGAGCCCAACCTGGCAACACAGGGCGCCGGTCTGGAGGGGGAAGAGACACACCCAGGGCAGGATGCCAGTCCGTTTCACAGCACCCCAAGCAGGACTTGAAACCCAGGACCACCAGAGAGCGGGACCCGGCCAAACCCACTGCTGCTCCGCACCCCCGTGCCCCCACACCCCTGCCCCGCTCACCATAAAACAGCAATTTTGAATGAGTCGTTTTCACTGGTTTCTCACCACATTCTCTCTTGCCCACAAATAATGTGGCAATGCTGGTATAATATACGACCGGAGTGTAATTCAGCTTTGCATACTTACTTTGATTTTGCTGTTATTTCTTTGTCACCCCAGAAAAAAGCTGCCCACAGTTGTGAGGAAACATCCAGAAACCTCTGGCCTTAATGCACACTTTGCTCACGGTGCATGATTTGGCCCCCCTCGAACCTTCCTCCATGCCGAACTGTGGCTTTCTCAGCATCCTGCAGTCCAAGCTGGGCAACAGATGCACATAGTGTACGCACAGTACTGTTGAAGCTGTTGTGCTTTTACAAATTACAGTATAAAAGCAAACTTAGCAAGCAGTGTCATTTTATCGCTTTGTGATAATTGAACTCACGTGCTTTTGCATTGCTGTTGAAAAGCGCCCTCTGTCACACACTAATACATTTTAATATAGTGTTTTTGACATGAAAACAAAAGCATATTGGTTGTTGGTAACTGTGAACAAAAATCACAGCTGGATGTTGATCTGGTGCTAAACACTTCGGCACATTCCCTCGTGTCCATCTCGTCACGTTGTGCAATGTTTTGTGTTAAAAATGTGCACATAAATTTTGTGCATGAAAGAGAAATGTAAATAAAGGTGTGTGTGCATTTATGCTTGTGTGTGTGTGCTTCTGCAAGCACAGATGGCGGGCAAATGTGTAAATCGTTCACAGGGCTCTTGAAACGCGTGACGGGTCTCTGAGTAATTTTGATATCTCTGATGATTTAGACTGTATCTGCTTCTCGTTGTGAGATATCGCAATTGATTTGTACAAGTGATTATTTACAAACCAAATTAATAACATGAGAATTGAATTCCAGATGTCATCAGAAATATCAAATATTTGATTACTTCAAATCATTTACAGATATCTGATATCCTAAACTGCTGCGAGAATGTCTGTAAACAATTACCTAGTATTTTTATATGAGAATTAGATTTTTCTACGTGTCTGAGTTGTCTGTATACCTGTATATACCGCTTCGGTCATCTACTTCCGCTCGCTTGGTGGTCCCGCGCACGAAAGGTGAAGCGCGGAGGTTCTCGGTTCTGACTCCGTTGTGGTGGAATGACCTCCCCCTCTCACTCAGAACTGCTGAAACTCTGTCCACGTTTAAAAAGGGTCCGAAAACTCACCTTTTCCAGACTCGCTTCGCCAATGATCTCTTAGGCTCATGTGAGGTGTAAATGTTCGTGCGCCCTAACTTTATGATCATGCCCGAATAAGCATTTACACAGCCGCTACTCCTGTATTGTACGTAAATGTTTGCGTATCTCCAGAAATAACTGTAGGAAGGTGATCAGGAATCATCTATTTTGAGTTTTCTGCAGCTACTCTTGTGATGAACATCGGCGCATAAATTGGAAAGAAACAAACTAGGTTTACTTAAGAATCACATGTCTCCAACTACGTCTCTTTTTCCTAATGTAATGCACAAATTGCATTATACTCTGAGATGTACGTCGCTTTGGAGAAAAGCATCTGCTAAATGTGAATGCAAATGTATATGTATTCTTGAAGAAAATATGCGCAGAAGGCATATCGGAGGTATAATGCCTTTTATTAAGTTAGCGATTCGAAAAAAGAAAAGTACTAAAAGTGCCCCCAAAGTCCGTCATGGGGGTCACCGTTTTGCAAATCACTAAATTCACAATCACTCAAAAGTAACCCATGTGACCCACATGCAGCCCATCACAAAAAAAGTCAGTGGCCTACATTGGTTACTTTATTGTGATGGGAATCGTTCGTGAAGTGATGCGAGTCGGCGTGAAGCTTCTACAGCGATATGCAAACAAATGGCTGTCTGTGTGTTTCATGTGTGTTTTTGTTTTCTGCATCTTAAGGGGACATTTTTGGTAGAAATTTCCATATGTTTTTAGGTTCTATTGTGGTGGAGTAAGGAGTCGATAATTGCGCTGCAGGAGTCTGTGAAAATCCCCACAAAGATAGCAAAACAAACATTTGTGTGTGTGTGTGTGTGTGTGTGTGTGTGTGTGTGTGCGTGCGTTACAGTGCCCGTTTTAAAGACTGCTCTGTCCTTTGTCCAGAGAGTGGGTCATGGGGGTTGCTGTTTGTGTCTCCCAAGATGTTGTGTTTATGGTCTGCACTGAAGGGAGGTGGAGTACAAGAATATGATTAATGTTTTTTTTTTTTCTTTTCAGTTTTTGATGCAGTAGCATACTGTTACTGTGGTATCGTGTCATTTGAACAGGGGGAGAAGGTGTCAAAGTGTAATAAATCACTAATACACAGAGTTGTGTGATCCTTGACAGTCTCTCCTCCAGACAGCTATGCCCTCTTGTGCGTCTCATTCCTGCAGTGGTTTATGTTCCAGGTCTCGCAGATGTTGGCAAAAATGGTCACCCCCGCACATCGCTTTGGCTTCACCCTGGTGGTCCTTGCGTGGTGTCTTCAGAAGACCACCTTGTCCCTCAACCTGGAGGATCCAAATGTGTGCAGCCACTGGGAGAGGTGAGCTGCTCAGCATCAGGAATGTGCCTTCGAAAAGGTCCGATTCGAGTCACTGCTCTAAATTGGTTTCCGTTTGCAAAACCATGTTACAGCTGCGGACAAGCATTATATTACATTACTTATTTAATTACTGCTGTGTCTAGATATGGCCATCACACAGCTCTCTCCATGCAGTCATGATGAATTTTCAGTTGAATTATCTGTCTAAATTAAATAGAGGAACCCATTGAACCACCCATTGATCAGAGTTACCTCGAAAAATTCAATTGCATTAACTGAATATGTCTCTGATGCTTTATCAGTTTATTTCTGGCATATCTTAATTTGCATCAGTGAGCCAATCAGGGCTCTTAAAAAGACTCTGGATCGTAATACAGTTTATGCACTTTTTTATTTAGGACTTTCTTCTGATGCAACACTCAGTTTTTGCTCCTTTTTGTGCGTCGATTTGTTTAGCTGGTTAATTTCTGTAATTGTACAAGTAGGAACTCTGCAAATCCACCGTACAAAAGATACACACAGCTTTAATCGCAGGGAAGTATTTCCGGCACTAAATTAAGCAACAGCTAGAAAATCCATTAGGGCAGATTAGGGAAGAACAAAGGAGGAGGCAGCTTTCCCACCTAGATTCCCTTTCGCCGAGTGACGTGCAAAGACAGCTGCGGACATTAGCAAGCCGTGACGACAGAGGGAACGGAGCGGCTCTCCTCACGTGGTCCATGAGGGGGGCCGGGGGTGCGGCCTTATTTTAGTAATGAGCCAATCCTGGATGACCTGTCCCATTCAACTTCCCATGCCCAAATTAGGATTGCGAGTTTATTACACTTTTACGATTGAACTGTTTTGCCCGATGATTTTGTTTAACACTCATTTCTTCCGTGTGCTAAGGAACCGTGGCGCATTTCTTGCCTGTAGCATAGTGGTTAGAACAACTGCCTTTCAACCCAAAGGTTGTAGGTTTGAGCCTTGCCTCTGGCTGTAGTACCTTTGAGCAAGGTGCTTACTCTCAGTTTCTCTAGTAAAATTACCCAGCTGTATAAATGAGTAAATCATTATAACCTTAACATTGTAAGTTGCTTTGGAGAAAAGTGTCAGTTAAATGAATAAATGTAAATGTTGCAAACTAGAGGGAGAGACCAACACTCTGAAACCCCACTGCAAGGGTCATAACTGAGATTAGTTTTCTTTTTTTTTAATTGAATTGAAAACCTTATTGTTATCGTACTGCTGTGCAATACAACAAAATTATAATATTAAATACAAAGCAAAGTACAAAGTATAAAATAAAGAATTTAAATGCATTACTACTGCAACATTTGAAATATAATAAAGTACTATTTACAGAAATGTTTATTGCCAATTTTATTAAAATCTGTGCCAGAACGAGCAAAGGATGCTTATGAAATATTGCAGTTGCAAACTCTTGAACAAGGTACTCTAAATGTAAGCCAGAGTAATTAAAGGACTTATAGGTAACCTTGGTGTGAAGTGCACACTGTATGGAACTTGTGAACTGTGAACATGTTGAAGTGAAAGGAAACCTTGCGGGTTTCACCATTAGCCACTTGGTGGTCTTGCTGTAGGCCACTTGAGCACAAGACTCGGGCACACACGTGCACACTGTGTAAACATGCTGCGGAGGGTCATTCATCTGTGTGCCTCTGTTTACAGCTACTCAGTGATCGTGCAGGAGTCCTACGCCCACCCCTATGACCAGATTTATTACACCAGCTGCACCGATATCCTCAATTGGTTCAAGTGCACGCGACACAGGTGAGGCCCGGGAGGAGCGGTGGTGGCGGGGTCATGCTGCCTGGGATTTTGGGGTCACATTGTTAAGCTGCAGTCATGGGGTCAATGAGTTCTGTGTTATGAGTTCACCGCTCCTGTGACACATGTATGAGTGGGCTACTGTATCTCACAGTATGACTACATGCTGGGCTGACTCTGGCCTAGAAACACTGTCAGGTAAACTTGCAGCTAGATTTCGAAAGAGTGTTTTCATTAAAGAAGCATTGCCATGCATCCTAATGTATATTAACATAGAATGTAAAATGTGGCCACAACATACCTGATCTGTCCCTCATGCTAAATACTTTTTCACTGTGTAATTTAGATGTTAGGGGGATGTGGTGGCGTAGTGGGTTGGACCGGGTCCTGCTCTCCAGTGGGTCTGGGGTTTGAGTCCTGCTTAGGGTGCCTTGTGATGGACCGGTGTCCTGTCCTGTGTGTGTCTGCTCTGGCTCCCTGTGATCCTGTATGGGACAAGTGGTTTCAGATGGTGTGTGTCTGTGTGTGTGTGTGTGTGTGTGTGTGTGTGTGTGTGTGTGTGTGTGTGTGTGTGAGAGAATTTAGATGTTTTTTTTATTTTATTTATTTTTTGTATTACATATCATTTGTCTCACATCTTATTTTTCTTTTGCATGGACACTCAGGGTAAGCTATAGGATAGCGTACCGGCGAGGAGAGAAAACCATGTACCGCCGCAAGTCCCAGTGCTGCCCCGGCTTCTTTGAGAGCAGAGAGATGTGTGTCCGTGAGTATCGCTGACGTCCTGCAAATGTCCCGCTGACGTCCCGTTTTCTGTAGCCTGCTGAAACAATTCCCTTGATCTCCTGTGCGAAAGACACCAACTGCTAGGGGCAGCTGGTTGTGTGGAGCTTAGAGTTGCTCCCTTTGGACCCAAAGATTTCATTCCAGATCCCACCTCTGTAGTACCCTTGAGCAAGGTACTTACCCTAAATTGCTCCGGTGAAATTACCCAGCTGTATGAATGGGTGAATAATTGTAAGTAGCATAACACTGTAATTCGCTTTTAAGAAAAGTGTTAGCTAAATGAATAAATGTAAATGCATTACACACGATATGGCTTGCTTTCAGTTGTTCTTTGGTATGACATTTCTCGTGCATTGTGTCTGCTATTCATGGAATATGGCATATTAATGGATGGCGAGACAGTATTCGGTCCTCAATTGGCCTTTCTTGCCAGTAATTTAAATCCGAAATCTGTAGGATACTCAGGACCTGAATTAAGGGATGTTCAAGCCGCTGTTCTGCCCTTTTTCCATTTCAGCAATATTTTCTAAGAAACTCCAGTATTCCCAGAATGCACTGTGCTGAGAGCTGAGGGCCTCATCCCTACCGCTCGCATACTAAAAGCACATATGACTGCCGAGTGCTGAAGGTCCCGTATGATCGCCACATCATGGTTGTTAAGAGCAGGTGGTAGACAGACTACCGAAGTTTAGAGCTCAACCTTCCAGGGTCAGGAACAGGTGGGAGAGCAAAGAGCAGCAGAGTCGCTTGACCTGAGACCAAGTTCCTCTGGCGAACACATTGTTCCCTATGAAAACATTGCAGCGCACATTTGCTTACATCGGTCCACACCGCACTGCAGACCACAAGTACACCCTGATCTAAGCGGTAAGACGTGATGGGGGGGGGGGGGGGGGGAAGAGAGATTCCATCAGAGTTCCTGCCTTTTCTCACCACCATGTCATCAGTTATCCTAAGAAATTTGCTACTCTTAATTTGTTTTCAGACCCACTCTGCACAATTAAATGCTAGCTAATTTGGGGGGGTGTCAGTGCCATGCTAAACAAAGGGTTCATAGCTGCCGTTACTTGCAGTGAATCAGCTTTTATATAATGGTGGATGTGAAAATGTGACCACTTGGAGCTCAAAGGGGACTTTCTTCGGGCCCTGAAAAGGAGCTCTTGTGTACAATAAACTGCAGTCACATGGTTTGCTATCATGTACTGCACTTCCTCTGTGCCAAACAGAGGAGCTGTTTTTGGCTGCTTCTGAAATGTGGTTGTGTCACAAATTGCAGCCAGTCATATCATATAAATAACACTTAAATTGACACTTGACATTGTCGTGCCCACTCATTTAAGATGCGATAATATTAATTTCCAAGACCTTTAAGGCAAAGGTTAAATTCTGTCTCTGCTTTTTCGATTTATTTGGTAACAGTCAGTGCACCAAATGTACGGTGAAAAATGGTAGTCGCTGTGCCGTTTTCTTCCCAGGCGCAGTTTTTGTCTTTTCCCTTCAGCTGACCTCAGCCCAGAGACAAAGAACCTGCAGGTTTCCTCCAAATTTCAAAAAGTTTGGACTGACCACATTAAAAGTTAACATGAGCTGATTGTAGACTCAGTAAAACCCACGGCACAATATCAGGCCTGTTTCGAAGCACACCTTATACCAAGCTAAAAATTGACAACATTTGAACAATGATTTCAGCTGTAGCGTTACGACACGAAGGAAATTTTCTTCATTACTGTGAATACTAACTGTCCTCATTTAAATATGTACAGAAAAACATTATTAACCTCCAAGGAAAAAATTGCAAGAGGTGACAGCAACACACGTTAAAAGAACCAGTGACAAAACACCGGAATGAATAAATAAATAAATATGAAGTGCTATGATTTCAGGGCCATGTGGTGAACTTTCTGTCCTCATTAAATGTTTTTGACCAAAGAAATAGTGGTTTTAACTAGTTTGAGATCTTTCTTTGTGCCAAGTACAACTGCTTTTACTAGGCTGAGATCTTCCATTCCAGCATGATCCTGTCAATAATCCCCTGACTTGAAACATATGTACAATATCCTTCTTGAATAACTTAAAGATCCTGATCTCCTCTTGGACATCGGCACCCTCCCCAGTAGAAGATAACAGGGTTCCAGTGAGATTGAACTGACTTGTTTTGATGAAGACTTGGTACAGCTGCAGGGTCTTGGCCATCCTGCCTAATGTGTGTAATGTGGGACGTCACGGTGTTCTTCAGGATTCCTTTCTCTCTCTCTCACTTTCTCCTCCTCGACTCCTTTACGGAGCTCGTAAGGCCGAGTGAAATCTAACCTCACTTTCCCTTGTTTTTTTCCTTTCCCCTTTCCTCCCTCACACCCCGTTCCTTTCCCAGCCCAATGCGCCGAGAAATGTGTCCATGGTCGCTGCATGGCCCCCAACACCTGTCAGTGTGAGCCAGGCTGGGGGGGGCCAGATTGCTCCAGCGGTAAGTCCCGACTCCAGCTGCGGCCGCCTATCTCGGCAGCCACACGGCGTCTCCGGCAGGGCTTCCTTGACCTGCTTCTGTGTTCATCACCAGTGTGCCTGTCCATAATAATGGACATGTGGAGGATGCTCTGTAATCCTGCTGTGATGTGTTTGAGTGTAGAACATACAGTGCCTTCAGAAAGTATTCAGACCCCTCCACTTTTCCCACACTTTGTGTTTTATACTTCTTTCAAAATGGACTGAATCGATTCTTTTATCCATCAATCGACACGCAATACCCCATGAAGGCAAAGTGAATTCACAGTTTTAAAAATTTTTTGCAAATGTATTAAAAAGAAAAATCTTAAATCGACCATTTATGTAAGTATTCACACCCTTTAGTGTGACCCTCTACATTGAGCTCAGATACATCTTTTTCTTTTGATCATCTATGAAGATTGCAGTTAACTGATTCCCCCTCATGCAGTCTGAGAGGGTTTGCAGTGCTCTGCCCAAATCCAGGTATGCAATCCTGCTAGAAGCATACCCAAGGAGACCCATATCTGAAATTGCTGCTAAAAATAGTCCTAAAAAGTGCTGAATAAAGGGTCTGGATAGTATGTAAATGGTAGATTTCAGTTGTTTGTCTTTAATACATTTGCAAAGACTTGTAAAAATGTTTCAGCTGTTTCATTTTGGGATGCTGATTGAAAAAGAATTAGTTCAATCCAAACAGATTAAGACACTTTCTTTGGTCTTTTCTTCATTCTTGGTTAAAGCTGGCACCTACTGGTGAATAAGCTGCGCTCTCACCTCCACCCATTTGCTGCATATTTTGCTATTGTTTTTATTAGCATGATACGATAAGCGTGTCCTCCTAGAATACTCTGTGTGGTACTCAGGGCTTCAAGAGGGAGGGCTGTCTATTTTGTTCTTAAGTGGGTAATACTCATCCGTCTGATTTCTTGTGGATTTAAATTGCAAAATCCATTTTATGAGAATAATTGTTTTCTTCACATTCAGTGTTACGTAAGAAGGAATTTGTACTCATTTGTACACAATTGTCCTTTATAGTGCTTGTTTGCTACTTAAGCATGAAAATGAATCCCAGCCTCTTTTTTATCTACAACAGATGAAGCAATTGGACTGTACACTGTGTAACTTGGAACAATCCTCTAAAAACTGGATTGTCAGCCGCAAAGAAGAAATCGTCCTCTTCCTCAGATGGCTGATGAGATTCGCTTCCAAGACATGTGCCATGTTTTACCACACAGCTCCAGTGTTGTTGCATTGAAGTTCAGTTGATGTATTCCGTTGGGATAAATAGTCAGATGAGGCCAGGGGATGGGTTTGGAGCTGTGGCCCATTGAAAGTATGGCCCTACTGCTGGTCTTGTGTTGCAGCTCGCGATAAAGGAAGCATTGTTGTGTCTGCAAGAGCACCTTCTCTCTGTGGTGCGGCCGGTTGGGCCAGTTCAGGCAATCCAGGGGGATTAGACTTGCGCTGATGCAGTTGATCCAGCCGGAGTTAAAGAGTAAGGGGATATCCTCTGGCGTGGTCTCTTAGCTCTGCGCTACTCTGCATCGTTTACAGGTTTTACTGATGCCTCAAGAAACCACAAGTCCTTCCTGTTGGGTTCGATGGCAACATAATTTATGTAAAGTGAGGCAATCTGGTAAATTTTCGATCTTTGGGCCTGCAAAGTTCAGCAGCTCTTCAACTGTGACCTTGAACGGTAAGACATATAGGTATATACTGGCCTCTCACTTCTGCTCAGCATCTCAGCATCATCAGATAATGACGTGGAGCTGGGTCGCTTTGACAGCAGGCAAAGCTGCGCCCTCTAGAACATTTTACGATAAGATTGTTGTGAAAAATAACAATGCATCAAGGATTGTTAATGGGGAGTTTATCACTTGCAGTTGATCACAGCGTTACTGGGATGTGACTTGTAAGCATAGCCTAGTTATTTTAAGTTCCATTAAAAGAGCTAATCGAGTCACTCAGATTTGTCGGCACAAATATGTTACTCCGTTACATATTCATACTCTGCTCCAGGCCGATCAGGACACTTGCATTGGTGGTGATGGATAAATTTTCCTTTTTCATTTGATTTCTGTTTAATAAGGGTTGTTATTAGAAATTCTTATTTGTTTTCTGCCCCCTGATCATTGCTGGTGGGGATGCTGTGATGAATATTAGAAGGCTGTGGGATGAATGGATCAATACTGGCCAAACAGATATGTGCCCCAAGGCTGTGCAAGCTCATTCAGCGGTAGTCATTACTGCTGTGCCTGATTGTCTGTGAAGCTGTTATTGGCCCAACAGTCCACCTCAAACTTTTCGTTGTATTTACACCAACACAAGCTGGACCTGGAAACGTCAGGCCATAATCAGGAGTGCAGGTGGGTTTATAGGTTTTGGTTTCTTTGTTGTGTAATTGCAGTCAAGTTATCAACAACATAAACATCCAGGAGATGTTCCACGATCAAGAACGATTTTCAAGAATGTATTAGCCACTTTGTTTAAAACCTTAAAGCTTTGAAAATGGTAGCTGAATTTGCTCCATATGCTCTCTGGCCACGACTGTTATTGGAAACTTCGTTCACAAAGCCCTTTAGTGTAGTAAAACCAGGCACGTTTACACTCACGCTTGAGTGGGGTGGGTGTTGTTGAACGGGGGGAGTCTTTTCATTTCTACTGGAGGTCCAAGCCTGGGCTTGGGAATGTCGGCCGACCCCACGGCGCTCTCAAAGGGAGGTCCCATGTATGCTTTCAGTGTCCAGAGTAATATGACTTTTCATTTCCTCAAAGCCCATGAAAAACCAGACTGATTGTTGCTTCCCTTTTATGGGTGAGGAACTTCCAACAATACGTCTGAGTATTGTTCTGCCTCAAAGAAAAGAAGCAAGAAAATCTCTCATTCTCTGGCTGGATAAAGAAGAAATAAGCTCGGATGAACAGAAATGTCGAAAACGGCCTGGGGTGTAACATCTCTTGTTTAGATGTAGTCTGGAATATGTGCTAAAGGAAGGCAAAATCCAAATGGGGACCTCCCGCTGCAGGCCATGACCTTCTCTTCTCGCTGAAAAATATGGGGATCGACAATTCGGTCGGAGGGTCATTAATGAGGTCGCGACTCTAGCCCTATTTCATTAACAATGTGGCGATGACTGTCGCCTCCTGACTAGACGGCGGTGGGTCTGGTCTGTCTGTGGTCTAGCCTGAGAAGTGCCTTTATGTGAACACTGTCACCAGCTGTTGCGCAGATCCGGTTTCCCGGCTCAGTCCTGGCGCTCAGCTGGACCTCCCCCAACCCTTTGAAGAGCAACGATATTACCTTCTTGGGATTGATGGCAACCCTCTGTATCCGCTGGACACCTTTGCCGTAACGTGCCTCACCCTTCTTATGAAGCGGGGCAGTGCTGGTTAGCTTAGAGCCGTGGAATTCATGCCACATTTGGACTGCCTCAACCAGTTCAGAGCAAAGAACAACTGGGCCTCACCAAGAAGGGGCTCCTGGGAGCGCTGGGCTTATAAGTACATTTTTCTTGTGTGTTTTTTTTTTGCACATAGACCCTTTCTAGGAACAGGAGACAGCAGGGTGAGCTCATTGCTGGGGGAATAAGGTCTGGTTTCTCTCCTCAGGTCTCCAGCCGATATCTCATAATTACCGTATTTATTAGTTTAGCGATTCCCTTTATCTACACGGAGGTACTGCACATAGTTTTCGTAGTGAGCTTTATATAAAGCCTGTTATCTGCTAAAGTAGGTGTTCAGCCTGCAGGCAGGGTGAGGGGGCTAGAACTGCAATTCATGCTTTGAGTTTTGAACTCACAGCCTTGTCTGCTGTCCCATCTCATGTGCCAGACTCAGTGGCCCTGCTCAAAAAGCAAAGTAGAACAACGGCATTAACCATCTGATTGTGGGACACAGGGTTTCACGCTGCTGCCACACAGGGCTTCCTGTGCTGCACTCCTCCTTTGGCCACCGAGTCCACCTGACTCCGACTCACAGAAGGTGACATCATGGCACCGCTGAGCACGGAATGCCATGGGAACAAAACGGAGTTGCGCAACAGTTCAGCGAATGGCCAGTTTGGAAGAATACCTCTCTGCATAATTCAGAACATGCTTATGTAAACAATCCTGTGTTTTTCTTTGTGATTTTTGGTTCTGTTCAAAATACACAGTAAGCTTGTACAACACACTGTATATTTCTACATTTGGGAAAATTAAGAATTGTTAATAGAGATGTATTACTTACAACAGCTAGACTATTATTATATATACACACGATATGTACGTATATATAAAAAGAGGAATGTGATTTTGAAGACCCTTATTTTCTAAGCAGTGCAAGTGTGCTTTGACTTGCAGTAGGCAGCACTCTGTTCCCATACAATTAATACATATGAAAGTCCTTTAGGAATTCAGCAGCTACAGTGTCTCAGTATGGCTAATCAGCATCTCTGTTGCCCAGAAACATAACCACACACATACACACACACACACACACACACACACACACACACACACACACACACACACACACACACGTGGGCATATGAGCACACGTAAACATGCCCACACACTAAGCCATGGACACACAGATAAAGAGGAGGGATGTGCGGCTGACACACATTGCAGATGTTCATTTCTAATGTCCCTGGTAAAACATCTGTTATAGAGTCACGTTGAGTTCCCATGAGCCTCACGGTTCTCTGTGCAGACCCCCTTACAGCCCCCCGTGTGTCAGAACGTCCGTGTGGGCGATAATAAATGAATGGAAAAGCGGCCTCTGTACCAACCCGGCCTTAACAGCTGGCCAGTCAGTGACTTGGAGGAGAGGGAGAGGGGTTTTGTTTTGATGTGAAAACTTTCTCTCCCTTGCCTGTCACTGGAGACTCCGTAATGCACAGCTGGATCTCCCCCTCCAAGCCCTGCGTTCCCAGGGATGGCGCCCCGTCCCCCCGATCCCACACCCTTTTTATCGGAAAGCAGTTGTCTGATCAGGTCCTCCTCTCCCTCCTTCTCCGTTTCTTCCGCTTCGCTCCCCTGCCGACCTCTATGTCCCCCATCGCTCGCCATACGGCATCCAATCCTGACACTCACTGTAAACCCTTGACAAGTAGTTGTACTGCATACTCTGGAAGCTGATATAAAACAGATGCCCGCTCGTCCAATCAGCAGACATCGGGGTATATTTATGAACACGAATCTATCTGGGTGCCCCTGACCTCAGCAGCCTATTTAATACGCGCTTCAGTTTCACGCTGGGTGTATTCCGGACGCGCTCCGAGTCCCTTTTTGTGCTTTCGTGCAGATACGACTATACATGCCCTACATTGTTTACAGCATTTTTGGTCTGGGTTTATCTACTAGGAGAAGGACCTCCTTTATGCAACGCCCACAAACGTTGCATTCACAACTATTAGCCTTGGGCACAGCTTGATTCTGTAGGCAAAAGTGAGCTTACGGAGTCAGAGTTCAGGGTTATAGTCACAAGGAGGGCCCTGCAATTTTTCTTTTTATTAAGGTATTTGACCAAAATTGCTTTTATAGATGTTAGACCTAAGTTTGTGTATCTGTGTATGGTCCCCAGTCACCATAGTAGAATACCTCCTTTTTTATGTGTGTTTCACTGTAACCTTGCATTATTTTCAGTTACCCTGTTCAGCATCTGTGTTACTCTGGTGAGAAGAGTGTTTTATAAACATAAATTTAACTGGAGGTATATACAGTTTGTAGGGGGGGGTACGGTGGTGCGGCGGTGCAGCGGGTTTGACTGGGTCCTGCTCTCCGGAGGGTCTGGGGTTCGCGTCCCACTCGGCGTGCCTTGTGATGGACTGGCATCCTGTCCTGGGTGTGTCCCCTCCCCCCTCCAGCCTTGTGCCCTATGTTGCCGGGTTAGGTTGGGGACAAGTGGTTTCAGACAATGTGTGTGTGTGTATATACAGTTTGTGAGCCCTTTGGAATTACCTGGCTTTCTGCATCAACTGCCCATAAAATGTGGTCTGATCTTCAGCTATGTGACAATAACAGTCAAACACACTGTGTGTAAACTAATCACACACAACTGCTCTCTCAGTTGTTTACCTTGCCAAGGTGTAGTTAAAAATTATTTTTTTATTATCGTAAGTCAGCAAATATTCAGCCATTATAGCAATTATAGCAATTATGCAAATTTACTGGAAAGTATGTATACAATATACATAAACTGGATTTGTAATGTAGAGTAAAATGATGGAATGATGAAATATTTTAGCCAATTTGGGAAACTGACATATTTAATTCCCTTGGCAGGAATGTTAAAGATATGATTGAGAACTGATTGTAGATAGACTAACTTAATGCCAAGCATTTAATTGTTTTTTCTGTTTTTGATTTGCCAAAATGTCATATCATACATTTTATGGTGTTAAATAGGCTGGTTAATTTAAAACAGCATTGTGACTTTTTCAAAAAATGAGAACAATATTATAAGACAGAAGAAGAGAAAATTGTCATGGTCTATGAGAAAAGAGAGTTCTGTCCTCATGTGGTCTTTGTTGCATGTCTGTGTCCTGTAGGTTAGCGGTGACTTGACTGGGCAGATAAGTGGGAATATTTTTTTCATCCATAAGAAGCCTTCTGTTCCTGTTCCAGGCACGTTCTTCCTAGGTCGCGTCCCATAAAGGTACCGCAGAGGCCCGGGACAGAAATTTTAGTGGGTTTTATCTCATTTGGATCTGCTGACATCTGTTGGGGTGTGTCAGACTCCTTAGACACTTCCAGCTTTTCTCTGACGTGGACTAAAGGGGCCCGTAGATGTGAAAAGAGGAGAACTCAGGCAGATCCGTGAAACAACGGAGCCGCCTGGCCATGTCTGAAGTCGGCTGAAGTCCTGTAGTGTAGATGATCCTTCTGAGTGTATGCCCCGGCTACCGCATGAGTGTCACATTGCAGAGCTCAGAGGCAGGTGGTGGAGGGTATAGGGGGCAGCAGCTTTGGGGTCGAGCACCAGACCTCCCACCGATGTGCAATTAATTAATTTCAGTCTCGAACAAACAGCCTCGGGCTGGCTCTTATCTGACAACTGTTAAGTACGCGGGAAGCGCCTGCGGAAGTGGTAGACACCTGGTGCGACATCATTCTCCGCCTTGTGTGTCTGGACCCGTTGCTTCCTGAAATCTGGTGGTTACAGATCACTGGTTCCGAAGTAAATGAGGATAAAGCTTTTTGTGAGTGTGCGTGTGACTTGAATTATCCAACACGGCTGATTTCACTCCGCCTGGACGTCTGACCTATTTTGTGAATTAAGGCGGCAGACTGGAACTCGATGTGTCTGATGGTCGTGGGTTCGGGGAATAGACATTTGTCACCAGAATGGGTCTGAGAGGCCAATTTCAGTGTTTATGGGCAATTCTGCTGATAGTTTCTTCACTAGAGTTGCTCATCTTCGTAGACTAGGGCAGGTAGAATAAACAGTTAAGGTTATAATATCTCTTCATAATTTCCCCAAAAATCTCTTTTGCTTATGAGGTAAAACCTACAGAACGTGATCACAACTTGCATCCCCGCAGGAGTGCTGCAGTCCTCCTTCGGCCATTTGGTGGCCCTGCTGAAAAAGGAGTCCAAAATCAGGCATTTGTAGGTTCAGGGTTTTCACTCTGATGCATATAGGGGCAGCTGGTAGCATAGTGCTTAGAGCTGCTGCATTTGAATCCTACCTCTTGCACACTACCCTTGAGAAAGATACTTACCCTAAATTCACACACATTGACTGAAACTGCTTGTCCCAAGTGGGGGCGCGGCAAACCAGAGCCTAATCCGGCAACACAGGGCACAGGGCTGGAGAGGGAGGGGACACACCCAGGACAGGATGCCACTCTGTCACAAGGTACCCTAAGCGGGACTCAAACCCCGAAACCACCCAAGAGCAAGACCTGGTCAAACCCACTGCGCCACCACACCCCCTTACCCTAAAACGCACCAGTAAAATTACCCAGCTGTAGACATGGGTATGTAATTGGAAATAGCTTAAGCTGTTTGTGAAATGCATTTTTGATTACCCTGTGCTGTATATCACTTTGGAGGAAACCTCCTGCTAGACGAATGCATGTAATTGACAGGAAAAAAGATCAAAATACTTTTTTCAGTTGTCTTCACATTTCATGGGAAGCCCTTATACCTCATGTCAGTCCAGTGTATTAAAAATGTATAGTGTCTCTACCTAAGGGCTTCAAAAGTGGGATCTGTCTATCAGTGGGCTGCGGAGGTGTTATGAAGAGCTTTGTTCTGATGTCTTGATGGGTTGGATACAACCCTCCAAATGAGTCAATCACATAAACGGGCTTGTGCCCCCTAAAACAGAGCCTGTCCTATAGCTCAGTCCTTTCATTACCTCACTCTGTGCTTTAATCACAGCTGTAATGAAACATCTGCCCCAGCTCCAGCTCAGCCTCAACAATGTGCCACACAGTTGCAAAGAAATGGCTTTGGGTAAATTTCCTTGGCAGGCACTCTCAGCCGCACATTTATGTGACATCTTGGTTAAATCCCGAGCAGCCACTTGTCATAGTTTATTGTCTCTTATGTTGTGTTAGCTGTCCGTATCAACGACTTGTTATACACTCGCTTCTGCAGCTGTTTCCACTGAAATTGGAAGACAGTTTCCATAATTAGTACACAATTAGACTACATTGAGTTTTCATGAGGGGTGTCGTGGCACAGCGGGTTTGACTGGGTCCTGCTTTCCGCTGGGTCTGGGGTTTGACTCCTCCGTGGGGTGCCTTGCGACGCACTGGCGTCCCGTCCGGGGTCTGTCCCTTCCTCCTCCAGCCTTACACCTTGTGTTTCCAGGCTGGGCTCCAGCTCCCTGCGACCCCGCGTGGGATAAACGGTTTCAGATGCTGTGTGATGTGATGTGAGTTTTGATGTAAAGGAGTAGAGAGTATAAGTGTGAAGAATATACAAAATAAAGCTTACACTGATAATTCGGCAAATAATAGTTTACTTCTGGCTTAAGAACCTTAATTGAGGGTCCGCTGCCTGGGACGTGAAGGTCACAGGTTTGAATCCCACCTCTTCATGAAGTTCCATTTGTCATGCCCTCGTCCAGCGGCCAACTGGCGACACCTGCGGCCAATCCGGGGAGCACAGCTTAAAAGGGGGCCCTGGAAGCACCTCGTTGCGGAACCTCGGATGGAAAACTGCAATGCTCTTCTCCTTTGCTACCTGACTGTGGCGCACTGATTGTTTACCTTGGATTGTTTCTGGACCACAAGTGTTGCCTTTTCCGTTGTACGATGGCTGTCAATCAATCGACCCCTGAATGACTTTCAACCATTCTTGTGCCTACCCCATTCAATGAACGAACGTCTTTCCGGACCCCCGTCATGACACTATTGACCAAGATGTTTACCTTGAATTGATGCTGTCTAAATAGGTACATCATTGTAAGTGGCTTTAGAGAAAAAAAAAAGTCAAATGAAGTTGAATGAATTTAAAAAGCTGCAAACCCCCTACTGTTTGGTGCAACTGACTGCAGAAAGTAAATATGTGATGTCAGTGGGGTGCAGCTCCTCTTGTTCGAGTGAGTGCTTTGCATTGCACCATGGAAAACTTCTCCTTGTACTCACTGTCAGCCCGTGCTTAATACCTGAACGAAGGACGTCTCACAGCTGTAAGCAGTCAAGTCTGGGGTGACACGTTCCCAACCTGCTGATTGCAGAAAGTCAGCAGAGTCTTTTTCAGCTTGAGTTTATGTCATGTAATGGTTGGTTTCAGAGGTAAACAGCTTTTTTTTTTTTTTTTACATATTTTCCACTTATAATGTTGGGGTGCACCCTTAACATGGAAAACCAATGCTTTTTTCATAGCTGATGAAAGACTTTTAGAGTAAACCTGTGGCCAGAGACTTGCTGCCTTCGCTGAGTTACAAGGCGTAGAGAAACCTCCGTCGTAAACTGGAAGAAGACTGGGACGGCTCCACGTTGACATGTAGAACCCAACTCTACACATGGGAGCCCCGGTGGGGACTGCGGCGGAGAAACCTACAAAGGGCCGAGATTGCCTAATGTGGCCTACAATCATCACGCAGGCGCTCATTTGTTATTCTGGGACTCTGTTCGTTTACAAAGCTCGTTGTTTACCATGGGGACGCAGAACCATTGACGTTCTCTTTTAGTTCGGCTTCTGGTTTGTAATTACCTCGTTGATGTGTTTGGTTGCTGATCAGCAGTGCCACACATCGGAGAGCAGTGCCAAAAACCAGCTGCGGCGTCGTCCCCCGAGGACTGGGATGGCCTGCTGCTTATCCACAACAAAGCTGGAAAGAGCAAACTGAATATATTCATGTCTCGTGTCCTTTCTGATGGTTGCCAGTTCGAGTGCAAGACGCACCACGCTTTTGTACCCTTACAATTGCAATTGCGCATTCGGCTGATGCTGTTCTCCGCAGGGAGGTGCAGCTACGAGAATTACTCGAGCAGCTGGTGACAGAAGCGAAAGTCAGACCACAGACGCATAGAGAGTCACTGCAAAGTGGTTGGTCCAAAAATATGGTGTTTGGGACCTACAGGGAGTGATCAGGCCCTGTAGGTATGGGGATGCGGATGCTTTGACGGAGTGTTGAACTTGACAGGGGCACCTACACATGTTAGTGTGTTAGTGTTCATAACTTGTCATTTGTGTTGAAAGGCACACTTTGCACACACAGAGGTATCATGTGCACGCTGCCTTCTGACCCCCCTCCCCCCTTACCCTCTCACACCCTGACAGCCTGCGATAGCAACCACTGGGGGCCCCACTGTAGCAACCGCTGCCAGTGTAAGAACGGGGCACTGTGCAACCCCATCACGGGCGCCTGTCTGTGCACCCCGGGCCACAGAGGGTGGCGCTGTGAAGAGCGCTGTGAAGCAGGCATGTACGGTGCCGGGTGCCAGCAGCGATGCCAGTGCCAGAATGGGGCATACTGCGACCACATCACCGGGGAGTGCCGCTGCTCGCCAGGATACACGGGAGCCTTGTGAGTGTACTTCCACCTAGTTCTTGGGGCCTCAACCTGTCAACATGCCGAAAAGTCTGCATAGAACAACAAAAACAACTGTAGTAAAAGGTTAATAATAATATTATTATTATTATTATTATTATTATTATTATTATTTTATTATTATTATTATTAATAACTCTTCATTTTGGGGTTATAATCTGTTTTAATAAGCATTAAGTTATTCATGGAGGAAATTCTTTGCAGGGGATAATTATTAATAGACAAAGGGAATCAGAATAAATGTGTTTGGGGCTGCAGGTGGCGTAGTGTTTAGAGCTGCTGTCTTGCAGTCAAAGGACCTGGGTTTGAATCCCTCCTTCTGCTGTAGTACCCTTGAGCAAGGTACTTACCCTGAACTGATAGGGTAAACATTACCCTGCTGTATAAATGGGTAAATTACTGCAAGCAGCTTTGGAGAATAGTATCAGTTACTTAAATAATAGGGTGAGGTCTGAAGCTTTACTTTACAGTTGGGGGGGGTCTACACATGATGGCTGAGATTGGAGGGGTTCCTGTATTTTTCTTTGCCTGCTCATTTTATATTCAGAACACTATAGGCAGCATGGGGCTGTGTCTTGTGATGCAGTTGAGTTTTCACAGACGTGGGGCCTGGTGTATCTGACTGAGCCCTCTCTCTTACCCCTCTTCCCAGCTGCGAGGACCTGTGTCCGCCAGGGAAACACGGACAGCAGTGCGAGGAGCGTTGTCCTTGCCAGAATGGGGGTATTTGTCATCATGTGACAGGCGAGTGCTCCTGTCCTCCTGGATGGATGGTAGGTCTACATCCATTACACCATCTACACTGTGGGATTCACCATGCACTGCTGAGAACACATCCATTTTCTTATAAAGTTTTACCTTTTGTTGCACTTATTTTTTTGATTGTAGCTGTGCTTAATGACACATAGCGCTGCAATTGATAAATAAACTTGTAAATTGAAAGTTAATGGTTAGAGCCCCATTGCTTGTTGCTGCCGTAGTACCCTTGATTAAGGTACTTATCCTGTAGTGACAGAGTAAAAATATCAATCTGTGTAAATGTCATGAGGGACTGTTTTCTGATTTCCCTGGTTAACAAAGTCAGCTGTGGCTGGGCTGCGAAATGACTGCGTGTGTTTCTCTTTGTAGGGCACCGTGTGCGGGCAGCCCTGTCCGGAGGGCCGCTTCGGGTCGAACTGCTCCCAGGAGTGCCAGTGTCACAACGGAGGGACCTGCGTGTCGTCAACGGGACAGTGCCTCTGTAGCCCCGGGTACACAGGAGAGAGGTGAGCACTGCAAGTCCACCGCACACCCTTTGTGCTCAATGCTTTCAAGTGATAGTTAACTCTAGCATAGTGGTTTGATCTGCACCTGCACTTGAAGGTCTAGGATCAAATCCCACCTTCTTATGAGCACCCCTGAGCAAGGGCCTTACACTGATTCATCCGGTTAAAATGATCCAGCTACGTAAATGAGTAAATGTAATGTAATATGGCTAAATACATGAGTACTGCTGGTAAGGCAGTGGTTAGACCTGCTCCCTTTGATCCCAAAAGTTGCAGGTTCAAATCCTACTTCCAGCTGTAGTACCTTTGAGCAAGGTACTTAACCAAAAGTGCCTCAATAAAATTATCCAGCTGTATAAAGGGGTAAATAATTGTAGGCAGTTTAATGCTGTAAGCTGCACTCTACTGCTCTGGAGAAAGGTGTGAGGTAAAGAAATGAATCAATGTGAAGTGTGCTGGCCAATGACTGAGGCCTCTGTGCAGAGAGTTAGGACCTACGCTATAGCTGCAGGTCATGTACCAAGAGAAAACCTTACAGCTGAACCCTTGAGGAAGGTACACAATTGTGTAAAATATTAAGTGTGCAGGCTTTAGGGATGAGGTGTAGGGGTTGTTGTGTTTGATGTTGCAGAAGGCAGGGCAACCACTGGCCTTTGACCTGCTTCCTTTAGCGGAACTGGAGCAGACCAATCGCACGAAGGAAAAACACACCCGTCACCCCCCTCCCGAACCCGAACCCATCGATCCGCCCGGGAACAACAACAAGGTCACAGAGTGTAATTAGGCAGTGAATCCGACTGTTTGTAATTTGGGGGTGTCACAAATAACCAAACCCCAATGTGTAACATCAGTGGTGAAAAGATCTGCCCCTCTTTTGTTCTTTCCTAACTCTTTGTCATCTCTGAATGGTGCTTATGTGGCAAAGAAATAAATGATATGCTGCACAGACGTAATGCAAAGGTGGGAGAGAAATAAGATGCAACCCTGTGAAGGATGTTAAATGAGAAACTGTTTTTACTGGAACCTGCTTTATTATAAAACCTGGGTGAGCAGATAGTGAATCAGGGAATCTCCTCTTCTGGACAAGCCTTAAGACTCACATGTGCATGCTGACTTATTGTAAAACTTTTCTCAGTGGTATGTCCTATTTTTCTTTCTTCTTTCTGCAAGCACTTTAGAATGGGCTTTTAAAGGCACAATATAAAATAAATGTAATAATATGTTTTATTTTTTTTCATTGTATATTTATTGTGGGGGGTGCGGGGGTGCAGTGGCGCAGTGGGTTGGACCGGGTCCTGCTCTCTAGTGGGTCTGGGGTTCAAGTCCCGCTTGGGGTGCTTTGGCATCCTGTCCTGGGTGTGTCCCCTCCCTCTCCAGCCTTACGCCCTGAGTTGCCAGGTTAGGCTCTGGCTCCCCATGACCCCATATGGGACAAGTGATTCAGAAAGTGTGTGTGTGTGTGTGTGTGTGTGTGTGTGTGTGTGTGTGTGTGTGTGTGTGTATATTTATTCATTATTTATTATAGTGGTTGGAAGGGGAGGGTGCAGTGGCACAGTGGGTTGGACCGGGTCCTGCTCTCTCTTGGGTCTGTGGTTCGAGTCCTGCACAGGGTGCCTTGCGACGGACTGGCGTTCCGTCCTGGGTGTGTCCCCTCCTCCTCCAGCCCTACGCCCTGAGTTGCCAGGTTAGGCTCTGGCTCCCCATGACCCCCTATGGGTCAAGTGGTTTGGACAGTGTGTGTGTGTGTATAGTGGTTGGAGTATGAACATTTTGAGTGGACTTTAGAATGGTATGCTGGTTGGAGCTGTCACTGTACAATCCTGCCTTGAATCCCAGCTCCTGCTGGAGTACCGTGGAGTACTGAGCTAATAGCACAGGAATCAATTTTGCTGAGTAAAAATTTTGGTATGCAAACCTTACATCGTAAGCTCCTTTGGAGAAGTCTCGTGAATAAAAAATAACAATGTTAGTAACAGTAGTAGTAATTATTATTATTCTGAAATTATTGATTTTCTGTGTCTAAAGTACCAGTAAAAAGTTTGGGTGCACAGGCAGGAAACTGCCTTTTTCCCCGTGAGGTATTTGGTTAACAGGTTTAGTCAGGAAATGAGGAACTGTGTCTTCCCAGTTTCCCAGGACACTTGTGGGTTACTTTGCTTTCAACCTCGTGTCTGTCTTGCCCCATACATATGTTGCCCTGGGTGCACACTTGTGCTCTTTGGTACTCATATGGCCCATTTGTGGATCACTGAGGGTTAGTCAAATGAGGGTTAGTTTTTGAACTGCTCTTCAACTCTGGTATCTGGGGTGTGGTATCAAAAATTATGTATTTTGTATATTTTTATGGTAAACTTGTACATTGAACAAGTCACGTGTGATTTCTGTCTGCAAAAACAAGTCCTGCTACATTTAGATTAGCTTTTTTCATTTTTGGATGTTATGGACCGTAGGACTTGGAGGAGCACAGTGGGTCTGGTTTCCAGTGAACATAATTGCAAATGACACCACATCAGCCTACAAAAGAAGTGACACAGAGGCTTTTAGTGACTTCAAACAGCAGCATTTCTCACTGAAATGTAGGGACTGGTACAAACTTGGATGTAAACTCTTGAGCTCGGGGCTTTTTCAATGCTGAGTACAGTGAAAACGATTTTGATTAGCGTTCATCACTATGCGGCCTGGGTCCCCTCACCAGGCCTTATCCTTTGTTTTTTAATAAAGCTCTTTCAAGCTCAGGGTTTTGGAATTCAGCTGTGGAGCTTGGGGATATTTTGCTTTCTTTATTTTTTGTGTTCCCACAATGCAGGAAAAGTCTGAAATAGTGAGTTGCCCTGCTGCGAATAGAGCTGGATGGAAGAGAGAAATATATTCCCCTGCCTTTTTGTACTCTTCTGTACCCCATGACCCCCCACCCCCAGCCTGCCCCCCGCTTTCTTGCACCCTCGGCTCCCCGCACCCAACCCTTAATCCTATCATTTGGTTTAATAGGAGCAAACCGCAAGTCACACAGTGAATGTGAAGTGGGGAGGAGGCCGGCTCCAAAATTAGACTTTGTTATAGTCCCCACCATGGCCTTCCATCATAAGTGAAGACAAGAGTTTGAGCGGTAACCCATGGTAAGAGGACAGCGGGACTTTGGAGCCCCTCTGAGGTCCAAAGTTGAGTTGGGTCTGCACATTAGCTGGTCAAAACAGGTAGAATATTATAAACAATATAAATTACTGGTTATTATCAGACCGTCATTATCTTTACAAGCATTTGACCTAAAGATTGTTATCCTTTTTAATACCACTGCCAGGTGGATTGTGTATCGCCCCACCACACTTATTGTTGCTTTTAATAGCAGTTCCTAAGCACTGGTTTCAGCAGTGTGTCACAGTGAAACACAATGCTGATTGAAAGGCCAGTGATGACCAGGGCTTGACATTGACACCTGCCTATCCACCAAATGCAGGTAGAAAATTACAGTGGCGGGTAATGTTTTGGTAGCTTGAAAAAAAAATGTATTTCACGAAATTCTCAGATGATCAAATCAATTCAATGTCATCCTAAATAATACTACAACTCCCATGAGCACTTTCTGCACAGTGTGCAAGCCATACTATTGGGTGCTTTGGCACCAGCCTCCTGCAAGAGGAGGGAAGGAAAGTTGAAAATGTGGCAGCATTTTAAGTCATGAAAAGAAGAGGTGAACAAATGGATAGCACCACAAAAAAGCAGAAGACAGTAGATCAAGATGAGGCAAAGAAAATGAGGATTTTCAATGAAAAGTAGAGAATGGGTCATCAGTGGCTACACTATGATCCCAACAAAATCATTATTGTAGTAGCTGCTTGTAGTGCTACTACAAAGAGGCTCAGGAGTTAGGGCAAAAGGAAGAGGTTATTCATTTACTGTACATGTCTTTGACAGCACTCTTAACAAAGACACTATAAATAGTACAAGTGATGCTGAACAGTGGGGAGTTCCCACCCTCCTACTGCGCACAACGGTTAGGGGGGCACCCCAAGAATTACCCAGAATTCTCCCCATAACCAACTACGCCTAAACAACAAAACAACCAATCACAACAGAACACCAGACTATGTACAGAAATAAACTCTAATAACAAGCATTGACATGGCACTATTTCGGGTGTCCTCAGCGCCGTTACGTTATGTCGCACTCACAGTAACGACAAGGCACAGAAAATATGTTTTGTTGCGGGAACTACCAATTTCAAACTGGAGTCAATAAATGATCACGAAAAGTCCAATGGCCACCTGCATAGCCAAACTCGCAAGAGGGCGAAGACTGGTTTGTTGTCAGAAGACAGCATTGCTGCGAAAGTACTTGTCATGATGAAGTCATCACAAATTTGAAAAGATGACGCCGCTTTTCCGAAACCTCCACGCGATCAGGAAGCATGGCAGACCCGTCACTGATTACTTGTGGATGTGCGAGTAAGTATTAATCAGATCTAACATTACTGTACTTGACTGCTAGTAACTACGTTAATTTTACAAATTTTAAAAGAAGATAACTCAGTTTACATGTAATACTATTGTCAGCCAGGCAATCTCAGAATGTGAAAACGGAGGTCCGAGCAGCCTAAATTAACATTAAGGCTCGACTAGCAAAATGAGAGCTTGGAGGACATATCACATGTTTCTGTCTCCCTCATTTCTTCCCACTGATCCCCACCCCACCACACACACACACACACACACACACACACACACACACAAAAGAGACATTGGAACATTGTGTCCAGCTAAACCCGTTTTTGTTCAAATACATGATCAAAAAATGCAGTTACAGTCTCCAGTATTTATGTGTGTGTGTTTGTGAGGGGGGCGTTTTGGCTAGTGAAAATGCTGAGTGGCTAGTGACTTTGGAAAATAATTAGCCGCAGTGGCCCGTGAGCCAAAAAGTTAATGTCAAGCCCTGGTGATGACTCCAAGGAGCTGACTTGTTATGACATCCTTAACTAGATTTTCCATTTGTAGGAAATGTTTAATTCCTACTGGGTTTCCTTTGTTTCCCATTCGTTCATTGTGGGGTAAGCATCCACCCTGGATTGCCAGCGGGCATTCAGTGAACTTTTAGGAAATGTAACATAAACAGACTGGTGTTGACAATAATTTTGAAGGCAGTGATGGCATGCTGCGGAGCATGGGCTGGAGCCAGAAAGATCTGTGCCATGTAAAACCTGTCAGCATGTCATCAGACCCACTTGGAAAGGCAGCTGTGAGCCGCCCGGTAGAGCGGGAAGGGAGTGGGAAAATCTGTGGGTGAAATCGTGACCAGCAGAGGATGGATGGATTCCAGGTCTGGCCGGAGAAGATGCGCTCTCTATGCAGCCGGTGTTCTGAGTCCTGCCTCCAGGTCCACAGGTGTGTGTGGAGCTCCTCTGTATCCCATAGTCCTTCTCACCAAAGCCTAACTGAAGCAGCAGGGGATGCGGCGGCCGGGGTGCTGAAGGTGGATTGCATGATGGCTTTGGCAATCTTAGCTCTGCCACTCCGCAGCAAATTTTCATGAGAACTATTACAGATACTGTGCATGACTAATACAGAGAAAAGGGCTTTGGATGCCTATTGTCACAACGTTGCCTTTGCCACACAATTAGGCGTAGTAAATGTTGTACCAGGGTTAGGTTTGCGAAACAAAACAGGTTATTGTAGAGCAGGACGTGGGATGTTCTGTGTTCTGATCTCTGACCCTGATAGCAGCAAACAGGTCCCGATCCAGCACTCAGTTGCGCTGGGGTGGGTGCTGAGCCCAGGGCCCGTAATTACCAAAATGGCAGGGAGGGCACACCATGTATTTACACAGTCAGTGAACTGACAGGAATAGAAACACAAGTGCATTTTCATGAGTTAATAAGGGCTGTGGGAAACCCGGACGTCACAGGCTGCCTCGGGCCACACCAGGCCGCAGTGCCGCAACACACCCTCTAGCCTGGAAAACAGTCAAGGCGTGGCCCCTGTGGCCTAGGAGAAGAGGGTTGCGACTTGGGGACGGTGGTGGAGAGGGGGATGGTGACAATTGTACAGTCTCCAGTCCGGTTTCTGGAAGCACCCCCAAAAACCTCTGTATATGAAATGCAGAAAAAAAATTGTGAGTGGGGAGATCTGGCAGGATGCGGGATGGCCCGCAGGAGGTTGAACTTGGATCTGCCTCCCCATCACTCGGTTTTTAATAAAAGCTCAATTCAGTTCAGTAGTTTTTTTTCTGCAGAGCGCCCTTCGCTGCAGGGTGGCCCCGGAGGACAGCTCCTTTCACTCGTGATACATTCCGATTTTATAGAGCAGCACAGATGAATACAGTGATCACAGCAAGTTTACATTTTCCAACGTATTTAAAGCGGCTGCCTGCAGTGGCTTTCAAGCCATAACTCGTGTTTTCTGTGAATGGATAGTTTTATAGGTCCAAATTACATTTTACGTGGTAATGGCCGCGTGACGTCATCCTCGTGTCTTCAACCCAAACGAATTTTTCAACAGGTTTGCATGGGACCCGTGTAACTAAGTCAGTGATAAGCCCACTGCTTTTTATGATCGCAAGGCATTGTATTTGTATGATTTCACTGCTGAGCCACTTACATATTCAAGCGCTGTGACCATTTAACAGTTTGATTGTCATCACAAAAGGAACGGAGGATTTCACTTTATATGCAACAATCGTTGGACCATGTTACATGGAGGTTATTGTTTTAATTGGCTTATCCTTCTATATGTCTGTTTTGGCTGATGTAGAACAATGAGCAGATGGGTTTTTTGCCACAAAGAATATAAACAAAGCATGGTAAACTGGTACCACTTTTCCTCAAAGAAATGTGACCCATGGCAGTTGGCATGGTTAGCATAACGGTAAGCATGATTGTTAGCATGACCGTTAGTGTGCCTGGACCACGTGCCTGGAACCAGAAACTGGAAGGAGAATACTCATGAGTTCCATTTGGGACCTGTTAGGCCCCAGGACTGGACTCCTTGGTAGGGACAAGGAAAGCTAAGAGTCGGTTATGACAGTTTTATAAGCCTCATGCAGTTCTAGGCTCAGAGAACAAGAAAAGAAATAAATGAGGGACATTAGAGGGCTTTCAGAATGCATTGTCCTACACTTTCCTTTGAAGAGTTAGCACAAAGGCCACACTGTATTGCTAAACAGCTGGACATTTATGCATTTGGACAGATATATTAACTTGTCCAGAAATTACACACACGCACATTGGCCACTTATCCCGAGCGGGGGTCGCGGCAAGCCGGAGGCTAACCTGGCAGCGCAGGGCCAGAGGGGGAGGGGAGACACCTTGGATGGGATGCCAGTCCATCGCAATGCACCACAAGCAGGGCTCGAACCCCAGACCCACTGGAGAGCAGGCCCCCGGCCAAACCCGCCGTGCCACTTCACCCCCCTGAAATTCCAGTGCATTATAATTAAATATGCTTTGAAGTGTGGAATGTTTGTATTTAGTTTAATAAAACACAATCACAGTCTAAATGTTAATTCTGGTGTATTGTGAATCCAGTATTCATATGTTATGTTGCCATCTAAGCTGCTTAAATGTTGAGCTACAATTTGGGGCCTGAACCTGAAAAGATGATTCGATTACATTTAAGTTCAATTTATTTTTTATAAAGCACTCTTTTCTCCAAGGTGACACAGAACGCTGCAGAAACGCACACGCTGTCCGAAACCACTTATCCCAAGCGGGGTCATGGCGAGCCGGAGCCAAACCCGGCAACACAGGGCGTAAGGCTGGAGGGGGAGGGGACACACCCAGGACGGGACGCCAGCCCGCCACAAGGCACCCCAAGCGGGACTCAAACCCCAGACCTGCCAGAGAGTGGGACCCGGCCAAACCTGCATGCTGCAGAAAGTTCCAAACAATACAGATTACAATACAAAGGCATAATACAGAGTAGCAGCACTTACAGTATTATCGATTAGTACAAGCCAGCCAGCAGCGGAGGAGAGGAAAACACACACACACACACTTTCTAAACCACTTATCCCATACGGGGTCGCATGGAACCGGAGCCTAACCCAGCAACTCAGGGCGTAAGGCCGGAGGGGGAGGGGACACACCCAGGACGGGACGCCAGTCCATCGCAAGGCACCCCAAGCGGGACTCAAACCCCAGACCTACCAGAAAGCAGGACCCGGTCCAACCCACTGCACCACCGCATCCCCCTGAGAGGAAAACAGAAAATTCTCATTCCAAAGAAGGAGAGAAGAATAAAACTGTGGGAGTCCAAGTACTAGCGGCTGCCCACCACTCTTGGGCAGTGAAGATAATGGCTCCGTCAGATGTTCTAGTATGTGGGACAAATGGTTGGTCCTGGGCAATGAATATACAGTTTCATGAACAGGTAACACATGTGTTGTGAGGATGTCAAAGCTTTCCGTAATGTAACATATTTATCCTTTACTGCACCAGTCTGTGGGGCAGCGATCGCTTCTGTAGTGCTTTTATGACAATGCAGCCTGATCGCGCACTTTTATGTGTGGTATAAACGCAGTTCCAACCCAGCTGCAGTAACCCCACCCGTTGGTAATATATGGTGTAAGTTTTAACAGTCAGCCATTCACTGTCTGGTGCTCCTCTACATTTTCATTATGTCCGCATGTCTTCAAATCATACGCAGCACTTGATTCTATGGTAAAAAACCTCTGCGCCGGTTAAGCCTTTGAGTATTCGACTTGAGTGGTACGCGGGTTCCTATCATTTTATGCAACATAGCGCAGCATAGCTCACCTGCATATGAATCGTGCAATTATGGCATCGCACGCCCATTGTTCCATTTTAATTTGCGTAATTTCTATGCAATGTGATTTGTTCGTGTTTGGGAATAACTGATAACTCTTACAGCTTCTTGTTTCTTGAAGACGTAGCAGCCACGGGATGGCTCGCCAGATGTTAAGCGCAGCCCAGTGGATCCACTGAGGACGCGTTTACCTTCGTCCCCCCTGTCCCAGGTGCCAGGACGAGTGCCCTGTCGGGAAGTTCGGTGTGGACTGCTCCCAAACATGCCGCTGTGAAAATGGTGCCGAATGCTACCATGTTAGTGGGGCGTGTCTCTGTGAGCCGGGCTACACCGGGGAGCACTGCGAGGTCCGACTCTGCCCCGAGGGGGTCTACGGTTTCAGGTGCGACAAAGGGTGTCCCTGCCAGGCCGACAACACGTACAGGTAAGCCCCCCACCCCTCACCCCTGCTGGGCTGATCGTGTCAAGAAATCTGCAGTTTCAAAAGTCAAAGCAGTAAAGTAAAAGAATGGCTGTTGGAAAAGTCACAGAAAATAAATTGAATACAGATTTCGTCCTGCTAATAACATCGAATGGGTCTGCCGAGACTTCAGTTATGAGAACGTTAATTGAACAGCACTCTTTCGGGGATTAAAGTTTTCATCATTGTTTTCATTTTTGCACTCGGCTACGTGACGCGGCATACTTGTTTGATTACACAGTTTAAAAAGAGGCAGTTTTGCTGGATGAATCCTTGCCTTGGTTTGTTTGATGTTTTTTAGTTTTAACCAGATGCTGGTGGATTTAGAACAGCAACGATGCATGTGGTCACAAAAAACAACTTCAGGAAGACCACAATTCTCTGGACAATATTTTTAGGGACGAGAAATATCTTGAGTCGTTGGACTGTAATTTGTTTTTGGTTAAAATATCTAGTTAAATGTGTCTTTCATTGACCTCATCATTAGTTTAGTGATTGAAATTGATGTAATAGTGATGTAATGAAAAAATTCAGTTGTAAATTGTTATACTGTAATTAAAAGATGTATTTAACACAAAGATACCTGACAAAAGCAATTCAAATTGAAAACAGATGTAGACAAAACAGTAACGTGACTGAAAAAGAGTCAACAAATAGGAAAGTCAAAGAAAAAGACACAATGCTGATTATTCCAATTCGCAGAATATAACACAGCCCCTACGCCTGCATTGCATGTAAATGTTTGTGTACTTTATTAAAAAAAAAAAAATTGTGGGAAGGTTATCAGGATTAGTCTGTCCTGCGTTTTATGCACCTACTCCAGCGATGAACATCGGCGCATCAAGTGGAAAGTAAATCACGTCTGCAGCTATGACTCTTTCTCTTAATATAATGCACAAATTGCATTATTCTCTGAGATGTACGTCGATTTGGAGAAAAGCATCTGCTAAACGAATACATGTAAATGTAAAAAAAAAAAAATGTTATGGATCAACAGTTCGGCTCTGGCTCACAGCAACAAACCGGAAGTGGATGCATGTAGATGAAACAAAGACAAAATTCTGAAATTTTTAAAAATGCCCGTTGTAACGATCCGGCTAAGCTAATGAATTAGCCCAGATCCTCACGTGGATTCCAGAAAGGCGTAAAATTATATAAATCCAGATGGACACAGACAAAAGGACGCTCTTCTTTTTAATATCTTGTGGGCAACTATGGATAACATATTTCACACAGCTGTCCTTACAATAAAATAACCAACATTAAAGCAATCTCCAAAACGTGCGAGGCACAAAAGGTGTACACGGCCAAGTATATCAGCCTGCGCGCCCGGGAGCCAGCATCGAGGGGGCGGAGCAACCCCTTAGTCTCCACCATGATACGTCATCATTACACCGTCATCATCGAGCACGGATTTTGCGACTGTGGATGTTTAAAACTAACATCAAAATTAATGTAAGGCCAGCTGTATTTTATGGGTTACTATTACACTGTTTCCATCAGTACTACGGATGACGATGTGTGTGCTGAGCATTGTGAGGATTATCGCCGCGCACCAAAGGTCACTGGGTGCATGTGTCTCTCGGACGTGGCGATTCACCTGGCCTGTGTTGTATCGGGTCAAACAGCTTTGCCATTGTGCACCCTGAGGGACCGCACGATGAGGCCGGTCAGCTCGACAGCTGACGGGGGACATATGTCGCCTTTCTGGGCAGCTGCTGTGCTGTGCCTCAATGGGGCTGCTGTTGCTTGCGGGACAGCTGCCCCCCGCGCATTCGGACACGTGTTCGTTAAACGGCCCACGTGTCCATCGTTTCTTGGGGCCCGCCTGATCACGTGAGCATTGCAGTGTGTTCTGGAAAACTGAGGAAAAGCTGCAGGTAACACCGGTTAAGCAAAAGAAGAGCGTGCTCCGCAAGTTTCCGTTCGAACCGATGGGAAGCCCGTCGCAATTTTTATTTTCGGGCTTGCGGTTAAGCGGCATTTTCAGCTGTTTTACTTCTCCCGTGATGCACTTTGTAACTTTAGATAGGTGGAATGCTCATTTCTCATGTAATGTAAAATTTTCATTTCCCCACGTGAACGAAAGAAAATTTGTCTGTTTTGATTTCCTTTGACTACAGCCTTTCCCCTGCTTTCTGTCAGTATAGAGATTTTTATCTGCATGTCTGTTCCCCGTGAACGGGAGTCTGCCAGAGGTGATCTGGAACTGGCTTTCCACAAGCGTCTTGCTAACCAAGCTGTCCAGACCCATCCCCGTGAGAGAGATTAATCGAATCCCGCGTGTAATTCCAACGGAATATGGATCAAGTCTTTGTGCCAGACAGTAAATAAAAAAGTGACACGCGTATCGGAATTGAGTTCCGAAAAAAAAAAATAAACTACGATGACAAAATGCAACCGTACGTTAACAAACCATTTATTTTTGTGCAAGATTTTCGGTAATTATATTTTCATTGGTTTCAATGAATGTCACAGAGCATAAATCAACAAAATGCGCAAACTTGATTTGATTGGTTCGGCCCTTCTGCGCCGAAAGGTTTTGATAATACAACACAGCGTGTGCGTGTGCCTGTGCGTGCATGTATGGAGGGGGAACTTAATTCCCACAATATTTAGCTGCGAAAGGCTAACCGCTGAAACGTACGCTTCAGCTATGCGTCGAGGTCCATATATCTTCATATTTGCTGGCTTGCACAACTGATTGCTAAGTAACCTATGGAATGTATCTGTCTCGCTAAGTGAGCGCCTCTTCTCTCCTTGGCCGCAGCTGTCACCCAATGTCGGGGGAGTGCACCTGCCACCCGGGCTGGTCAGGACTCTACTGCAATGAGACGTGTGCCCCGGGCTTCTTTGGCGAGGCCTGCAGGCAGGTGTGCCGGTGCCAGAATGGTGCAGACTGCCACAGTGTGACCGGGATGTGCATCTGTGCCCCCGGATTCAAGGTAGGCCAGCGGGACGCCCGGCATACCCTTTTAGACCGTAGTAAAGCATAGCCACGTTCCTTTACGCCGTAGACTGTTCCTTGGATGTCTCGTTTAAACATTTACGCACTGCAGTATACATTGCACACCTTTAAGACTTCCCTGTGGTTTGCTCCCTTTACACTATAGTCCTGTATTCCTTGTTCAGATTTTGGAAGTGGCCACCTCTTTTAAACTGCTGCAGTACACCCCTGTTGTACCGCTACCTGGAATGGTTACAGCTGTTGCCTTGCAGTCGGCCTGGGTTCAAATCCAACCTGCTATTGCAGTACCCAATGCAGGGACCCTATGCTGGTCCAGTAAAAATTACCATAATAGCTACATCGGTAAATAATAATAATAATAATAACAATAATAAAGTTGATTATCTAAGACTGTAAGTTGCCTTGGACAAAGGGGGTTGCTAAATAATGACTAATAATAATAATAAGAATAGATAATGAATCTGTTCCTCTGACAATGCTGATGATGCTTATTGGGTGTCTGTTCCAGGGGCCAAACTGCTCCACGCTGTGTCCCCCAGGGACCCATGGGGTCAACTGCTCCTCCCTGTGCGGCTGTAAGAATGACGCCACATGCTCTCCTGTGGATGGGTCGTGCTCCTGCAAAGCAGGTGTGGTGCAAATGCCCCGCTCCTGTCATCCCTTGGAGCAAGAGGAAAAAATAGTTTAATAGAAATACAGCAATTGTGGTATCAACTAAACTGATACGGTAACACTTGTACTTTATTAGTGTTAATAAATGTGAGCCACCTCAGTAAAATGAAAGTCTGACTGGTCATAGAAGCACTTCTTAAAGCAGTGCTTCGAAGGTAGAGCTGTACATACCTGCAATAGGTCCACAGGCTTACACCATATACAAACTCCGTGATATTATCAAAATACGTAGCAGATTTTTTTTTATTAACAATGCGTACATTGCTTACAGTTTTACACTTGTGGTCACTGGTTTGTTGAGAGTTTCAGATTAAGCGTCTTCCCCGGAGGGACGACTGTAGGTGCCCCACCTGTTGCGTAAACTGCAGCCATCTGGTCAGATGTTCAATTCCGCAACCATGGTTTCACGTGATTGCCGCGCACTCCTGAGCGATACCGGTCAGCTGTGTGTGTATGTGTGTTGAGTCTGTGAACGTAGGTGTGCGGTGACATCCTTTGCCTCAACCACAGGTTGGCACGGCGTGGACTGCTCCATCAACTGTCCAAGTGGAACCTGGGGTCTGGGCTGCAACCGCACCTGCCACTGCGCCAATGGAGGAGCCTGCGACGCGCTCAACGGGGAGTGCACGTGCGCCCCTGGCTGGAGGGGTGAGAAGTGCAACTTTCATTGCCAGGTGAGTGGACAGCTGCCCCCACCACCAGACCCACGGTGCGCTGAAGATGCTTGTTCATTTCGGATATTGTGCAACTCACGTGCTGACAGCAGGTGGTGCGGGGGTTAAGGAGATGGCCCAGGAACCTGAAGGCATCTGGTTCAAGCCCTGCTCTGCATTGCTGCTGCTGTACCACTGAGAAATCTGCTCACCCTAAGTGGTACAGTAAAACACCCAGCTGTATAAATGGGTCAAATGCTTCAAGTCGCTTTGGATGAAAGGGTCCTCTAAGAATCAGAATCAGAACGAGCTTTATTGCCAAGTATGTTCGCACATACAAGGAATTTGTCTTGGTGACAGGAACTACCACAGCACAGACAGAATGACAGTGACAAGACAGGTGAGAAGATAGTATGTGAGCAAGGGATAAAAATATTTAAAAATATAAAGTACCCAATATACAAAAATAGTCACTAGATACAAATGCAAGGGAGTGTGAGTAAGAGATATGTGATAAATAGTTATAAATATAAATATAAATAGCATTATGTATTGCACGGTTTACTCTCTAGGGGAGAGATTTAGGTGTTCATGAGGTAGATCATAGATGGCCTGAGGAAAGAAACTTTTCTTATGCCTGGCTGGTGCTCAGTGCTCTGTAGCTCCGGCCAAATGGCAAAGGTTCGAAGAGGAAGTGGCCTGGATGTGAGGGGTCTAGAATGATTTTGCTAGCCCTTTTATTGACTCTGGACGAGTGCAGTTCTTGGAGAGCTGGGGGGGGGGATGTGCCGATAATTCTTCCAGCAGTCCCAACTATCCGCTGCAGTCTTCTGATGTATGACTTGGTAGCTGAGCCGAACCAGACAGTTATAGAGGTGCAGAGGACAGACTGGATGACTGCGGAGTAAAATTGCATCAGTAGCTCCTGTGGCAGGTTGAACTTCCTCAGCTGACGAAGGAAGTACAAGCTCTGCTGGGCTTTCTTCACAATGGAGTCTATGTGGAGCTCCCACTTCAGGTCCTGTGAGATGGTGGTGCCCAGGAACCTGAATGACTCCACTGTTGCCACAGTGCTGTTCATGATGGTGAGTGGGGATAATGCTGAGGTGTTTCTCCTAAAGTCCACGATCATCTCCACCGTTTTGAGCGTGTTCAGCTCCAGGTTGTTATGACTGCACCAGACAGCCAGCTCTTTAATCTCCTGTCTGTAAGCAGACTCGTCACCATCCCGGATGAGGCCATGAGTGTGGTGTCGTCTGCAAACTTCAGGAGTTTGACAGAGGGGTCTTTAGCGGTGCAGTCGTTGGTGTACAGGGAGAAGAGCAGTGGGGAGAGCACATATCCCTGGGGGGCGCCAGTACTGATCGTGCGAGTATTGGATGAACATTTTCCCAGCCTCACTAGCTGCTGCCTGTCTGTCAGAAAGTTGGTGATCCACCGACAGATGGAGGTGGGTACAGAGACTTGGGTTAATTTGGACAGGAGGAGGTGTGGGATGATGGTGTTGAAGGCCGAGCTGAAGTCCACGAACAGGATCCTCACATAAGTCCCTGGTTTGTCCAGATGTTGCAGGATGTAGTGCAGTCCCATGTTGACTGCATCATCCACAGACCTGTTTGCTCGATAAGCAAACTGCAGGGGGTCCAGCAAGGTTCCAGTGATGTCCTTCAGGTAGGCCAACAACAGTCTTTCAAGTGACTTCATGACCACAGACGTTAAGGCGACAGGTCTGTAGTCATTAAGTCCTGTGATTTTGGGTTTCTTTGGGATGGGGATGATGGTGGAGCATTTGAAGCAGGAAGGAACTTCGCACATCTCCAGTGATCTGTTGAAGATCTTTGTGAAGATAGGGGCCAGCTGGTCAGCACAGGTTTTTAGGCAGGCCGGTGAGACACCGTCTGGGCCTGGTGCTTTCCTTGTCTTCTGTTTGACGAAGACCCGACGCACCTCCTCTTCGCAGATCAAAATGGGTGTGGGGTGTGAGACAGGGTTTATCAAACCTGCAATAAAACTCATTCAAATCGTTGGCCGGTTGTTGAGTTGACACGGTGCCGGGGGGTGGTGTCTTGTAATTTGTGGTGTCTTTCATGCCTTTCCACACCGACGCAGGATTGTTGGCTGAAAACTGTGACAACAAAGTAATAACTTTTGGCTGTGTAAACAAAGGCTTTCATAAACCACAAACTGGCATTGGTTTAATCACAGATAATCGAATGCATCCTTGCATTACAACGGCCAACATTCCTTCGGCCCTCGGTTGTACCCAATGCTCAAATAATCCGCTTTCCTTCAAAAAGCCTCAGAATAACGAAGTCTGAAAGGTTCATGCCTTCTAACCGATTATTTACACGCTACTGAAGCAGTTGTGCAAAGGCAGGACATCCTGTTGCATATTCCACTTTTCTCATTTAATAACTGAAATGAGCAAATTAAGGAGACATGCAAAGATTAATTGATAATACAGAAAGGAATCGCAAGGGAAGCGTATTAATGAATCAGAAGGATGTAACTGATTAATCCAGCTTCCAAAAATTCCTGGAAGCGGTGAAGCCTGAAAAATGACCGCTGTTCAGCATTATAGATTTCATTAGTCATGGAGGATGTTTAGCCTGTAGCAGTTATGTGCAGCTATTGCGTGAATGTTCCTTGACTACTTTTATGCACAACACAAAATGCAAAGGCTCTTTTAATATGCCCTGAAGTCCTTGAGAGACCCTAGTTACAAGTTTGCCTTGATATATGAAAATACAAATAAATTATCCTTTGAAGTTTATTTAGATAAGGGGGCACGGTGCCACAAGGGGGTTTGGCCGGGGCTTGCTTTCTGGTGGGTCTGGGGTTCGAGTCCCGCTTGGGGTGCCTTGTGATGGACTGGCGTCCCGTCCTGGGTGTATCCCCTCCCCCTCCGGCCTTGCGCCCTGTGTTGCCTGGTTAGGCTCTGGCTCCCCACGACCCCATATGGGGCAAGAGGTTTCCGATGGTGTGTATGTGTGTGTTTATTTAGATAAAGCCTTTGACCAGTTCAATTTACAGGGCCAGACATGTACAGTATGCTTTCATGGCATTTGAGTGTATAGCAGTAATCATCATTTACATTACGTTACGTTATTATTTTCCCTAATGCCCTTGCCCAGGTTAAATTACAATGGTAGGTTTACTACTCGACATACAAGTTCGTTACCTATTTATACAGCTGAGCTATTTTTACTGTATCCATTCACATGGTACCTTGCTCCAGGCTTCGTTCACAAGAGCATCTGTTTAAACTCGTGTAACTGAACTGCAAGGCAAGAGCTGTAACCGCTGTGCGATCTGCTACCCTGTTGGCAGACTCAGATGAAATACAGAACTGCACTTGACCCAAGATCAACCTCTGACAAATACACAGTTTAGAAGATGAAAACAAAGCCAAATCAAACTACTGTAATATCACGCATAGAGTGGGAGCGCAGCGAGACAGACACGTTTGGGAAAAGCCACTGAGCGACGCACTCGCCTACGCGTGTGCTTTGTATGCATGCAACCCAAGTATCTTCACTCAAAGTTAAAGATGCAATTTTTGCCCCTTAGAAAATACTGGAGCCTCTTGGGAAATCCAGATGCTAACTTGTGGTGCTGCATTGCAGGACGGCACCTATGGGATGGACTGTAAGGAGAACTGCGACTGCAGCCGCGCCAACGGCTGCCACCCTGCCACGGGGTACTGCCGCTGCTTGGCCGGCTGGACAGGTGAGCGAGACGTCCACGCCGAGGCTGCCGTGCTCCTCGGACCGCCGTCAGAATCTCCTCCTTCTTCTGCTCTCTTTCTCCAGCCTGCTGTACACTCAGCCTATGTGGTGCTCACCACGGCGGTGTTGTATGGAAGACTGTCTAATTATATCATGTCTGGTGCTCCCCGCGAACGCAGAAGGGCAGATCCGTGGTTGAGGCCAGCATATTTCGCAATCCTCTGCTGACGAATTTTGCAGTTTTCAAGTTCTTGTGGTGCACATGGGCAAAAGTATTTATGGGGGAGAAGAATCGAGCAGAACCAGAAATGCTTTATTAGATTTCAGGAAAGAGCTGTTTTTCCTGGACACGGATCTCCACTAATACGACAGGAAGAGGAACGCGTACGCCGCGCGCTGCTGAAGCCGTTCCCATTCAGTATCTCTGCGAGGATTTGTAGGGCCGCGATCAGCGGAGTCGTTCCCGGAGACGTCCCCGCGGAACGGCCCGCGGGGCTTCTCTCATGAGTTAACGTGTTCTTTTTTCGCCGCTTTATGAATCTCAGCAACGTGTGAGAAAACGAAAGGAAGGATGGGAACCTGAAGCTCGGAGTCTAGAAACTCACTTTATTTTTCGCAGCCCATGCTTTACCAATGGCAGTGTCAGTGTAAGGTGACTCGAGAAGTGCTCTCTCTTTTTTTATAATACTCTACACAGTGCTTACAGGAGTCAAAACCTACTGTTTTAACTATATTACTGTCATAAGCAGGTATTGTTGTATATGGAAGAGCAGGAGGTGTAGTGGTTACAGTTACTGCCTTCGATTTCAAGGTGCAAATTCCACTCATGCTGTAGCACCCTTGAGCAGGGTACTGTATTTACCCTGAATTGATGCAGTAAAAATGGCACAACTGTATAAATGGGTAAAACATTGCAAACAGTAGCCGAATATCATAAATCGCTTTAGAGAAAAGCATTAGCTAAATGAGATGATAATAGTATAACGTGCTTCTGCCGTCACTGGATCTGACATGGCCTTCCGACAAGATACACAGCACTAATGGATTCTGATTTCTCTTTGGATCTCTTTAATATAGCCATCCCATCAGACAACTCCCATTAATAAATGTGAGGGCAAGTCCAAAAGTGTCCACGAAATGTTTATAAAAGAGATAAAATATTATTTCAGATACTTTTAGACTTACCCTCATAGTAACTGTGCCAAGTGCCAAGAAGGCAAGGCAGTCTTTTTTGAGAACTGCAAACCACGAACCAGTTTAATTCAGCAGGTGGGCATGATTTTAAAAAACAGCTTCAGTTCAGATCAAATGGTACATTATGAGATTTGTATCAGAACCCACATCCTCAACTTTGAATCTTCTGCCAATTGCTCTGGGCACAAGCTGCCAGAAGATACTCCACTGTTGGTGGATTCGTGAGGCTCACTCCAAAGAGACGACGTGCTTCGGCGGACTTGACGTCCAAAATTCACTATTGCCAGAACGTTTTGCCATGACCAACACGTTTGCCAGACTCAGGTCAAATCAGGCGGTTAACGAATATAGTCCCCAGTCCACCCGCAATGTTTCCTGCTTTCAGTACTGAGTTCTGTCACAGAGCAATTTTCTGAAGGAACGTAGCAATGATACTAAACAAACTGCACGCGTGTTCGTATGACAGCTGCTTAAATGTTTTGACGGGCCCATCCGCGTAATGTCTGAGACCCCTCTGAGAGTGGAAGGCAAGGGACGCTTTTAAATTTAAATAACGGAGTAGTCAATTTCGGCTTTAAGCTCAATTTGTCACGACCCAAAGGGACAATACCCCTACGGGCCAGAGGAGGCGCCACTCAGTTCCAGTCACCCACGCACCTGTTTGCAATCTGGTGCTTAGTGAGGTAAAAAAGGAGCGAGCGGCCGGGGATACATCGCGGATTCTTTATCAGCGTTTCGTTGTGCTTTCTTGGTGGACTTTAGTTACCTGTTTCCCAAGTCTTGTCCCAGAGGTGTTTCCGTTCCGGTCCCGAGTGCCTGTCCTGTCTACTCCTACCTTTTGCGCTCCGGTCCAGATCCAGCGTTCCAGTCCGGTCTTTCGTCACACCTCCGTCTTCAAGTCCTGCTTCATCGTTTCACCTCTACTCTGTACTGTACAGTTTGTGCTGTGCGCTTATAAATGCACTCTGTACGTGGGGTCATTATACTTTTCGCCCGAGTTCGGACGTTACAGAGACGCGCGTCCGTGTCGGACTCCCGTCCGGACGCTACACGATTCTGGTAGGTAATTTAGCGATGAGAACGCCCCTTAGGCCTTTTGGACATCATCCTGGCTCATTTTTAGTGTTAGCTCTGCGGTAAAATGAATTTTTTTTTTATACTCATCATATGACTACATGCCCACTTGGTAACTTATTCCCTTGTATTACAGTTCTAACAGGAGAAGACCGATGGATCAGTTAAGGACTGTTATACCAAGTTAAAAGTTTTTTTCCTCCATTTGCCACAACTGTTTGTTCACTGTAGGGTCATGGTGGTCTGGAACTTGTCCCAGGAACACCGCACACCACGTTTTAGCTAATTCGGAGTCATCGGTTCACCTGAAACATGTGGCATACCGGAGCGTGCAGGGGTTGGGACGGTACCAGATGGACCTTTTTATGGTTTTTATTGAAACATAAAACAAACACTACAGCCATATTGAGGTAATCAAACATAAAGGAGACATTTATTCTGCAGCCGACACCACCATGGAGTCCCATTATCTTTCGCCTCTTTTCTTCCGGTCCGTTTAAACACTTCAGCCACGCACGAGCCTTGTCTCCTCAGCAGGTGTGGTTGATAATCCAGGTGTTTGGACTGTGTCAGGAACCACACAGGAGGAACATGTAAACTCCACAAAGACTTAGGCAAATTCGAACCTGCGCCCAAACTCACAGCCAGCTTCCGTAAGGCAGCGGTGCCGCTCTCCGCGCTACTGTCTGCTACCGAGATTGATATTTGTGAAATTGTAAGCATAACCGCAGCATCTTGTTGCTTTGCTTTACAGCTCGAATACCTGGCCCATGTCCCTATGTCATATTTCAGCATTTCTTTTGTTTTACCCACAAGAAACAGTCTTTGCTGTCAGTGCATTATTAAAAAATGTATGGCATTAAATGTAGGACACTTAACTGAGGAGAGCTTCTGTTTACATTGATTCATTTAGCAGATGCTTTCCTCCAAAGCAACATACATCTGCATTTATTTAGCAGATACTTTTCTCCAAAGCAACTTCCAACAAGCTCTATGTAGTATTATCAGCCCACATACCTTACACTGCTAGATACACAACTTACAATGGGTCAGTCATCCATACATCAGTGGAACACACTCTCTCTCTCTCTCTGTCACTCACACACTATGGGTGAACCAGAACAGCATATCTTTGGACTGTGGGAGGAAACCAGAGCACCCAGAGGGGGCCCACACAGACACAGGGAGAACTTGTATACTCCACGCAGACTGAGCGGGGATGGAACCCACATCCCCTCACACCACCCAGGCATTGTAGAACAGCAGCACTACTCACTGTGACACCGTGCCACACATCTTGGAGATTAATGCAAAGAGTGCATTAAGTGTTGGGATAAGAAAAGACTTGGGTAGAGACCTGTGGCTCTCGAGTACAGTCAATTTGTCTCATACCACCATACGAACTAGTGTACGTTACACGAGTAGCTGCGTAGAGTTTTTTTTTCATTTCTGTTTTTAATTAGATGACGTCGTAAATGTTTGTTTAAAAGGCTATTTGGGTGTTTCCTCCATTGGCGTTCAGAATGGGTACAGTGACTGTGTGTCATTATAAAACCCAAATGGAGCCGCTGTCCCTCGGAGTCAATACGAGAACAGTAGGATCCCGCTGCTGCCCGAGGCGGCTCTGATCCGGCTCCAGAATTCGGGTCTGGGATTCGCCGGGGACTTCTCTCCCTCTCCGGCCGTGACGCCGGTAGAATACTGATGGGCCCGCACAACGACGGGGCCCTTGCAAAACACAGGCATTTCTTCAGACCTACTTAAGTAGAGTTTATCGCCAGCATTCCGCCATCGCCTAGCAACGCGCGCAGCCCCATCAAAGGGCCCATTGTCCTGCATCCTGGCACGACGCTCCATCACAATGTTGCTTATCGCCTGTAGAGCGCCAGGCGGCCCGCGGAGGGGAAACGGCTCGTTTTTAATGAAAGGCGGAGAAAAATTATTTTATTTTAACTGCGGCAAGACGTGTAGGCCCCCCCCCGCAATGAAAAGTCAGTCAGGAGAGCACATTTTTATTTGCCGTTTCAGTCCAACTATAAGAACAATATGAATGAGGATAATTTGAATGTTTCTCAGCTGCGTTAGTGGTGACTCACCCCCCCACCCCTCACCACACCCACTTTGTTTCCGTGTCTCAATGGAAAAGTGTAATTGAGTAATACAAAACATTTTCAATAGTATCTAATTTCCACATCAAAATTGTCCCCCCCCCCCCCCCGCAACATATCCACGCACCAGTCCATCTCCAGAGATATTATTTGGTTCTCTGTTTTGAAAAGTTTCTCAGCGTGCAGTACATAAGGTAACTATTATGTCCTAGTGAGAAAATGTAATACAGTTCACATATCTTTGCTTTAGAATGGCGATAAAGTCGAGAAAGTTTTTGTGTTTTTTTAAAACCCCATTTTTGTTACAAATGCTGAGACTTTTTGCGCAGTATATTGTGCCCCCTCTTTTATATCCCATATCAAATTGATAACAGAGCTGAGAAACAAATGAGACACGGAGACCGAGTCGCGCCGCCTGCCAAATTCCTTGGGAAAAGTAAATCACATTACTCCCTTCTCACATGCTGTTATGCGAAAAGAAAATATAAATAAATGGCCGTTCTGAAAGGAGAATTGAGTTAGTGACTCGACATTTCAATATAAATGGTAAGAATCTGTCGAAAATCCGCCAGCCGTTCCAAAACTGGATGCGTTTGTATGGTGCTAATAAGGAGGGCTAATTCCTCAACCGCATTACGATGTGATCAGAAAACTCTGGGTTACATGCATCACTGATCCAGTCAGATGGCCCTGGTTTCTCTTCCTTGTTGACTCCATTGAAAGCGGCCTTTTTTCGGTGCTTTCTCCCTCCGTGGTCAGGAAATGTGCTATGCTATTTAGCAAAATAATGTGGCAGAGTTTTTGGGCCCCCTTTCATCATGAGATGAGTCAAGCTAGGAAAAAGATCCAAGGAATTCAAGGAAAATGTTGCATGCGTGACCCTCGCAGCATTCTGTTTCTCCAAACCATCTTAGCGCCGTGATGCAATTGAGGAGCCGATCCGTCCCCCCGGTGTTGCCTCTGGAGCCTGAATGACATTGTTCTCGACAAATATGGTGTGATTTATAAACAATAAGGGAAAAATCCAAGGAAATAACGAAAAATGTGTTTGATTGTCTTTGTTTCACGAACTGAGAAAAACAAAACTGCTAAACTGCGTTGTGGCACGCCCTAAATAATTCAAAGCAATTTCAATTTTGACACGGGGTTTTCGTTAACAGATGTTAAAGCATAAATGTAGCAAAATGTAGCAGACATTCCACTTCTAGTATTCATTTATTAGCAGTGACTGATGTCCAATGCAGGTTCCTGATGGTCTGTAGCCTATCCTGGAAACATAGGATGTCTTTGCAAGGTACACCCTGGACAGGCTGGAGACATCCAGTTCAACATAGAGCAATCACACACACTCATTCACTCATATACGCTTACGCTACAGGTAATGTAGAGCTACCAGTTCACCTGAAAAACATCTTTAAACTGTTGGAGGAAAACGGAGCACCTGGAGGAAACCCACAAAAACACTGGGAGAACATGCGAACTCCACACAAACTGAGCTGGAGTTGAACCTATGTCCAAACCCACTACCCATAAGTTGTAAGGCAGTACCTCTGCTCACTACTACGCTTCTGCTCCTCGTCAATTAACAAAAATACAACATATGTACACACACTGTCTGAAACCACTTGTCCTAAGCAGGGTCACAGCGAGCCAGAGCGTAATCCAGCAACACAGGGCATAAGGCTGGAGGGGGAGGGGACACACCCAGGACGGGACGCCAGTCCGCCGCAAGGCACCCCAAGCGGGACTCGAACCCCAGACCCGCCGGAGAGCAGGACCCGGCCAAAGCCACCGCACCCCCTATACAAAATCTGATTAAATTTTTTTTAAACAATAACACAAGATACAATTAAATTGCTTTCACATTTTTTTTTTTTCCTATGGGGACATTTGGATTTGAAATGACTGAAAGCAATGGCCCCAAATAAAAGAACTTGCTTCGATCACAAATTAAGTTGGTCTTGTCTTGCGCCACAGAGAGTTATCCGCACCACACAGATGCGGTAAAGAAGGCAACATATTATCGGCACCTGTGGCACACAGAGTAATTGCGTGCAGACGGCTGCTACAAAGACCTCTTTTATCCTTCATATCCTGACACAATTGTGGAAAATGAGGGATTACTTGCCCGGGAATGGATGATGTTTTGCACAATTAGATTTAATGCGGCCCAGGAGCCTCCACAAATGCGGATGGCAAAATATCTCCAGTTTCGCTGTTTCAGATTTCACAAATGGACCACACATGTCCTTCTAGGAGGATTTGAGATGCATTTTATCCTGCCCGGCCTAACTGGTCCGATTGACCGCATTCACAGGGATTCACTGTGACAGCGTGTGCCCCGAGGGCCGCTGGGGGCCCAACTGCTCGCTCTCCTGCAACTGCAAGAACGGAGCATCCTGCTCCCCCGACGAGGGCACATGCGAGTGCGCTCCCGGATATCGCGGCACCACCTGCCAGCGCAGTGAGTTCACACACCTCTGGCCTCTCCTCGACACTCACTGCTATGATCAGTAAATCAGAACTAATGCTGAACACTGTCCATATGGAGGTTACTGTAGAATGAATAGTTACACATGAAGGCCTCACAAATGAACCATAAACGTACAAAATATCCTAAGGAGAGACTGCACACCCAATAAAAGTTGTTCTAATAACAGCGTTTAATGGGCTGTGTTAGTGTTTTGACCACTGTGGTGTTCATCACAACAAAGCATTGCTGTTCTTCCACCCTAAGTTTATCTTGTATATAAAATCTTTGTGAGGTCATATCAGAAATATGCGCATAAATGTTGTCAGTGATATTTATGCAGCGGATCTGAGTAGCAGTTGTGCGTAAGTGTATTGATTGGTAGTCGCTCTCATTCTGTGCTTTTCACCCTTCCCAACCTCTCAGTCTGCTCCCCTGGGTTCTTTGGCCACCGCTGCAGTCAGGCGTGTCCCCAGTGCGTGCACAGCAACGGGCCGTGCCACCACGTCACGGGCCAGTGTGACTGCCTGCCGGGCTTCAAGGGGGCCCTCTGCAACGAAGGTGAAATTCTGCGCTCAGCCACTGGGCGGTGTGGCGTTTGAAGCGCTACACTTACTTGTTCATTCTCATGTTCTAGTCACTGGATATTAGTATAAAAAAAACGTGCACAACTTTCACTTCTTATAAAATAAGCAATAAAATAGTCAGAAAAAGTACTGGCAGGTTCAGAGATTGCGTAAAATGCAATGTTTGCGTGTGTGTGTGTGTGTGTGTGTGTGTGTGTGTGTGTTTACTATACTGGTTTTTCTCGTTGAGCAATACATTTTACCTAAACTCTCGCAGTAAGATACCCAGCTGTGTAAATGGGTAAAACTGTGAGTCACTGCGGATACGTCCTGCATGTTAAACAGTGGTGTAATAACAGAAATGATTCTACCGTATGGTTCTCCTCGGCAGTGTGTCCCAGTGGCCGATTCGGGAAGAACTGCGCTGGGGTGTGCACCTGCACCAACAACGGCACCTGTAATCCCATCGACGGCTCCTGCCAGTGCTACCCAGGGTGGATTGGCAGTGACTGCTCCCAGCGTGAGAGCGCCGCCCTTTTCGGGGGTGGGTGGGGGGGATGGCTGTTAGGTGCTGGTTCCATAGCGTTATCAGAGGGTCCTGCTGTTAGGGTTTGTGTTTCTTGTTGCAAGGGAGGCTCCAGGGTCAGCAGGGGATCTTTCTGTGAAGGTTCATATTTCTGTTTAGTAAGGGGTTGCATATGGCCTCATCGAGTGGGGTTATTACTGTTACACGCTGATACCATATTCATTGTTTTAGTTTAACTTATTTCTGCTCTGCTTTCGGATCGTCTTATTTTATAATCATGTGCCATGTCTGACATTTAATTTTTTCAAAGCGTTTGGCAAATCATTTAAAAGAAACATTTTAATGAATTTTGCTGGAACAAAAAAAAGAGTCTGTTCTCAATAATTGGACTATGAAATAGATCCTCTTTTTATGACAAAACACAGATATTTACTTTTGTGAGATCATTCACTTTTATAGAGATTTATAGGGGTTGGGCAAAATAATAGAAATGCCATGTGAAAAAGGAGTTTATGTCTGAAGTAACTAAAACAGCACCAAAAAGTTGTCATATTATGTTGTTTATCAGAAGTAAGTGTCAGCTATTAAAGAAGTCTGAAAATTTGCACTTTTTGATATGTGAGTTTTCAAAGGAATGTGAGGCAGCTAATAGAGTTCTAAAGAGGCCAAGTAGGCGGCACCTGAACTGCAGGTGCATTGGTCACAAAACCTGCACAATTATTTAATGTATCAATGGGAATGATCTCAGAAATAATGACAGCATATCCCAAACACAGACCAACTGCATCGGCGAGGAGGAACGGTGGTCGCGAGCCGAAGCTCGGCGACAGGGATAGATGGGCACTTCACAGCGTAGTTGCTAAATGCCACAAAAGTGTAGCCTCAAAAATGACCGCAGAATTGAATCGGCACCTCTGCAACCCAGTTTTGACAAAAGTATTCTATTGCCCTATTCTTTACATTTGGACAGGTTTACATTTGGGGAAAGGATGTCTTGAACCCGCAATGTCAGCTGCCATCTGTTAAAAGAGATGGGGAATTCATAATAGTACGGGCAGCCATCTCAAGGGAGTCTTTAGGTTTGACGATCGCACTGCCTGGTTGTAAGACGGCCGAGGTATATGAAGCCATTTTACTGAACCAGGTGCACCCTATGGTGCAAACACAGTTCCCTCATGATGTTCTCATCTTCCAGGATCTTGGAACACCAGGATGAGGTCAAATGCATTCCATGACCTTCCCACTCACCAGATCTAAACATCATTGAACCCTTAAGGGATATTCTGAAAAGCAGAGTTCTAAGTAGCTTTCCACCTCATTAATCCCTCAAAGAACTGGAGGAATTACACACACACACACACACACATTATCAGAACCGCTTGTCCCTTACGGGGTCACAGGGAACCGGAGCCTACCCGGCAACACAGGGCGTAAGGCCGGAGGGGGAAGGGGACACACCCAGGACGGGACGCCAGTCCACCACAAGGCACCCCAAGCGGGACTTGAACCCCAGACCCAGAACTGGAGGAATTTTGATGTAGAATTACATCTTTCTTCTCACTAGGTATGGGGGTAACTTGGGAATTGACCGTCGCATAAAAATGCTACCCTCTCTCATTGCTACTGCTCACAAATGAAAAGACAGAGAGATAGTGCATATACCGTTGGATAGAGGAAGGAACACCGCATCAAACGACATATGAACGGCCGCTGCCGGTTGAGCCTGAGCGAGCTGGCAACGTCGCGAAAATGTCCCACATTTGGCTCGTTATCGAGTTGCCGCGCGTTGCATTATATGTCACATGTCACCACGTTTGAACCTCATGCCATAGCGTCGACGTCAGCACCTCAGCTCGTAGCTAGGGAGCCGCGCGTATCGTGCCGGCAGGAAACCCTACGTTTAGACCGAGGTAGGGGGCCCGAAGGCGGATCATCGAATTAAACATTTCAAAGATGCCCAAGAAACACGACGCAAAGTACTATCGCGACCGACGAGCTGCACTTAGGGAGCAAGCCGAGGCCTCTGGGATTCGAAAAACAGCAGCCAAGACACAGCGAAAGTGTGAGCAGCGTGCGCGAGAGGCTGCAAAATCGCCTCAGGCAGCCTCGGAGCCGCAACCATCAACTTCTCGCGCGCCCGACATCGCCGTGCAGCACAAGCCCACGGACGTGGATGCAGCGGCGACCGACCTGATATCCGGGCCGAGTGGCTCGGGGCTCACCACCCACGCGTAGTTCTACGTAAAGATATGCAGCATAGTAAAGCTATGCACCTGAATTTTCTTTTTTTTCCTGAAGAATGGTGCAGTATCCTTCTACCCACAGTTCAGGACTTCAGTGACAACATTCCAAGAAGCACTGAAGTTGTACTGAAGGCAAAGGGTGGCCCTACTCCTTATTAGGTCCTTGATATTAATGTTGTAACGACCCGAAAGAGCGCAGAGCCACTTGGGACGATTCCCAAGGACTGGGATTAATTGAAGTTCTGGACAATAAGACGGACTGCTGTCTCGTCTGCAACTAACGACAATAACAACTAGGACCAGTCTCGCAGACCAAATGCGCACATCCAACTCGTTTGGCTCCTCTCCCCCGACACACACACACGGGCGCTCCCACACCTCTCACATCACACGCAATCCCTGAACCACACCCTAAAATAAAGAACACAACAAAGCACAACTATTTACAATTAAACAACAAGTAACACCGCAAGGTATCACGATGTATTGTTTTGTGTTTTTGTTATTTTGTCCATCCCCTATGTAATAACAGGGCCAGTTGTGTGCTGTTTGTGACTCCTGCAAAGGTCAGTCGTTCAGTCATATCTTTTAATCATATTTTCATCTTGTGACTTCGAAACACAAAAATCAGTGTGACTTGTAAGGGGAGACTTAAGGGCCTTAAGCCCATTTTTTGGTCATTCCCCAACCGAGTGAGCTCTGATCACAGATATGTCTCATTTTCATAGTAAAAAAACCTGATCAAGGAGCTGACTTGAGAGGTGCTCAAAAATATTCAGACCTCAACTATGGCAGTTAGGTCCTGGACTTCCACCCTTAATCTAGGGTCAGTTTAAGGCTGAGGATGTGAATTCTGTTGCTGTACTCTGACATTTTACCCAGAGGAACCCTCTGGACATTGAACCACTTGCCATCGCCAATGAAAAAAGACTTGATTTTCATTTGAAAGACACCGACTGCGATTTGCTAAAAGAATCACAATTAATGCCAAAAATTTGCAGTGCTGTTTTCCAGAATTGGAATGGCCAAGATGAGCAATCTCTTTGAATCTGTTTAAATATAGAATTGGTTTTAGTATTTTTTGCATCAAGTGTGACAATGAGGACGTTGTTTTATTCACTGGAAGCTCTGGGCCATGCCTAAAACGAAGCATGCTGTTTGGCTGCCCCCACGTGCCGTGTTACAGTACTGCACAAAGTTTATTTCCTTGGGAAAATTATGATGGCTGCAGCTTGTAAGCACCACTGCAGTGCTTGCAGTTTTTTGTGGCTGCGTAGTTTTCAGATGTGTTCACCCCACAAAAAGAAAAGCGCCACAGAGAGCAAATTCAGAAGGCTTATCTCTCAGGCTAACGTAAATTAGATATTCATACACAATGCAATGCCTACAACTGCTTGTCCAGCCAGAGCATACCTGGTAACAGAGGGCACAAGGCCAAAGGGACACACACCAGATGGGATGCCAGCCCACCACAAGGCACCCCAAGACCCACTACACAGCAGGCAGAGGCCAAACCCACCACACCCCCTATTCTCTCACACCCACACAGAGTCTGAAACTGCTTGTCCCGAGCAGGGTCATGGAAAGCCGGAGCCTAACCCAGCAACACAGGGTGTAAGACTGGAGGGGGAGGGGACACACCCTAGATGGGACGCCAGTCTGCTGCAATGCACCCCAAGTGGGACTTGAACCCCAGACCCACTGTGTAGCAGGCACAGGTCAAACCCACCGCACCACTGCACCCCCTCTTCATATACATCCATATATGAATTATTGTATGCTCGTTTTTAAATAGCGACCATTAAATATTCATATAAACTGGAAATCACTCAGATTTAAATATCTGCTCATTCTGAAGACTGCACTGCTGGCCCTACTATTAACACCCTCAAAGGCTTTACTTCTGCTATATCTGCTCCGGTTATGTAGCAAAGCTGGTCTGACTGCAGAGGTGGATGTTACCCTGCTATACTGGAGAGTTACTGTAGACGGAGCCCCCACACTGAGCAGGTTCAGCTGGTCTGATCTCGGCCCTTGGTTTACAGCCTGTCCGCCAGGCCAGTGGGGACCAAACTGCATCCATACCTGTAACTGCCACAATGGGGCTTTCTGCAGCGCCTACGATGGGGAGTGCAAGTGTACCGCCGGCTGGACGGGCCTCTACTGCACACAGCGTGAGTCCCGCCGTGCCACAAAATCCTCGCCTTTAAGAATGTTTCAAAATCCTTGACTCTGTTGCCATCTTGTCTACCACCCTTCCCCCACTTTAAAAATTGCTTCCTCTGTTGCCATGGTGACACATTGTGAGTTCTAAGGCGTGTTTGCAAAATTCTGCGTTAGAAGTGCATCAGAAATGCACTACGTGCCGCGTGCTACGGAGCGCATAGAGAGGTTCATGCGAACACTTCCTCCCCCCGCAGGCTGCCCGCTGGGTTACTACGGGAAGGACTGTGCTCAGACCTGCCAGTGTCAGAATGGCGCTGATTGTGACCACATCTCTGGCCAGTGCACCTGCCGCACCGGATTCATGGGTCGGCACTGTGAACAAAGTAAGTCTGCGCTAGAGGCAGGTGTGTAATCAGAATATGTCCTGGCAGGCTTTGGGTGGGCTGGTAGAGCGTGGAGGCAGTCTAATGCAGTGGCCTTGAACCCATTAACGCTGACAGTGCTCACAGGTCTCAGAAGAGTCCCGTCTCAGTGCTGAGACATGCAGGGGGAATAGTTCTGGGGCGTAGATGGTACAACAAACGTAAAAATTGTACCAAATGTGGAAATACTTATATCTTTTGAAAATTTCATTATTCTCTGTATATATCCTATATACCATGCGTTCATCAAAATCAGTGAAAAAAGGCAGAAAGTTTCATGTCCTCCCAGTACAATGGAGCCCCTGTATTCAGAATCATAATAAAGTCCTTTAGTTGACACATTTTGCCAAAGCGACTGACAATGATTTACCCATTTATAGAGTTGGGCAGTTTTTACTTTATCTATTCAGTGGAAGTACCTTGCTTGAGGATAGTACAGCAAGAGATGGGATTCAAACCTTGGATCCCCCGAGTCCAAAGGCAACAGCTCTAACAGCTGTGGTACCTATTAAAAAAAAAACCCTTAAAAACTACAGAACAGTCTAGGTGTAAACTCCCAAGCGTGTGGGCATGGGAACCATCTCTGTGCATGTTCAGCTGGCGCCCACAGCCTTGCGGTATTGAAACCGAGATTCTGTCACTGGCTCATAAGCATCCTGCTTTGTGTCGGGTTCCAGAATGCCCCCCTGGCTCCTACGGCTATGGCTGCCGCCAGGTATGCGACTGCCTGAATAACTCCACCTGTGACCACATGACGGGCACCTGCTACTGCAACCCAGGCTGGAAGGGGGCCAGGTGTGACCAAGGTGAGGCCAGTCTCCACTCTGCCAGCCCTCCAGATCTGGGCCAGGATTAAAGGACTGGCAGGCAGGGAGGCTGGCTCTTCCTCTTCTGTTCAGTTGGAATGGCATCACGTCCTTTCATTACTTAAACAAGCTTAGATGTTGAGTCACTGATGATGTGCCCATATGTTCAAGGAAAGGCTTTGGCTTGTCATTGATCATTTAAACAAGAGTTTTGGTGAAAAATACATTTCAGTGTTGCGCACCATGTTTAATATTGCAGAAAATACTTCACATTTTTTATGCTTTTTTTTATGGATCGTGCTGTAATTGTAGTATTTTGGCCTTTATGAAGGCATTATTGAATACCTACAGTGGGAAAAATCTAACTCATTCCAAAGCTATTCTAAATTTATAATGTGAGAAAAGTAGTAAAAGATAAAAGTTTGATAAAATTCAGTTTATCGTAATAATGCAAGTTAACTGCCTTAAGCAAGGCGAAGACGGGAGGAGAAGGGAAGTGGTGGCATTTGACACAGGTGGAAGAGTGAGTAGCAGGTGCTGGTGGAGGTGGCGATTTGGGAGACTGTTGAACGCTACCGACTGATATTGGCAAATCAGGAGAACGGATGTCATCTGTCAATGCAATTTTTAATTGCGGTCTCAACTCACATGAACGGGATGTCATGACAATGACAACCAGATGATTTAAGCAAAAATTTTGGTAGGGATAGATAAACACGGTATTAATATTCACGGTGCACCTAAGTGAAAATTCTGATGGCAAATATATAGATAATGTATTTTATAGTTGGAAATATGTTAATGAAGCTTTTTGTATTGAGAACCTACCTCTACAATACTGTAGCCAGGCTCCTACTGAGACTTCAGTACTTCTAAATTAGAAGGACAAGGGCTCTCGGTACACATTTAAGTTACGAGACTCATAGACCTGACACTGTCCACAACCCCCAGCTGCCGTGATCATCGTGGGGAACCTCAATAGCCTGACCAGTGCTGCCGTCCCGGCCGACTCCTACCAGATCGGTGCCATCGCGGGCATCATCGTCCTGGTGCTGCTGGTCCTCTTCCTCCTGATCCTCTTCGTCATCTACAGGAAGAAGCAGAAGGGCAAGGAGCCGGCCATGCCGGCCGTCACGTACACCCCGGCAATGCGTGTGGTGAACACAGACTACGCCATGGCAGGTGTGCACTGCTCTGAACTCTCCTGGTGTCAGTTCCAGTGTCTAATTCAAAATAAAAACTGCGGTGTCCACAGTGGAGATGACATGAGTTGGAAAAGATTATTAACTACTTCAATAACAGTAATTCTTATTTCACTGAAATGTGTGTTAAGGGCGTAGATGATACAGTTGAATCACCCAATTACTGTTTTCATTGATTTGCATTTGAAGTAGCTACTGCAAGTGGCTAGATGAATGTAGTGCTGAATGCTGTGCCTTCCATCATGTGTAGAAGCACTTCCTCAGACTGGCGAAGCCCATCCGAACAGTAACTACTTCTCGAACCCAAGCTACCATACGCTGACTCAGTGTACGAGTCCACCGCATGTCAACAACATCCCCTATGGGAAGGTGAGGTGTGGGAAATGACATCTGCCTTGGGGTCATGGAGGGGGAAACGGAGGTGTGACGGGGGCTGGAAATGATGGAGTCTTGAAGTGCGGATGCTTGTAGTCTCACCATGGCTCTTTTTCTGGTAGCAGGCAAAAAACAACCAGCTCTTTGTAAACCTGAAGAATGTGGACCATAGGAAACGGCTGCCATTGATGGACCACACGGGTACTCTACCTGCAGGCTGGAAACAGGGCGGTGGTTTCAACGAACTGGGTATGGCTGCATGTCCCCATTGCCTCTTTTCTTTAGAGGCCCTTACATTCAAAATCATCTTATTCATCCATCATCCATTAGCAGAGACCACTTGTTCTACGCACAGTCGTGGTGGTCCAGAGTCCGTCTTGTAAGCATAATTTAGCTGACACTTTAATCCATGCAGTACCAGTCTTTACCATTGATTGAGCTGGATATTTTATTGAGTCTTTTCAAGTTAGATGACTTTCTCAAGGATACTACAGCACTGCTCCAGCAACCTTTTGGTTAAACATTCACCCATGCATTGTTACATTATTTATAATAACCAGTTCTCCAATTGCTGGAGTAGGATTACTGTGGTTCAGGGAATACCCTAGAAGCACAGGGCATGAGGCAGGGTACACTCACATGGGATGTTAGTCTATCAAAGGAAAATCACACACACTCATTCACCCATTCACACAGTGAGGGCAATTTAGAGTCATCAGTTCACCTCAAACACAGGTATTTTCACTATGGGAAGACACCAGAGCATCTGAAGGAAACCAACATGAACATAGGGAGAACATACACACTACACACAGATTAAGCCACATTTGAACCCACATTTGAACTTGCAGCCCAGGGCTTTATGAGGTGCTACTGCTACCTTCTGCACTGCTGTGCCACCCTAAAAAGCATCTTGCATAATTTTAGTTTTATGCCTTGTTTGTAGTTTACAAAGCTGGAAATCTCTGGTGGGAACACACGTAAGGTACCTCCCCAAGAGATACAGCAGCAACTTCATTGCTGGAATTTAGACCAGGCTTTCTGGCCACTATGATGAGTTTCCGAACCATTGTGCATCCCACAGTCTTGCACACCACTGCAAAGACATAAAAAAAAGTCTGAGATTATTGTGGCGGCAATGGCATCTGAGCTTCCCAACGCCTGGAGGAACCCAGAGGGATTACAGAAAAGTTACAGGTTTCTCTGTAGTTGCAATTGAATCTGTCTACCGCCTCTGAAGGATGGTGCTCGTTTCATGAAGATGGGGAAAAAATAAAAAAAAATTGCAAGTGGCCTGATCCTCGCTGGTGCCAGAACTGTTTATGACTGAGTCGTCACACAATCTGGCCAATCAAAGGCCTGTTTCAGCAGTCAGTAGTGATCCAGCCTGAAGTCACTCTGTCTGGACTCTTGGGACCCCACGGTGCTGCTCTATTCATACTCAACCTGGCAGCAAATACCATGTAATATTTAACTATGTTGTTCTGTTCCTTTATTATAGCACAGTTTTAGACACAGTTTAAAAAAAGAAAAAAAAAAAAAAACTTATTTTTCAGCTTTGCTTTTTTTGCTTTTTCAAGAAAATCTGTTCGTTATTAGTATATAAAACTTGTTGCAGGCTATAATAAAACAGACCGTCTTGGCCACCGTTGTTAAATAATACTGTTTTGTAACTTTTTATCATTCTGAAGATGACATTGTTGTGCAAAATTATATTAATGGTTTTTTGATGATACATGCTTTGCAACATCTTTTTTCAACAACAGGAGCGTATGGAGTTGACAGACGTTACATGGGAAAGTCTCTTAGAGGTACATAGTATTATTGGTCTTGTTTTATGACCACAGCATAACTGCATAGGAAATTGTCTCAGTAATTTTTCATATAGATGTGTGAGGTTTTCTAATACCTGTCCATCCCTATATCAGACCTGGTGAAGGGGACCCCCTACCACGCCAGCTCCTGCTCCCTGAACAGTTCGGAGAACCCGTACGCCACCATTAAGGACCCGCCCCTTCTGGTGCCCAAAAACTCCGAATGTGGTTATGTGGAGATGAAGTCGCCTGCTCGACGAGATTCACCCTACGCGGAGATCCACGGCTCAAGTCCCACCAGCAAGAACGTGTATGAAGTTGGTGAGGACCGGACCATCGTTTCCAGTAGAATACAGCGCTTCGAGGCAAATGCATGACGTTGTGTTCCATCCGGTGGCGTATTCCTGTGTTTAGAACACATTTTTATCCCATTGCATGGGAATTAGCTTCAGACGGGCAATGATAATCTGCCAGCATCTGTGGACGGTGCTGATATAATAATATATCTGCAGATATCTGTAGACGTGTTAATACTTGTGAAGACCCACAAGACATAAAGCTATAAAATAATGAATTTTAAAGCAATTGATTGAAACATAACAAGATTCAAATGGATTTTGTTTTTCAGAACCCACAGTGAACGTGGTCCATTCCTCCAGCCACAGCAACAACAGTGGTCCCTTTGGCCAAGACCCATATGATCTACCAAAGAACAGCCACATCCCCTGTCATTACGACCTTCTGCCCACACGGGACAGTCCCCCCTCCCCCCACAAGGAGCTGGGTAGCGAATGAGCTCTCAGAGACACAAAGAGACCACGCCCCCACCGTGGCTCAGCCAATCAATGGCCTTCGTGTGCTGCCTTTTTTTTCCCCCACTGTGCTCACTTGCTGCATATCCCATCACTATTTTATTACTTGTTTAATTTGCTTTTATTTGTTTTTTTAATCACTATTATCATTCTTAATCTTGCTTGTCGCAGACACTTTCACATAAGTCTCCTAGTTTCTAGCTACTGTCATCTTCTGTATGCAAACAAGTGCACCAGCGGTTTGCTAAGTATAGTGTGGAGAGGGATGAGAATTTGGTTTTATATTTTTTAGCTTCTGCATCCAGTTACACAGGTGGCAAGACAGCAAATATGCTTCAGATAAGAAAATCATCACTATGTCCATCAACTGGGTAAGCTAAAAGAAACTGGATGGGTGAATGGATTGATGGACAAATGCATATTTAAGTCATTCTGTTCAATTAAAACTCATATCAAATGATCCGTAGAAAACAAATATGAAAGAAACTTCTGGATTTCTTTATAAAAAAAATAACTTGTTATAACAGCGTTATAACGAGATCCGTGGGATGAATGAATAACAACCCCGTACTGTAACATCACTGCGTGTTCTGCATTATTTTTTGTGTTGCTGAGGAAGCTTAATACCGCTTAATTTCAAAAGGGTTGTTTAGTAATAAAGTTAACCAAAGAACAATAGAAACAGTATTTCCCTGCTGGATATTTTTATTTTTTATCACAAAAGAAGTCATTTTAAAGGACCAAGGCACTATATGTACTGTTATTAGTCTATCTGTTAATTTCTGAACATTCAGACATTTTGCTTGTACTGCCTTACACCATAAAGTACAGTTCCAGTGCAAAGTATGAGTATACTTCTTGGAAACTAGTTTTTTTTTTTTTTTTTTTTTTTTAAAACTTAAATTTCATCTGGAAATTAACTTCTGTGTCTTCCCAGCTCTTTTGCACCAAGATGCACTTTTAGCTGCTTTGATTTGACTCTTATGTACAGTTTGTCCCATACAGTTATTGCCCAGGTGTACTCACATTTCTCACTGGTATTGTATCTTGACTGATGTCAGAACATTGTGTTCACTGAGACACAGGAAAACAACAGATGCAGCATAGAAATTAATGCTGTGCTTGATATTAACCAGCAACATAAATGCCCAAGACAGTAAACAAAAATCATGCTTAAGCTGGTCTTTTGCATACAAGGAAGAACAATAAAAGATTAAAAAAGGATAAACAAATAAGAATAGATAGATGTAACAAATGTAAACACATTTAGACTTTTCTGCATCTTTTTTAAGGATTTATATATTTGCATATTGTTTGAGAGGCTATTTTCATTTATACTGAATGGCATGAGGACAGCCACTAGTCTTAAACTATTCTGAGCCAGATTTGATAAAAATGTTGTATAAAGATTGTGTATATAGCTGTAAATCACTTTAAAACATAAGTGATGTTTGGTGTTGATGTATTAACATGACAAAATGCCCTGTTTTCCTTCTGTAATACAGGGACAATGGGTGAATATTGCACCGGGAAATTTACCATTAGAGGTCCAGTCAGCTTATACAATTTAAAAAAAAAAAAATAACTTTCACTTTTTTTATTACAAATTTATTCAGTCACAAGTAAATGACAGCTACATATTTGATATCATTTTATGGTAGACCACAGATTATACAAATACAAAACATTGACTTTTAGTTTCAAAGTTCTAACAAATGTATTTGTGGGGAAAAATGCAGAACTGATTTGAAAAGAATGATTGTATTTCAAATTCAATTGTCAGGGCAACATGTATGTACATGTATATAATTTGCATTGTAGCTAATTTTGCTTCTTTCTAATGTTCTTTTTTAATTTGTAAAGGTACTCAAATAAATTGCACATTTCAGATAACTGTTTTTTTCCCCAAAGACGACAGAAGACAATGAACTTTCCTTGTACTACCACTTTTTAAAATTCTTTAAATCTCCTGTTAAATCTGTAGATTACATGTATGTGCAAGAGCTTTTCAATAAAATTATTTCTGTATTCAAATTTGTGTCATTATGAAAAAACCCTTATATTTGCTTTATTTGCATGTTAAGACAACCTTCTATAAATCTTTACATTTAAATATTTACATAATGCTTTTTTCCCAGGCCATGCAAAAAAGTATTCATAGGACAGAAACATTTATTGTTGTCTTAAATAACTCTCTCCCATAAAAACATCATAAAAAGTGTCCATCTAAGCATGATTTTCCAGTTGCCACATTGCGGAAATAAGACCATACTGCAGCTTCAGTATGCTGATGCTCCTCTGAGCAAGATTTAAAAAAAAAAAAGGTCAATATAATGCACCATCATTGCCATTTCATTTCTGGACTCAAAAAAGTGTGAGGGTAACTCAATTATGCCATTAATTTTTTTTTTCAGATTTAAAAGGTAAATATAGGGAAATACAGTGAGAAAATAAAGGATAGTATTCTAAGAATCTGGGAATGTAGAACATTATACTTATATGAACCATAAGGACATTCAAAAAAACTGAAGATGGATCTGGATTTATCATTCCACCGTAAGTGTGAAGTCCTGTTGATGTGCTGTTCACATATGTACATCAAAATAGTCCTACACTATGAATAAAACCGGTGTCTGATCATTTTTCAAAATCACTGTTTAACCCTTTCAGGACCAAATTAACACCAGCATTGAGAAAAATTTGTACCAGATGATACTAAACGTCTTCCTGGAGAGGATTAACAAACATGCTTAATAAAAATCCTCCAATATAATCTTTGATTTTGACAAATAAAAGGTTTCTATAAATTTTAAAATTAAGCACTTTACACTTTTTTCAGAAAACATTTGGCATATAATGAAAACACCTTGGAAAGCTTTTACTGGGCATCTGTTACATTCTTTTCAATAGATCGCAATACTTCTAAAAGATGATAAAAATGGAACTGCACGATACTAAATAGTGAAGGGATCCTCCCGAAGCGGTTCGAAATTAGCTGAGCTGACGCAGCAACGTGTAGCGCTTCATACCTTCAGGATAGCCCACTAAAGACCGCCCACTTATGGTGTGGAACGCCCACTTTACGCTAAAGACCGCCCACTTCACCATAATAACCGCCCAATTTATGCTAAACACCGCCCACTTCAGGTCAGGAAGACGTGGCAGTTCGTGACGTCATCGTGTCGCGGCCATTTTCGACAGTGGTGTTTGGGTTTCCCTTGACACGGAAAATTGGGTTGCTTTCTTTTGGATCTCCTCCGCAACTTCTCGAAACCGAGACGTTAAGAAGTAAGGTAAGTTTGCATCTTCACTCTTGATGTCTAGAATAAACCAACAGCTCACCGTTTTCCTTCGCTTCCGTAAAGCCTCACGAGTTGGTTGTGTTGAATGACTCTGACTCTGAGTCCAGCAGCGGCTAGTAATTAATGAATTAGTGGAGCACAACACCAGGCTCTCTATCCAATGGCTAGAAAGAAGTGCAGTCGGTGGAAACAATAGTCCCTCCCCAAACTCACTCAGCTGTCTCCTTGTGTCTGCTAGTTTGTACTATCTAGCGTCGTCGACACGTGGGAACGCCGAGTTCATTGAAGACGAAGTACTAGCTAAGCATGTGTCAAAATTCATGCTGCCTTTTGAAAGGCATAATGGCCACAGCCAAGCCAGGAAAGGCATCTAGATCAGTTTTTTCAGCACATGGCGAGCTACTACTGGCAGATCAAAATGAATCACTAGTGTGGCGGCTTCATTGAATTATCGAGGATACGTGGCAACTCACTGACTGGACAACCGGTACGGAAGCCGAGAGGGGCCACAGCGTGCCTGGGTAACCTAGGGAAGTGTTGAGATTTCTCTTACAAACAAAGTAATGCCGCATGTGTGTAAAATAAGTGAATATTTTATTATAAAATTGTAGTCACTAGTAGTGTAGTGCTTAGATCTTCTGCCTCTGGACCCAAACTGGTGGTTGCAGGTTTGAATCCCATCTCCAGCTGTAGTACCCTTGCTTGAGTGAGGTACCTAACTGCTCCAGTAAAATTACCCAGCTGTCCAAATGGGGAAAAAAATTGTAGGTAGCTTAACATTGCAAGTTACTTTGGAGAAAAGTCTCTGCTAAATGAAAAAAATGTGAAATAATAAACATGGTTAGGATATACTGTATAATTATATAAAGCATAACGGTGTGCCACTGTGCCATCTCCCTGCTTATGCTTGTCGCAGATTTATTTAAAGAAAACTTGTTGAACGTTTCAAATGACAGGTTCATTTGTAAGAAGATGATGGAAGAGAGTGGAATCGAGACAACTCCCCCCACTACCCCACCTCCCCCATCCAGCATGGTGGTTAGCCCACCACCTCTATCAGTTGGTAAGAATATTCTAGAAAAATATCCACAATGCCACAGTGTACTCTGAAGTGTGTGTAAAATGCAAGGTTTTCCTAATGCATTATTTTTCAAGTGTACGTTTATATGTAAATAGTGGACGTTCCCAAATTGTGATTTCTGCAGGGGTTTCATATTTTCAAAAAGATAGATATCTGAATTTTCTAGATTTTCAGTCTTCTCTTTAAAGAAATAGGAAATGGTAGCAATTCTGGTACATTTTTTAAGGGTAGGATACACATCTTCTCTCATGCAGTGTGGCTAATGGTTCCAGCAGAGCTAATATTATCTATTTTTACTCCTTATTTCAGGCCTGACGAGTCCAATTACACTTCCCAGCACGACAGGAATGTCTTCGTTTGCCCCGGAGGGCTTTTCTACCCCAGTTCCCCCTGCCGTGTCAACGTCAGCCCCCCCTATCAGATCCTCTGCGCCACCCCCTTTCGGGAGCCCCCAGGGCCTCATGTCCTCTACCACCCACGTCACCCCACCTACAGGGATCCCTTTTGCCAGCCCTCTGTCAAACTTCTCTCCATCTGCACCTCATATTGGAAATGCTCCACCCCCACTCTCAACTGCCCCTCCCCCTGGCCCGCCTACGTCCGGCTTCACCACAAGCGCTTCTTATGACATCACAAGGGGTCACGCTGGGCGCACGCCGCAGACGCCGCTGTTGCCAAGCTTCTCCACGGCTGCTCCAGTCCCAGGTACCAGGCTGCTTGTGCTCCCACTGGGTGTATAGCTACACTTACCACCCCATAATTCCTCTCCCTACGTTTACTTAGTGCAGCTCTCAGCCTGTTTTGTCTCTTTCTCTCTCTCTCTACCTGTCTGTCTCTCCAGTTAACATTAAAAAGTAACTTTAGGGAATATGTGCCTGAAATTTTATTTACAGTGTAGCAGTAGGACTTCTAGTTTGACTTGGACATTCGCAGGAAGACGTGGACATATCTGCTTTCCGTCGGGGAATGTACATGATCGGTTGCTCTTCTGCCTTGGATATACATGCTTATCACACTGCTTTACCGTTTCAAGTGGTCTGGAGCTTTTATGTTGGATTTGACCTGCAGGCGGTTGACTTGGGCAGCAGAGAAACCTTGCATAACTGCTGTGTAAATAAGGGTGCTCTCCTTCCTCTTTTTACTTTAGTTATGCATAGTCCCTCCCTCCCCAATAAATTTAGTTTTGTTAGTGTGTAATCCATTAAAAGGATTATTCAGTGCGATACAGGGAAAAGTGAGCCAGGAGTAGAGCGTTTAAACACAGTTTTGTTAACTAATAGGTTCCCAGTTTGACCCAGGGAGTCCTGTTTTGTACCCTTGAGAAAAAGAGTACAAAAAGTAAAATGCTGAAGTGTGTACATGAGTGAAAGTTTAAGCGTCATCCACTCAAATATTATCAACAAACTGTGTGTCCAATGCAGGGTCATGGTGGTCTCGAGCTTATCCACAAAATGTATAATGTGAGCCACAGTACACTCTGGATGGGCTGCCAGTCCATTGTAGGGCAATCTCTCTCGCACACAAACACAAATTACAATTTAGCATCTCCAGTTCACCTGAAATACATCTCTTTGGACAATGGGAGGAAACAAACCCAAAATAAGTGTTAGCTCAGGAAACAAATTACGATCAATAATAATCAAAAAGTATGCTTGTGTTCATGCTTATGTTTTTCAAAAAGTGTGCTTATTTTTGCATTTTTAGTTGTGTTTTTAAAGTTGTGTTTGTGTTGGTTCATGCAAAAAAAACTTTGTTAGAAGCTAAGCGTAGAAGAAAGCAAGCTGATTTACAGCATAATTATGAAGCCAGTCACCTCAAGAAGGGCGCACTCGGGATTTCAACCCCTAGCCGAAGACATGGTTTTTATTCAGGTCATGCCAGCGAACCTTTTCCTCTCAGTACTACTGGCCCTCATGCTGAGTTTGGGGGGGAAATCTCCATAAGTACTGCATTAATTATCATTATGTGTTCTTGAACATTGAAATCTGTAAGTTTCACACATTTCCTTCCCAACGATGAGAGCATCCTCTTGTGTTTTCCATAAATCTGGCCCACCAAAGCCAAAAAAAAAAAAAATATTCTGCATTGGAGCATCAGAAAACAGCAGCCTTTTAATTTAAGTTTTGGTGAACAGTTAAGATTTAAAGGCTTTTACCAAATGTGGATTTCAGTTTTTTCACCTTGTAACCTACTTCCCACCTTGAAGCTCAGTGTCGGCTACTACCTTTATACAAGGGGCAGTTTTTCCATGAATAAAAATACAGAATTAACTTTTTGAAAAGCTTGGAAGCCTGTGTCAGTTGAAGGTCATTTTGTCCATTGTCAATACCCATCTGCATTTCTTTTTATGGCTGTAGGTTTAATTGCTTTTTGAAACGAGTGTCCCTTTTTTATAATTAGTCCAGGGACATTTGGTGACAGTGGAGTCATTTTATCGATTAGCTGGAGCCAAAAGTCTGAGATAGGCGCCCCGAACAAGACTCTCGAAACGGCAATGGCAAGACGGCCTATGATGTGTAATGGAGGGTGTTCGGTTCAACTCTTCTCCTTTCCTGACCTCATGGAGAAGCTCAGTATTGCTTCAATTGTTTTGGGAAGGTGCTTGTATTGCAGAGTCGACAAGCTGGCAAATGGTAAGTTATTTTATTGGAAAAAGTCTGATGAAGGGCACAGGTGTTTAAGTAGAGGCCGACACGGTGGTGTAGCAGGTAGCACTACTGCCTGAGCTCATAAGTTGTTGGCTCAGTTGTGTTTTTGTATTAGACAGTCTATGAGGAGTTTGCATATTTTCTCCACGTTAGTGTAGATTTCCTCTGGGTGCTCTGGTTTCCTTCCACAGTTAATGTGTTTTCAGGTGGACTGATGAGTCTAAGTTGCACTTGGTGTGTGTGTGTGTGTGTGTGTGTGTGTGTGTGTGTGTGTGTGTGTGTGATTGCTCTGTGATGGACTGGTCATGCTGTGCCCTGCCTCACTCCATATGTTTCCAGGATAGACTCCAGACCACCATATCCTGCATTGGATAAAGTATTAATAATAATGGAATCATAAGTAGGTGGACATTTACCCAGAAGGTTGCTTATTCAAATCCTGTCAAGGGCCCTGTTGCAGTACTGCTGAGAAAGTTATCGAACTTGAATAGCGGCAGTAAAATTGCTGCTCAAAAAATGACTAAATTTGCGGCCTGTTTTGGATAAAGTGACAGCTAAGGATTGTAATTGTTTTTATCGAGCTTCGTGTACAGTTGGAGATGGAACTCTGCAAATGCAGTGATGCCTAATCACATATTGTTCTGTAGTATTTGGAGTTCAAAGTAGGGAAGTGGCTCTTTGACAGTCAGGAAAAGCTATGGTTTTTGCACACTGATTGAATGTGTTTTATCACCATGCAGTTTATATTTCAGGAGGTGTTTGTTGAAAGGAAGTGACAGCTTGCTACTAAGAAGATATCCTTCAAAAACCTTGTAACCAATTGTGACTTAACTTGAAAAGTTGTGCAATAAATGTGACAGACATTTGAGTGCTTTGTGTTTGTGCCTTATTGAATTTTTGGACAATCGGTTCATGAAATTTTCATCTGTTAATGACATGTTCTGTAGTCTTTTGAAAGAAAAGTAATGTCCAAAAGTGTGTCTGAGTATTTTGCTGTCTTTGATGCAGCCTTCTCTTTTTCACTTTTCTGCTCACTTTCAAATGGAATTCAAATTAGAAATTGACAGCATAAAAATTGTAGTGCTTCTGATGTTGCACATCTGCTATCAAGATGGCCACAAGAGAATATCCAAGAGAACTTATGATGAATATGGATTTGGATATCTGTAGCGTGGCTGTAACCTCATGTCTTACGGTGCTATACCCTGCAAAGTGTAGCAGTAAGGTGGATGGGTTTTGACCCCTCACAGAGGTAGAGTTTAGAATGCAGTTTGGAGTCAAATGCTCAGTGACTCTCAATGACTTCTTGTTTATCTCCTCCAGGGGTAATGACCAACCCTTTGGTGCAGCAGCCTGTAATGTCAAGTGGCTTGGAAGTGGGGTCCTCAATCACCTTTCCAGAGGATCATGAGGACCCCCAGGCCAACATGAACAGCAATGCAGGTGGATTATGGGGTTTTATTAAGGTGGGTGCAGTTTTGTTCCCATCTCCTCAAAGAGATGGAGTGGTGTGGATTCTCTGACTGAGCCACGGAAAAGGTGGCTGTTAATGCCCAGACTGCATTCTGAGTCTGGGGTATGTCAGTTGCGCACTTTGACCCACCATGATTGGTACGGAAGTGGGGTGATCGGAGTGCTTTAACCGGTTACTTGGGGAGTGCCGTGTTTATTGGGGTGTGGTGATTGATTCATTGGCTTTTAGCAATTGACTGATTGGCATTATTTGTCAGTCCCGGTGCCAAATGATTAGTTAGTGGGAGGTACAGTCGAGTTTTGAGTATCTGGCCTCAACGGTAAAACGGTGGTGGGCTGAGTAACAGGAAACTGGATAATCCAAAGCCATATGTTGTAATATGTGTATTTAGAAATACATTGTGAGATCCTAGGCAGTAATAATTATTTCAGTATTTTAAAATAAAACCTAAAGTGAAACAGTATCACATCAGCTTTATTATGTTTTCACAATTCAGCACAGAATTAAAGTGTGGAGGGGGGGAAATTCAAAGCATGTTTCTGTATGAAATGAGATGTTTAGAGAGGCGACCATCACCACTTGGTCTGATATACAGTTATAAACTGGGCCGGTTTTCAGTCAAAGGTATTTTGTAAAATCTGTCATTAAAAAATTACAAAAAAAATACTTGCAGTTGGATTATTGGAAACTGGGTAATCAAAACCTCAATTCCAAATTCTTGTAAAATTTGCCACATTTGAAATTTTATAGTGTTCCTCAGACTTTTTTTGTTGCAGCTCTGATTGGCAGAGAGGCCCAAGCCACACTGCCCCACGAGGCCGCTGTTCTCATTTGTCTCTCGACCACAATGCACCTGAGGCCTGCTGCTCTAATAGAGCATGGCAAGTGGAGCTTGATCCCTGTCTCTGTCTCCCCTGGCAGGGTGTGGCAGGGAATCCCATGGTGAAGACTGTCCTGGACAAAACCAAGCACTCAGTGGAGTCCATGATCACCACTCTGGACCCTGGCATGGCACCGTACATCAGTATGTGAGCTTGACATCCGTCATTGTTTTGACAGCTCCGGGATTTCAGTCTTGGAGACTGACAGGTCTCAGGCTAGGGGGGAAAAAAATTAAAACGTTAGCTCGTTGTGAGTGAGTGGAAAAACGACTTCCTCTGGGTCGACATCAGAGAAGGTGATGACTTCGTAGCATTTCTTCAGCACAAAATATTCCAGAATGCCGTCAGGGTGGGGTGGAGGCGAGGATATGTATGGCAGATAGCAACACTGATCTTGGATTCTATCCGTCGGTCCGTTAGGCTCCTGTAGCCCTTACAATCATGCCTTACATTTCATGGTTGCTGGATAAATGACAGGAAGACATTTTTCCTCATGGCATAGAACCAGGCTTAATTAAGTAAAGGAAAAAAAAGTCTCCCCATTGCTGATGGGAGGAAATGGCTTGTGTTAAGCATTTTGAAAGACTCATGCTATATCCTGACAGTTGAGAGGTCAAGCGCAGTGTTGCTTGTTATTTTAATTTGAAACAAATAATCTATCAATAATGTTGATCTCAAATGAAGAACAGAGTGTGATTAAGAATGACTAAGTGCTTTTGCTGGAAAGACCTGACGCACAACCTGATTACTGTACAGGCCAGTCTGGTGTTGCTGAATAATAGTTTTACTACGCTGTGAATCGGTCGCTAAATGTAGTTCATTAGCAGTTTGCAGCGTAATGAATTGTGCGGGGTAAATGAATGGCCACTAAATATGTGATTAGTTATGAGACCTGCACCCTGACTGACAGTAACAGTTCTTGTTTTGATGATAAGTTGAACCTGGAGAGGCAATCAGAGGGTGCTGCCTTGCAGCAGGGTGCCTGAATAAGGCTTGCATGCATCGCAGGATCCGGAGGTGACCTGGACATTGTAGTGACCTCCAACAAGGAAGTGAAGGTCGCAGCGGTGCGTGATGCCTTCCAGGAGGTGTTTGGCTTGGCTATGGTGACGGGAGAGGCGGGGCAGTCCAACATCGCCCCGCAACCAGTGGGATACGCGGCTGGAGTGAAGGTGAGAAGTCTCTTGACTGATGAGTGAGCTTGTCTGTCTCTGTCAGTCACTGTCCATCCTTACTTGTGCAGGGAACCTGTCATTGTCATGGAGTGAAGGAGTGTGAAGACCAAGGAAGGGAAAGAATGATAATGAATGGACCTTCACTTTTTAAAGAAAGCTTACGTAACTTGCATACGAGCGAGGTGACTTGTCTGTGGCTCTATCTGCAGGGTGCTCAGGAGCGGATCGACAGCCTGCGGCGAGCTGGCATCATCCACGAGAAACAGCCCGTTGTCTCGGTGGAAAACTTCATCGCAGAGCTTTTCTCTGACAAGTAAGCAGGAAACCCTATCCTTATGAGTCCACCTACCCAAGTAGGTGCATTTTAGCTTCTGAAGGCTCTGTGGACGATGAATGACCGCCCTCAGCTCCCCACTTGCACTCCTGCAGTCACAGAAGGTCAAGAGGACATTTTCAAAAAATCTCTTCCTTCCCTGGCTCTTGTCCAACTACGATGCAGTCCAGGGTAGCTCGGGGGAGGGGTGGTCATAGCAGCCTGCCTCACTGTCCTTTAAATGTTGTCGGTGCAGTCAAATGTTCCCCAGGTTGGGAGACATTCAGGACCAGTCTTGCCAAAGGCTGATAAACTTGCACTTTCTGCAGAGATGAGAAATAAACATCAAAACGATTTCTCTGCACAAAGTTACATGGGTCTGAAGGAAATGGCTTTCAAACCATACAAATCAAAAGTGGGGGTAACTACATTGGTATAATAAGGTAAATGCTCTAGGGAAAAGCGCACATCTTTTCCAAACCGTTGTTACGGAACTTTTGAAAGTAGGTGATTTATTACAGCGCTTTTGCACTTGCAGGGCACTCATACTTTTATTTCTTATATGCTGTCGTTTTATCCTTACACTGGGCTTTCGAAACATAAAAAATTCAGACAGTACGTATTTATATGTTCTGTCAGTATAACAATAGTGGTCTCTTACAAAAAGGGCCAGTTCATACCACAGGACTTAAACACCTTTTGCCTCTGCATTATGCAACCTTATTCAGCATAATTTGTGTAAACTTTGGTGATTCATTAGTGGGCCTTTTCTTAAGTCACCTTCCTCTGTTTTTCCCTGTTCTGGTTTACCTGATGGCACAACTTTCTGCCTCCCAGTAAACACATTTAGTGTGTCAGCATGTGGACCGTTGTGACTAGCCACACTACAAAATTTTGCAACAGAAAACACATTCTGCAGCCTCAGACGATAAGAGCTCGTAACCCAGGCTTAGAATGAGTGCTGATCTCTCCACCAAAAACGCCATCTGGAGTTGTTTAATGTATGAAGGTATTAAAAGCGATGTGGGTGGGAATTAGACAAATGCGCCTGCCCCGACTGCTTATCTCGGAGCGACAGAGTTGCTAAATTCTGGGATACCTCCTTGAAGAGCTGGGTTGCGCTTGTTGAACCATGGATAAATGGATTGAATTAGCAATCCAACTCACTCTTTTCAGTGGGGGGTTGATGACATAGCTAAAAAAAAATGACAACTGTTACACTGGTGTGATGGGGTTGGACAGAGCAGAGTTTGGCTCAGGCCCCAGGTATGAGAAGTTATCTAGTGGGGATTGTGGGCCAGAAAGTGAGTATTGATTTTTCTTTTTTTTTTTTTTTTTTTTTTTTTTTTTTGAAGTCATCATTTGTACCGACGAATAGTATATTGTTCTATGTCATAGAAGCGTTAGGTTCATTTGTTCAAATTAAGGACAACCATTTGCGGAAAAATTTTGGTCCGACGAGCCTTCCAGTGCTGTACATCAGGGAAGCAAATCCCACACCGAAACTCCAGACCTGTTTCGTCCAGCCCTCATCTTTCATCATGGAAATTAGCTGCAAATCTTTTCAAACCTTTCAGGTGCCAGCTTCATTTTAGCTGTCGTTTTATTAATCATTTCTTGCTCGGCGCTAGCAGTGTGTCCTGCTTGTTATGTTGTTTTTGCCATCCTGCAAGGCTTGGTAAAGGAGGATAGTTCTTTGGTGCAGGTGGTTCGACATCGGCTGCCTCATCCTTGAGGACCCTGGAAATGGAATCCACATTGAGACGTTCACGCAGGCCACACCGGTGCCGTTAGAACGTGTCCAGCAGGTAAGAGTGGCCCTGCGCACTTCTTCACAACTTGACTTTTGGTTCACTGAAGGCTGACTCAGCAATCAGTTCTGATTTAGAGCTCAAGCCCCCTTTACGTCATGCTCTTTCCTGTCTGGTGTGCTCCTGTTAAGAGCCCTAAAGTGCAGTTTCACTTCAGTGACAGACCTTACTATTAGCACAGCAGTTTCAATAACAAACTCAGGTTAATTAAAACAGCCTGGACTTTTTACAATTAAATGTCGTAATAGGAATGAAGATACCAGCATGTTTTTTGGCTGTGAAATAGTTTTAGAACCTGCTGCAATAACTGCAGCCTTGTCCGTACGCTTGCTGAGTTGTTCGGTTCTCAAGCTAACGCGGTCGTGTTTGAAGTGCTTAATTTAAATTTAACACATCAAACTGTTGAATGTCTTTGCAATTCAGAGTGGTCCCTCTTAATCTGATTTCAGGATGCTACTCTTGTGCAGCTCGTTCCAGCTTAAGGAATTGAATTCTTATTTTGGTAATTTTCACAAATGAAACAAATGTATTTTTTACTGCACTCTGATAGCAGATTTCAAAATGCCTTTTTTCATTAAATTGTAATCCACATAAAGAGTAGTAGATCGGGCCATTGCCCAGCAATATGAAGTTTCAAAGTTTGAATCCCACTCCTGCTGTAGTAGCCTTCAGCAAGGTGTTTACTTTGAATTTATACAGTAAAAATACATGTTGCTTGGCAACCTCTGTTTCATTCCAAGTCTTTTTCACTCATTTTTGCAGGCACAGGCACTCACCCCTCCAGATTACAGCCTGCGCTGGTCAGGCCTGCAGATCACAGTGGGTGAGGTACTAGAGGGTAGCCTCCCTCACGTGAGCCGGACTGACTGGCACCTGGCGTTCACGGGCATGTCCCGCCAGAAGATGATCTACAGCGCTGCCAAGGCCCTGGCTGGCATGTACAAACAGCAGCTTCCCCCCAGGACCGTGTGATACCGCCACAAGCCTGGGTGTAAGGGTGGAGCGGAGCAGAGCCATCTCACCTGCTCAGCCAATCCCCTCGGTCTCAGCGCACAAGCCAAACATACTACTTTTATGTTTTTAATCATGTTGGGGTATGTAGACATTCCAACGTGTTTTAAAGCATTCATGAAAGAAACAGCTCCTGTATATTGAAGATGTTTTCTAAGATGAACATGTAAAGAAAAGTTAAGGAGTGCCCTTGAAAATCTTAATGTTTTATAATTCTTATTAAGACCTATGAGAATTGTAAGTTGCATTTTCTCATTATATTCTACTGAGACCATTTCAATTGTTATATGACTTATGATGTAAAAGACTGCTGCATTAAGTTGGAGAGGAAACCCTTCAGACAAGAAGGTCATAGGTAGCCCGTTTATCCTGATGGGTGTTTTTGCTAGGAATTCACATACTGAGTCCTGAGCAGTGCAAGAAACCCTGGCCAGTGTAAAACGTGTCTGTCTCTCTAAACTACTCTTTATGAAGTATCTCTGGTTGCGTAATTTGTTCTGAAACATGTATAGCATGAAGTGCAGTGTGCACAAAACAGCTTTAAATGTTTTGCGTTTTGTACATTGTGTGTACGATTTTTTTTTTTTTTTTTTTTTTTTTTTTTCCCCTTGACAAGTTAGATAAAACAAAACACATGTGTTCTCTGTCAACCCGAGTGGCTTGTTCTATGGAAAGTTTGTAATTGTTAAAATCAGTCTCTTGCTTGGAGCTACAAAAAGAAATTTAGTAGTTACCGAAGGATTTAAGTACCGGGATAAATCCTTGTGTTTATTATTAGAGTACCACCCCATCCCCACATAAGAGAAGTAAAATTCATATTTGCTAGGAATACTTAGTATGTTGAATCTTAATGAGGTTTGACAATTATAAACTCATAAATAATGAAACAGTTTTACGTGGTCCACACATTTAATTATTTAGTGATTGTCACAATAGGACAGTCTGAATGTCATCAGAGCAGCACAAAAGTGATGTCTTGATATATTAGATGCTAAAGTCAAACCATTCCTTTGCTTTTTGAATCTGTTTTAACTGTTGGCCTGATAACTAGGACTTCATTGTGGATGATAACCCTCCCTCCTGTACCTACACTAATTCAACACCTTTCTATCGAGTGTCATGTTCTTAGAAAGGAAATTATTTAGGTTGTTGGGTTCCCAACAGTTCAGTCCTTTTGAATGGTCTCGCAGTCGAAGTTGTAGATTCATCCGTGTTCTGTAGTGCAGCTACATGAAGAAGGAAGAGGATTAATCATACGTATATTAACATTTTTCTTTAAGAACGTACTTTTCTCCAAAATAACTTGAAGCCTCTTAAAAAAAAATCAGCACAGGGCTTAGGGTGTTTCCGTGGACTTGAAAACCTGTCTTTCCCATGCTTTACAGTATGTACACCATTGATGCTGGTCTTTGGACTGTATTGAGACTCTGTGGTTAACAGAATGAGAAATAATGTGAGAGGCATAGGACATGATTCTGTTTAAAAACTGAGGTTTATGGACAAACCTCTATTCACAGACCCTTCTGTCAAAACCAAGCTTATCATCACAGCAGAGGTCAGAAGGTCACTACTTAAATTTTTCAGTGTCATCTTTAAGTTTTGTAACAAGAGCATAAACATAAAGAAAAAGGGCACTGGAGAAAAAAACAGGGAGTATACTGGAACAGAAATTAAAATTAAAAGAACAAAACTATCATTTATGAATTAAAAACAAACAGAACAGAGATGGCATCAGGCTAATTAAATCCACAGAAAGTTTGTAACTTTATTTGTATATATCTTAAGTGCCCTGCTCTGTTAATCAGACTAAGGTTAAATATGTATTTCTGTTTTTTTGTATTAAAGTAATAGAATGAAACTTGATGTACCTTTCCCCTGATTTTTAAGTTCTTGAAGGAAGAAATTAATATGCATGCATGAAATTTAATTACTGCTAATTGTAGGACACATGGTGCCAAGTTGGGCTTCATAGATGTACTGGCAAACACAGTTTTGTCACAAACTACCGTTACGCAAAGTTTGTTTTAGGTCAGGTTCATACAATCTTTATTTTCAATCTCAAAGTTGTTTCAGAAATGTCATTATACCCAGAGTGAGTACAGACAAGTAACAATCAGGATACTGTGAATGACCTCTGGGTTTTTCCAGCTGAATCTGGAATAACATTGACAGTTTTTGATGTACCTATTCAACAAGTTTTATTCAATTTAACATTTGTCTCTTCTGCCTGTAATGATTTACATTTTATCCTCATTCAGTTTTATTGTATCCCCACTTGGAGTTTTGCCTCCTCAATGTGCCTTTTTTGTCAGAAGAGTAAAATCAATTTTTGTTACCTCTTGTGTATGTGTGTATGTTGTTCTTCTGTGGTGGCTTTGAACTCAAGATTGCATCATGATTTCGGTGAGATTGCACCCTATTATCAGGCCTTCCATGTGAAATAAAACGGTAAGGCATCATTTCTCAAAAAGCTCTTATTTTTAGGCAAATAGGAAGAATATGGTGTTTCACACTGTCCCTCATTGGGCACTCTGTCTGCTGCTATAGCAGAAATGTGGTCATACAAATTAGAAAATACAAGAGGCCATTTGTAAGACACTATGCTAAATTACATTACTACACTTATCGAAAGTAACATTTATTGTGCAGTTATTTGCGTTTGCTCCAATTGTTTATTTTGCTCATTGTTTCTGAATTGGCCTGTTGAGTAGAATAGTCAATCTAGTAAATGGAGCAAAAATATTTTTCAATTCATCTTCAAAACTGTGCATTTCCTGAGAAATGTTTTTTTTTTATGTCATATAAAACAAGTTAAATTCATGCTGGAAAATTAATATAGAATGGCCAGTGACACAGTGTATCTGCTTATGGAGTAATATATAAGCATACATGATTACAAGAGCAAGACAGTACCTTACTGGCAAGAGGCCCAGTTCCCATTCTCGCACTGTGGCCAAAAGAGTGTCAGTTCAAGCCCCAGAGGCTCTTATTTTACAACTGCAGTCCTATGAGGTCTTCAAGGACAACTAGATAAGCGTCATTTTCGGTGCAGTTTTACAAATGAATTGTTACTGCTAAGGTTAAGACCTGGATGTCTAGCTAGCGTACCACTGACAAATATGCATTTTCCCCAAATGAACTCGTTCCAAGATACTGAAAACAGCAAATGTAGATTATGAGACAAACCTCAACATTCTTAAAGTCTAACTGTCATTCCAGTCACTAGCTGGAACTATGGATTGACTTCAAAAAATCAAGGTTCTGTTCAAACATCCTGACTTTCAATCTTGGGGAGACTGTAAATACTGGGGAAACTCTTAATACTTCTGATATATTTAGATTTAGCTGATACTTTTCTTCAAAGTGACTTACAATGTTAAATTATAAATATGTACCCATTTATACAGCTGGGTCATTTTACTGGAGTAATTCAGGGTACCTTGCTCAAGCATACCACCAGGGGAGGTGAGAGTTGAACCTGCAACCTTTGGGTCAAAAGGCAGCAGTTCTAACCACTACGGTGCCAGCTGCCCCAATGTTCATGGCAATACGGAAGTAGTTCAAGTGAATAATTTTTAAACCTGCAGATTTTTTGTCTGAGCTGTTGTCACTACATATTCTGCTGTTTTGATGTGTCCAAGGTATCTTTCTATGTGCCTGTTGTCATTTCTTGAGGTCCCAAAAATAGCAGCAAGAATGATTTCATAAGGCCGTCGAAGTGTCAAACATTTCCTCCTGCTCTCCTTCTCTTTTTCATCTTATTTAAAGGAGAAATCCTGTGGAAAAACACAAAGGCGACTACTCTTGATCAGTGTCACTCTTTTGAATAAAACCCATTCGCTTGCCTTAGAGCTTCTCTGTCTTACTCCAAAGGACAAATACTGTACCTTACTAATGATAAAACTATTAATCTCTTCAACGTTTTTCATTGCGTTTAAGCCTTATGAGCATAAAATGCATTTTAAAGTCTCAAACGCAAGTTAGTTATGCAATTAAAACAGGGCTTTGCTACCAAAGTAACATTTAATAAAAGTTTTTAGAAAGTTTCCCTTAATTACAGAGGCGTGAAAACGGAAAAAGTGAAGAACACAAAGTGTATACAATACAAATTTTTCCAGCGCTACTAATTTGGCGGGAACGGCGCTACCAATTTGGCGGGAATATTTTGGTGGCAAATTGGTCTCCTTTAGGTTAAGTATCTCTACGTGCTTCGAACAATGAGATGAGAGTCCCATCGCGAAAGGTGCGATCGGAGAGCAAACAGTAATTGCTTTCCACGACGAAAAGCCAAACACTGATTCCTCCTCGGGCTGGGTTTGTGTGCAAAAGCCAGAGGAAATGACTGCGCGAGGGAGGTCGCCCGCCGCAACTCGCTCGCGCCCTCGTTTGCATAAGATGGATCTGTTTTTCCTTCGGGGTTGTAATTGAAATCATCGAAACAATCCATTTCGCCGCTCTGTCTGTTTCAAGAATTGCCAAACGTTTGCAGCGGAATGAGCTCCGGATATTACAGGTGTCCGCGCCCATAAAAACGACTATTTAAATTCATAAGGTAATTCCCCCAAGTGTTAAGAAAATTGACTTAAATCAATAATTAGTCTGCATATTTCAGTGCACCTATAGTTTCATTTCACTCAAAAGAACCAGTAGGGAAGTCTCAAAACGAGTCCAGCCAAATTTTAAACTTGAGGTAAACAGGTAAATTTGAAGCCTAATCATGAATGTATCAGAATAAATTAACTTTTATTTTGCACTTCCCGATCTGCGCGAAGAAGCAGGAGTCGTGGCAATGCTGTCTTATGGTTGTCAGATACTGCTGCATTTTTCTTTATTTGTATTTTTTTTTTACCTCACAATGTAAACAACTGGTGGGAACGGGTTTTGGAATGTGCTCTGATGAGTCATTCCTCCCTTTTCTCACCTGAGATCAGAGCATTCGACACCATCCCCGACTGCTGCCCTGCGCGGGAACGAGCTCCTCTGCCGCCGCGCGCCCGAAATAGAACAGAGAGCGTCCTCGCCTTCCACAAACACTCTTTACAGTATTGCTCCGAGCCTCATAAATGACACTGCTATCACCAGATCCGAACTTGCACAATATCTATGCTGGATTAGCCTACTTAGTTTATCCGCATTCTAATGTTATATTTATAACATTATATATTTATGACATTAACTAGACATGATGAAGCTCCCTACTCATTATATTAAGTATTTTTCACCGTACGTGTTGCATTTCTCTACATGATCAGCGCACCGCGCCGCAGGTACAGCCCACTGTTATTAAAACACCGCAGGCAAACACCGATGCGATGCTGGGATGTGTGGCGCAAATTATTTTGTGTACGCTGGGTACTGTATGGAATATTAACGTTCTCGACAGGGCAGTTTGGCATAGTGTCGAGGACCTGCGCTTAAGATCGCCATGGAAACCGGCAGCGAGCGAAGGGGTTGCTTCGCGCGAGGGAGGTGTTCCGCGCGAGACAAATCTGCCACTTGCCGTTTGCCGCCAAAATTAATGGCGACGGCTTGAATTTTAACGAAGTCCGCTAAATATTGCATCTGCGGAAACCACACTGCATACGCCACATAAATGAAACTGCGAAAATTGTATGTCGTGTTAGGAAATCAAGTAAAGAGGTCGTATTAAATGAGGCAGGAGAGAATTTGAAAAGGTGCAAAAATTGAATTGGGGATTAAATGCTAAACCTCCTATTTTTAAACACATCTTACTGTGTGAGGGGAAATGTCAATAAATATACGTATATAAATATACGTTTCTTATGTGACCCAGACATAATGACCTTTGAAATGGTGCCAGATTACTTTCTATCAAATATTACATTTAACATGCGGCGTTTTCTGTGCTTTCAGTTGTCCTTTTACACAAACAGCATTGAAAACTCTTATCAATTCCTCTTTTCCTCCTGTCGGGGACTCTTCACAGAACAAAACTCTCTGAGAACATACCATATTGTGTTTTACCGCAGGCAAACTGTGGTTCTTTTATTTAGGACAGCATTGCTCTGCTCCGGCTCCTCAAGGGCCCATGCTGAAAAGTCTTGAACTTTAAGAGGAGTAAGAAGAACCAAGGTACACCAAGCCTTTAAAATCTCAGAGTTGAGGTGATCACATATGATTAATATGGTTAAATATCACATTTTATTAGGAATATGTCACTGGCATCAAGCTGGGATCCTGCAGTGTACGGCGATTTGTGAGGTGTACATGGCCAGATGAGTGGCACAGATGCAGTATATCCTGGCTTCCAAACAAAACCATTATTTTTATTTAAGCAAAAAAATTACAAAAACACAACAGTTCGAGCTTCTCCCCTTGGACCCAAAGGTCACACATTTGACTCCCACCTCCGGCTGTAGTTCCTCTTACCCTAAAATTGCTCCAGTAAAATTACACAGCTGTATAAATGGGTAAGTAACTGTAAGTACCTTAACATTGTAAGTTGCTTTTGAAAAAATCATTAGCTAAATGAATAAATGTAAATAATCTCTAAAAAAAGAACCTTCTCAAGAAGAACTGAATACACAATGCAGTGCAATCCCAACCAGTTCTAACCAGTCTACCGTCTTCAGTCCAGCTGCCTCGTGTACCACTCTTAATTGTTCACTTAACTAGAGGCAAGTGATATTCATTATTTGGAAGAATTTTCATACAGCAGACACTTGCCAGATGTCCATCAGCTGGCATGGTGGTTACAGCGTTTGCCGTGTACTTATTTTTGAATCCCACCTTCTGAAGCAGTTTAACAATGTAAGTCACTTTGGAGAAAAGCATCTGCTAAATAAGTAATTGCAAATTTTTGCCCTTCCATGCCTCCCATCAACTCACAAGTAGGACAGAGTACTGTAGATTCAGAGCTGTAAGAGAGATACAGGAACAATGAAAGAAGCTTGGGCTAAAACTATCAGTGGAATATTAGGCCAGGTTTTCGTACCTGCATTAATAAAATTGACAGAGAGCTGTAGGAGGATGTTCAGAGAAAACCAAAAAGGCTCACTGAACACGATGTTACAAAAAGGGGCTAAAGATACTAAATTTAATCAGGGTTCAAAAAAATGAAGGATCAGGGGATTTAGTAAGATGGACCATTTAAGGCACTCCATGCAAATTTTGTGAATGTAAAATGATGATGCCAGAGAAATGCAGTAAAAGGTAAGTTCTGGACTGATATTAGAAAGTAATATTCATAAAGAAGCTCACAGATAGATACACACACACTTTCAGAACCACTTGTCCCATAGAGGGTCACAGGGAACCGGAGCCTACCCGGCAACACAGGGCATAAGGCCGGAGGGGGAGGGGACACACCCAGGATGGGATGCCAGTCCATTGCAAGGCACCCCAAGTGGGACTCGAACCCCAGACCCACCAGAGAGCAGGACCCAGTCCAACCCACTGCGCCACTGCAACCCCCTTAAGCAAATGGATGCAATCTTGGGATTTTTTGTGAAGTAAAGGATTTGATAACTTTCAGCACCTTGTTCAACCAATTCACAGCAACCTGATCAGATGTACTGGACTGAATAATTATCATGTAACATATTCGCACATATAGCACTGGGAAAAAATACATTGTATTGGTTAAGGCACTTAGTTTTTTGTAGCCAGAAAAATTGCAGGTTTAGTTATGCCCTAAGAACCCTGCTGTTGTTCCTTAGGCTAAAAATGCACTCAGTCTGTCTAGCTTAAATTTAAATCCTACATTTTTAAATGACTATCACAACTAGCTATACGTTGTATCTAAGCTACAAAGGTTTTCTAAGAGATTGTGTACCCTGAGGTTTCCAGCTTTTTTGATGCAGATTAGTTAGTACACATTTTAAGCGTTGTTGTTGTTGGAATTGGAGGGGTTCGTAGGTGGGTGTAGTGATACAACACATCAAAACGGCAGACTGAGCTGAAACCTCTTTCCTACTCTTGTAGCTGCAGCACAGCATTGTTATTGATTAACATTTTGCCCACATTTTGCAGAAACAGCTCAATCCTAATGCCGGGGCCCATTTGCTAATCACTGTTATTTAACACTCGGGCGGCTCTTAGTTCCATTTCCCTCTGCATCCTTTGGTTTTGTCTCGCCTCAATATGTAACTGACAAATGCTTCAGTGGTTAAATGTAAATTTTTCTATTAACAGCAGAGTAAAGCTTTTAAAATGAACACCTGAGATACCCATATATTTCTTATGCATATTTCTCTGGGGCTTTCTGTATATATGTCATTTTTATTAAATGTATTGTTCTATATGCAGCAATGATTAAAATGTGCTATCAGTCAATGTTTCATAATTTTGTGTTAACTGTACTTATTATTGTTATTCCTATGTTTTGTTTTACATTTTGCACATGTGACCTACTGAAAACACTGAATGTAACTCACTTGCTCACTCACTACTATGAACCTCCAGTCCATGTTGGGGTTGCAGTAGTCCAGAACCTATCCAGAAAGCACAAGGTCCATGGCTAATCAGAGTACTGCCTGAATAATGTGTTCATGTTTAAATTCATGCCTAAATCTGTATGTATTTTAAAATCATAAATCATAATTTCAGGAATATAACTGGTGAGAGTGTTTTGGTAGCTTTGATGAAGAAGATGAACACTGTTTTTTTCAGCTGCTGAGTTAAAGCTTTGACTGACAGGTTATCTGAGACTTGAAAGCTTTAAGTCTGTTTTTCTGCCTGAAATAAATTGATATTCAGTCACATTAAGAACACAGAACGTCACAATGCGATGAATGAAGATCAGGATCTTGACACACACACAACAGACTGTGCAGTTACCCTGCATAAATAATATATATATATATATACTGCTTGGCATGTGCATCTTTTTCCCATAAATATACACTAATTCCTGTCATATGTCTGACAAGAATCTCTTATATTTTAGATGAAAACACATTACCTTCAGATTTATCATGTGTTCAGTATATTCTGGAAGCTCTTTTCCAAGCCTAGATTTGTTTGCTAGCCTCATACGGCACCTAATTAGTATATATGTGGCACAGAGAATTGCGTTTTCAGAATTTTTCCAGTAATTTTCTTCTCATTTTATCATGTTGAAAAGAAAAGGGTGAATGAGATGAGCACACCACAGCCTGGCCTGTGCATTTTATAACCTCTTTAACTGTGATGGAATGGGTCCTCGTGTCTGTTTCAATGAGGTCATCCAGGTAGGCGGTGCCTGAAATTCTGGACACAGGCACAGATTCAACTTTACATCAGAGATGAAGGACTCACAGGGCCTGAGATGCAATTGGCATGACCTTCAGGCTCCCTTCCTCTTAAATAAGCTCAAGTCTTAATTCACATTCATTAATTTAGTAGACACATCTTCGAAGCAAAGGTCTGCACAAGTCAAGCGCTGTTTTATAAACTTCTGTTCGAAGATTCTCTGTGGTGATTTGTGTCCACACTTTTGGAAATGAAAACAGAACGCCAGTATTATACAAATGCAACGTCAGAAATTTTTCTTTTCTGTTAAAAGCTAATGCAGATGCATTCCTGTGCAAAGCCAGCAATTACCAGCTTGTTGCAAAAATATTGTCTTGATTGATTCGACATACACGCTGGCTTAATGAAATTCAGTTTTGCCAGAATGATTAAATAATGTAGGCAATGGTTCTTATGAATGTTTTTCTATGAATGTATCCCTCACAAAGTACATTTAACTCTCATACAAAAGAACAATGCTCAAAACTGGTGCATCAATTACATATACTGCCTCATTAATAACACTTACACATCCCATGATGTGGCTAGAGGAAATAAGACTTAAGTTTTGTCATATTTTAATGCTATTTGCATAAAAATGTCAGGAAACAATAAAGTGTAAGATATTTGCATGGCTCCCCAATGTATTGTTAAGTATGAGCACCTCACCACCCATTCATACTGCAGTTTTATTATTACCAACTGATTTTTTCCTGACTTATGCACAATAATTTAGTCAAAGGAGCAAAGCTGTGGTCATCGATGTAGCACCAGTTCTTGCCTCCCTGCCGCACAGGGCTCAGAGTGCTGCCGTACCCTGCGCTCTACGCAGCCAGGCACTAATTTACGGTCCGCGGTTTCCATTGACCTCAGAGGACGACGGTGTCCCCATTACGTCCTGATTCACAACTGTGCGTTAATAGACAAGAGCGGGGAGAGGGAGATGAGATAAAGGGCTTCTTGGAGAGAGGTGCGAGTGCATGCGGTCTCCTCAGTTGCAAGGCGGTCGGGACTGGGCCACCGCTCGTGCCTCGACCTTCAGGTGAGGCGCAGAGAGAGGATGTCCGTAATGCCCGTCCAAGGCCTGGTGACTCAGCACTACGAGAGAGGGAATAACCTCATTACGGGGCTTAGAAGCTGATGTCCAGAGCTCCAGTTAAGTGCTCTCCAGCTAATTGCGCAAATAGCGCTCACATTGTTCGTCCGCTGTCCGGTAAAGAGCTTGCGACAGCTTTAACTGCCTGTCTAGCACTGCCTTTTATGTGTGTGTGTGCTTCGAAAGTGTTTGCTTTTCCCTCAGCGCTTTCCAAATTCCTGAGCATTAAAAAAAGTGCATCACAATATTAAATGGCCGCTTTCTGGCAGACAGTCCTACAGCAGCCCTGGGTCAAACAGACTCATGTATGAATATTTCATCCAAAGCCTGCAGGACACGAGATTTTTTTTGACAGCTACCAAGGTTTTACAAACACAAGAAGACTGAAAACAATAAGTGAGCTATATCTATTAGGTTTAATGTGTTATTTCACGCCTCTGGATTTTTCTGTTGCAAAGGGCTCAATGCAGGGATTGTCAGAGTCAATTCACAAATTAATGAGTTCTGCTAAGGCAGTTTGGTGCCTATAAAGTGAGACTATTCACTTGATGTGACAAGACAAGTATATGAATGCAAGTGTAGGTTGCAGCAGACTTTTGCAGCAAACGTGTTTTAAGATGGCTTCAGAAAGCAGGGAGGAGATGTCGTTCTTCAGGGATTTATTGTAACCAGCCAAATTTCTTCTGATGGGATCCTTGAAGTACTGGAGGCAATTGACTACTTTCACACTCACTGATTTATTGCGGATCAGAATGTATGTTGATATAATGGGGGTGTGGCATGCTCTAATCTGGCTATTCCCATTCCCCAGACTGACAGCAGCACCCAAAAGCAACTCATTCAGAAGAAGTGAGCACCAGGTGCGGCCAAATAACCATTTAATATTTTTTTTTTTAAATAAAACACTTGGTTCTGGAAACCAGGTGAGAGTTGTTTGAGGTATTACCTGTTTGAGATCTAGTGTTGTGAGGCAGGTTTGTGTTTGTGCTATTGAATATTTCAGAGTTTGAGGATTTTCTTCTTCAATGCCCGAAAAGCCATTTTCTTGATGTTTTTCTTTGGACTGAGAGATTTGTGTTTGTGAGTTTAGTAGAGGTGGATTTTGGAAATAAAAGCAAATGGATATCCAGCTACTATTGCTCCAGGCCTGGTCACTTCACAAACTTGATGTGCCCTGCTGTGCCACACAGAGATCAGTGGAAAGAAAAACAAAATACTTGACAAAATTGTATTTTTTCCTCTTGGGTTTTTTGGAATTGAAACTGAAATTCAACTCTTTTTATGAGTGCAAATTATTACCTGTGTTGTGAATGTAATTTCTAAGTATTAATATTTTAATATACCTGTACTGTGGTTTTCTTTTTGTTCATTGGGGGACCAAAGCAAATGGAGTACGAGCTTCGTGAAGACTATGTGTAATTAAATTTTAGCTCAGATTAGTAAAGTATAAAGGGAGAAAGGGCACAACATATTCCTTACTGTTATTGGCAGTATTCAGGATCATAGTTTTATATGTACTGTATTTACATATTTATTGCACACACACATTTTCTGAACCGCTTGTACAGGGTTGCAGGGAACCAGAGCCCAACCCGGCAACACGGCGTAGGGCCGGAGGGGGAGGGGACACACCCAGGACGGGATGCCAGTCAGTCTCAAGGACCCCAAGTGGGACTCGAACCCCAGACCCACTGGAGAGCAGGACCCGGTCCAACCCACTGCGCCACCGCGCCCCCGCGCCCCCCCCATATTTATTGCAATGAATTCAAATAAAAATCCACAGTTAAACAAAAATGAGGAAAACAATGTCATTAGCGTCACGGCCAGATTCTCAGTGGGATTAGTGCAGAGATATTAGGGATACTCAGTTCTTGACTTGCTTTCATGTCCTTGTTTCACCTTGTCTGTGATTCTGAGACTCAATTTAAAGGCTTGTGCTGACGAATAAGAAGCAAAACCAGGGATCTTATTCTTAGTTTTTCTTTCATTATTTTTTATTCAGGGGGTGCGGTGGCGCAGTGGGTTGGACCACGGTCCTGCTGTCCGGTGGGTCTGGGGTTCGAGTCCCGCTTAGGGTGCCTTGCGACGGACTGGCGTCCCGTCCTGGGTGTGTCCCCTTCCCCCTCCGGCCTTACGCCCTGTGTTGCCGGGTAGGCTCCGGTTCCCCGTGACCCCGTATGGGACAAGCGGTTCTGAAAATGTGTGTGTGTGTGTGTGTGTATTTTTTATTCATAACTGCAAACCTAATTAATGGCTAGCAGATATGTCTCCACTTGTGTAAAAGGACAAGCCTTGACATTGATGGCCAAAGGCATTCTTTGAACAACAGACAAAAACTGGTAATTACAATTTGAAGTGTTAGAGATTTTCATTTGACCTGTAGTGCGATTTATGTGAAAGTCCGCAGTTTGGTACTCAGAAAGGTTAAGAAACGTTTACCCCATGATGCGAGAAGTATACCATAACCAGGCAGGGACAATGAGACCCCAGGACTTGTGCAAAGTTCAATTAAACAGTGGAGGTTTCTGTGCCCTCATGAACAGGAGTTGCCATTCTCTGTGCTCTGCCTCATCTTCCCATCAACACGTATCTCTGTTTTGGGGGGTGGGGTGGTAGGCAGAAGAGTCAATGCCGATCTCTCCTTCTGCCTTCAGCTGTCCGAGGGCCTTTGAACTTGTGCACGCTGGCAGAAAGCGGCAAGGACACACAAGGTTGCTGGCCGCCTGCTGCAGAGAAGACTCTTTGGCTGGCAGCATGTAAAAAAATGTAGGCTCACACCAACCATCATAAGCTACGTGTGACAGGGCAGGGGAAGAAAGTGAAACACTCCCCTTGTGTTTACCCCATCGGCCATTCTGACTTCACATAACACTAGACCTTTATTAGGATTCCTTCTGAAGCACTAAAAATTATGCCATCAAACAGGGAGCTGCATATTTCTAGCTCAGAGGGGAAAGCAACATTGCAATTAGTCAATTAAACAGATTTGTTGTGTTTTGTTTTTATTGCTTTGGTTTCTGATGAGCAACGCCTGGATGATTGTTCTAAATTTAACAGCGACATACTGTTGAATGTTAGATCTTGTTGTCACCTCCATGTGCCTGTGTTGTGGGCTGGTTGGAGGGTGGTTGGAGTGGGAGGCTTTTGGCAGATTGAGTCACTGGGGCTGCGACGTGAGCAGGGAGGGGCTGGGTCTGGGACACCACATATCGCTGTTGAGCCTTCTGGAGGTGTCGTGGGCTCAATTCGATGGAATGCCAACGAAGGAAGGTGCCCGCTTGACAACCCCAGTGAAAGGCTCACAGTGATCCCCGGTGAGGAAGGTAGTGTCCACGGCTAATATGTGCTGCTGTATAGAGATATTCTGAAAAGGTTTTGGTAGTATGGACAGATCAAATAAGATGGTTGGTGGATTGAGATAGTTGGTATGAGTACTGAGAAGGAAGTGGGCACTGGTTGGTATAGTTAGTAATTTGTGTCCAGCCCCATAATCTTAGCACAAGGGTTTTTACCATCTTACCCTGTGTATCATTCTATATTACTGCCTCTTCGGTGTGATTTTTACTTCTTTTTAATCAGAATTTGTAAATTAACAGATAAAGCTATGAAGACTTATTTGAAAAATTAGGCCAAAAAAACTAAAGAAAGAATATGATTTTCTGCATAAACAAAGAATATTGTGCCTGTGCATATCTTATTTACATTGCTCACATTTTTGAGTGGACAATGAACATGCTGGTTATTTGCCTTGAAAACATGCTGTAATTATTACACTTGTGCAAAAGAGAATTTACACCTGAAAGCTTTAGCTTATGAAAGGTACGCTTGTTTGAAATTACATAAGATTTTATGCAGTGTGAATTGATTTGGATGAGTTGTTTAAATTAAACTGTACCACAGCAAAGTGTTTTTGTATTGATTCCTATTCTTTTACTTCAAACTATTGTTAATTGTATATTTGTCATTTGTGGGTTAAGTTGGACCCTTGTTAGTTAAATAGTAGAGACTTTCTCATAATTTCTAAGTAAGAGCTTCTGACTTGAAAGATCCCTAAATTGAACAAAGTTTAATAATGGTGCTTTGTCATTTTTATTTCCCTAATTCAGCTATATTTATGATACTGATAAATATCTCCCTCTTGCAACAAGGGCAAACTGGGGAAAAGTAAAAAATGATGTAATAATGTTACTTTTGTTAGTCACATCTGTGTTTTATACGGTAGCTACACTTAAGATATTTTGTAATTGTGTAGTTGTTTATTAATGACACTTTATACAGAGTGGCACATACACTGATCAGCCGAAACATTAAAACCACTGACTGGTGAAGTGAATAACATCGATTGTCTCGTTGCAATGGCACCTGTCAAGGGGTGGGATATATTAGGCATCAAATGAACAGTCAGTTCTTGAATTTTCTGTGTTGGAAGCAGGAAAAATGGGCAAGCGTAAGGATCTGAGTGATTTTGACAAGGGCCAAAGTGTGATGGCTAGATGACTGGGTCAGAGCATCTCCAAAACAGGAGGTCTTGGGTCCTGGCATTTATGTGAATGTTACTTTGACACGTAGCACCTTCCTAAGATTGTTGCAGACCACATACACCCTTTCATGGCAATGTTATTCCCTGGTGGCAGTGGCCTCTTTCAGCAGGATAATGCGCTCTGCCACACTGCAAAAATTGTTAAAAAGTTCAAGGTGTTGACTTGGCCTCCAAATTCCCCAGATCTCAGTCCAATTGAACATCTGTGGGATGTGCTGGAAAAACAAGTCCGATCCATGGAGGCCCCACCTCACAACCTACTTAAAGGATCTGTTACTAACGTCTTGCTGCCAGATACCACGGGACACACCTTCAGAGGTCTTGTGGTGTCCATGCCTCGATGGGTCAGAGCTGTTTTGGCGGCATGAGGGGGACCTACACAATATTAGGCCGGTGGTTTTAATGTTTTGGATGATCGGTGTTTTCCAACATATTGCACATTTTATATTCTTTAGATCTGTATATGGGTAATACAATCTTCAAGATTTATGGTAAGTGTATCCAGACGATGATGCCATGAATAGCGTTGTGACCTCACATCACCAGGGGGATGTGAGAGAATGTGGGTTCAGTTCCTGTGTGACTTTCCACAGGGTGCTCCAGTTTCCTCCCACAGTTCAAAGACATGCAGTTCAGGTGGATTGATGACACTAAATTGGCCTTAGAGTGTGAATGGGTGAGTGACTCTGTGTGTGTGTGTGTGTGTGTGTGTGTGGATGGCTGCTCTGCGATGGACTGGCATCCCATCCTGGGTGTACCCCCTCCTCAGCCTTGTGTCCAAAGCTTCTGGGATAGGCTCCAGTTCAGTGCGACCGTGCTCAGGACAAGCAGGTCTTGAAATTCGATGGATGAATGGATATCCAGAAGAATTTTTTAGAATTTTGGGTCTATTTTAAACGGGTACCTAAAAGCTTACATTTTCTTAGAGGGTTTTGTCTTAAAAGAGATTATGCTACAGATTTCATTGCATTTTCTTTTTCAAAACATTAATCATCTGAAATGAGAGTTTAATTTTATTATTGAAATTTTTAAGGCAATTTGGGATGAAAGATGTGCATAACAATGTGAATGAGTAATGCAAGAATGATTTACTATGATGCAGATGATAAAGATTACAATAACACAGCAGCATTCCTGTGACTATCCTTGCTCATTCATAATGATTTCACCAAGCTAATGGCTCCATTAATGCAACACACAGAACCTCATTGCTTTGCCAGTGACCGTCGTAGATCAAGTTTAATAATTTATTTGTAATGTTTAATATGTATTGCATTAAGCTTCTACCCACCATTGAAGTACATGGAGTTTGCTTTTGATAGGTCTTTTATCTTCAGCAATTGAACTACAGTGAATGGGATGGCACATAGAAGCTTGCATATCTTAAAAAGACAACCAAGAGACAGAGAACATGTTTGAAGAATTGTGTTGTTATTTATCAGCACTATAGTTTCCAAAACATGCTGCAGGAGGAACTTTAGCATTCATGAAATGGAGATCACACCCAAGATTACGTTAATATTGCACTCGTAATCAGTGCCAACACCACGCTTGTATCATCCCATCAAAAAACCCAAATGTTTACTGATGACAAAAAACCATATTAATGAAAGTTCAGGAGAGAATTTGACTTGATCATTTTATAGGTGTACAGACAAGTCTTCATACTAAAATGCACTTTGTCTTGTGTACAACTGGGCAGAGGCCATGGCACCTTCAAGAAGTCTAGGATAAGAATAGGCATTTCTTCATCAATAATTGCAGTGCTTGACTGCTGGAGAAAGGAATGGGGTCCTGTTGTGGTCTGAGAATTCCCAGAGGCACCTCCCTGGCCTCCGGCTGTCTGCCCTTGTCCGAAACATCTGCCGAGTGCACTCTTCCGCTCAGAAAGACAGGGTGACGTGGTGGCTCTGGAGACTTCCTCCAAGCCACATGGGTAGGTAATTCAGTTCTGCTCAGCCTACGCCCTCAGCTGTTGCCCACTTGGCCTATTCCAAGCTTGTGGCTAATGTCCATATTCAAATGTAAAGCATTTTGCTCTCAGATCTTTAGTTTAGCATAGTTTCTGAATGTACCTGTGTTGATTGAAAGGCCAAGGGACTACCCCAGACTTTGGTGGCTCTCTCAGCATGCTTCCTCAACCCCTGGCCAATATGCAAGTTTATTGGAGTTGCCAAAACAGCCTGGGCTTCATGGCCTCTGACAGTTTGACAGTCAGACTGATGGCAAGTAAAATGAAGTAATTGACCATAATGGCTAAGATGCCAGTGCAAGGCTATATATTTTGTCTGCAGAACAGCAATAAAGGAAAAATGTCAATGAAAATAAACTGTGCAAATAAGTGTATAGAGCAAGGGCCAAGGGGGAAACCATTACTTGTAGCTACAGTAAATGTCCCTGGATGTTTTTTTTTTCCACTACTGTCATTTGTGGTCTATGAAGTGTTTGCTCTTTGGCACCAAAATAAATCCTTTTCAGTTCTCAATTTACCCACAGACAGTGTTCTATATACATCCAAAACAGCTAAAAGCAAACTATTAATGCAGCAGAACATAGTCACTGGAAAAATATTGACTCACAAAGTTTTGTTTCAGGTGATTCAAGCTGTTGGAAAATAAATCTAAAAAAATAAGTCTTAAATTTCAAGAATTTTTCGAACTAATAATGTCATCAATAATATTGACATATACTACTCCTACAAGAAATTACTGTGGTATATGTATAATCACATTAATTTAATTAAATTTTAGTATTATATGAATTCCTCCAGTCCTCATATAATGGTGTTCTGTACACAGAAAAACCTCTACACCACTTATGAAAATCTTTTTTCATAAAATGTACTATTCTTTTTTTTACACTGTCATTTGACTTCCACAACACCATTCACCTTTGCCCCTGTGTTGTTTCAGCCAGCGGCAGGTTTTAAAAAGGAACAATTCAGACACAGTGCAATGTAGTTCCCGTATGGCTTTCAGGTTAACTTGTACAAAGGTACAACACAGCTGAAAGAGAGAAACAATCATAAAAAGTGCGGGGAAATAAAAATTATTAATAAAAGAGTCGTGAATATGTATGCAATATCGTTGTTCATTGAGAGACACCGCATACGCCTCTGATGGCTGCTGTGATAATGTTCACAAAGTTCAAAAAGTTTAAACTGAGTAAAAGGGAACATCTAAAAACCAGATAAAACACTTCCTCTGCTCTACAACTCTTGCAGAAGAGGAGCTTTTTAGTAGCAATGTGTTTTTAATTCAAAAAGAAGAAAAGAACACACTGGTGAAGTACTTCTTCAAAATGAGGACCGTACATTTTAAAACACAAGTTGTCCAGGAATATAAATATAAATATGAAAAAGAGATAAGAAGAGGCTTTAAAAAGACACCACTTGCCTCAGTTGTCAGTTAGGGTTTCTCCCAACTGAGAAAATCTGCTAAATGTTTCTTCAACTGGCATTCAAACCATCTTCAAAATATAGAAATCCGTGAACCAAGTATTTAGTGCTTTGGACATGTGGTTATTAATAAATGAATGCAAAACATTTAATTGAAAGACAACCTTGACATCTTTATTTTTGTTACAGAATTCATAAAATACACACACACACACACATTTTCAGAACCGCTTGTCCCATACGGGGTCACGGGGAACCGGAGCCTAACCCGGCAACTCAGGGCGTAAGGCCGGAGGGGGAGGGGACACACCCAGGACGGGACGCCAGTCCGTCGCAAGGCACCCCAAGCGGGACTCGAACCCCAGACCCACCGGAGAGCAGGACTGTGGTCCAACCCACTGCGCCACCGCACCCCCCTCTTCATAAAATATATTGGTGTTATTACTGTAATGCTTAAAAAATACCTTTTATGCTGGTATTTGAATTAATTTTAGCTGATGCATTTTTCGTTTGGGAATCTATTATTTCTTTTCCATAAGAAACAATGGCAATTCAGCCTCCTCCTAATGGGAATTTGCCTAATTGGGTGATTTCACGGAACGAATTAACACTGTTATGTGAGTACTGGATGTGTATGTATTATAAATACATACAAACCCATACAGCATTTTCAGTTTTTATTAGAACCATTTATGCAGCAGGAAATTTTTATTAAACCAATTCAGGGTAAGTACTTTGCTCAAGGGTACTAGAGCAGGAAAGATAGGTTTAAACTGGCAACCTTCAGGTTACAAGTCAGTGTTCTTAATCATTATGCTACCAGCTGCCCTCAAGCTACTGAGTGTCACATCATGAATCTGAATAACAGCTGCTGTTAAAAGTTTAAGGTATCTTAACTGACATTTAATCTATTTTTGCTGAGACTTGCACCATCTAATTCCCAACAGTATGAGAATTTTCTCTGCTTTCAATAGATGCTGCTCTCGATCTCTCATTGTCTTATAGATGGCTGCTGTACCTGCTTTGGGTCAACTGCATAGAATGGGACACTGGACGTTCCCAGGGTCACAGCCCTGACCAGTGATAATTTCTTTGATAAGAAAGTATGTGGCCCTTCAGACGTTGAAGAAATGAAAGGTGGCCTCCAACCGGGTTTAACTCACAATCAGCAAGACTAGTAAACTGGGTTTACTACTCAGCATGTTAGGGCACTGTATAAGTTTAACACTCCACAGGTAAGGTCACTGAATGGGTTTACAGCAACACTGCAATCAAAAGGTCACTGGACTAGGTTTAACCCTCAGTGAATAACACCACTGAATTGGCTATAACATTGCACCAGTAAGGTCACTGAATGGGATTTAATACTGTACCGTTACAGCCACCCTACTATGTTTCATCAGCTCCCATAGCCAGGAATATCTTTCCTTGTGTGGCTGCATCACAGCAGCACATTACTGCTGAGCAGCTCTGATTCTTGTTCTGAATTTAAAAGGAGGAAAGAGAAAGAAATCGATCTTATAGGGAGCACACCATAGTAGCTCTTACTCTGCCTTCGAAGCATCCTGCTGGGAATCCGTTAGGAACACACACTAAGTCTGGGTAGAGTCTTGCACTGAATTGGAGTCGACTCATCTAGGCTGAGATGACAATGTAAATGAGCAAATGAGTAAATAAATAACACAGTGTATGTAAACTTGCACTACCTGTGCACCGCCTCACAACATTGTTGCAGAATTGCAATACTAAGGTATCGGGGGGAATATGTATTGGGCTGCACTTTGCGCTGCATGATCTCGGTTCTGCAACCTTCGGGAGGCGGCATCTCCACGCAGCTTGAGGTCGGGTGTTGGGCTGAGCTGCTCAGGCCCTGTAGCAGACTCTTCCAATTACCCCGAAACCTCCAATGGCATCAACAGGGATTCCCTCCCCCATCTAGCGATTCCCCCAGACCACGCGAGCAGCAACAACAAATGAGCTGCAGACACGGCAAAAATCAACCTTGGGAGAGAATCCCAGGAGCTGGTCTATGGTAAGGTGACTCACAAAGGCCCAAGTTCAAGCAATCAATATAAAACGTGCTGCATGCTCTTCTTCAAAAGAAACCCTTGCCAGTGTCTCTCACTACAGCTTGTTAGACCTTATTAAATAAGCATCCATAAGGTAATATCATTTTTTTCCACTTACATATTCCAAAAATATATCATCTCATGTGCAGTGAATAGCTGACCTTGCTAAACGTTTTTACGTGTTACATGTATTGTGGAACGCACAACACAGTGAAATCAGTGATCAATCAAGACAAAGATTTCACTTTGTACGAAAATGAATATTTCCAGCAGCGTGTTTTACTCTGTCAGTGTTGATTTAACACCGTTGATTTCACAGTTTATTCTAAACTGTTTCTAAATTGCAGTAAGTTGCATCCAAATTTACTGAAGGTAGCCAGCTGGCGAGCGTGGATGATTTTGTAATTTCTACATCATTTCCTTTAAAACGCCTTTCACATGCTTTCTGCTATTGCTTGCTGTTGCGGGAAGATAATAGAACAATGATGGCATTGCTTGAAAAAAGCACACATAAGAAATACACAGGAAAAAATACAAGGAAAATGCGATATTATATGCCTTGACATCTGTTCATCCATTTTCAAGGCGCACAGGCCTAGGGAAAATAAAACCATCCTTACAAACACAAGGCACAGAGGCAGGTTGCAAAGGAGGAGAGCCTTTTTGGGGCCGACAATGGCGGCAATTCCGAGCGGCCAGGCAACCTCAGTGGGCATGTCTTTCAATTATATGAATTGACCGGGGGACTCAAGCAAGGCCCAGGGGGTGAGCGGACACTGGGGGAGTCTGCAGAGCGCACACACACACACATACGGAGCGGGGGTTTGATTCAGTGTCTTCAACACCAACAGACGTGGAGCTGTGAGGTCACGTACATTTTGTTTGTTCATTACTATTAACCACTTCTCCTAATGCAGAGTTGCGGTGGTCAGGAGCCAATCCTAGAATCATAGGGAGTGAGGGAGGGTACGCCCTGGATGGGATACCAGTCCGTCGCATTGCGAGATAACAATATTGTAGCTGAATCACAGTACAGCCCACAAAACATATCATCTACCTGTAGACATGACCCTCAATGTTCAAGCAAGCCTGTGACCCCACAATATTCGCATGTCTCCTTTGAGAACTAACTTCATATTTGTTGCTACAACCCTCCTTGCCAATATCTCACTGCCACGTTTTATTGTTCCCTATTTTTAAGGAGATTTGCAGTTTGATCTAGATCGACATCCTTTTCACACACAGAAGACTGCGGGAAACACTTTAGAATGAAATATTGGACTTTTATGGAAAGAGGTATGCAGCGTGGTGTCATGCCCTGCTATTGTTTTTTGGTTAATTCACTTAATGAGTCAGTATTAATAATGTCCCTCTTATGGGAGATATAGAGGTACTTATTAAAATGCTTTTAGAACACCTTTGGCCGGCACAGCCCAGTGAAATAATGCAGCAAATGTATTTCAGCAGCAAGAGATTCAAGCAGATGCTTGTTGAAAATGTGTGGGATAATTAAGCAGACTGACGCTTTAGGTCGTAAATCATTATTTATCGTTAACATCACGTGTATCTTGTGCATGTTCGGTAACCCTCAACACAATTGTAGGCGACAGTATATTGTCATGTCGAACGCCAGGGCTCATTGGAGAAGACACCCTTGGCGGAGCAGCGATCCGACGTGACTCTCCTCCCGCCAAGAGATCAATATAATAAGGACACTGTCTGTTGCTAGAAAAAACGTCATCCGAACAGGTTGCTGACGGGAATTTGCGGGCAGGGGTGCCGCTCGTCCGCCCACTGTGGTGCGGGGAATAGCGCTGGGAATAGTGCGAGCGAGGAGGGCACCGGGAGGGGGAGGCGACTGGGGGGGGATGCCCGGTGATTTCCAACTCCTGCAGGTTTGCAGCCGTGTTTTTGCCGCGCGCCTCGCATTCCGCGCAGAGAGCCAAGCGTCGAGGGTCCGCACGCGCTCGCTCGCTCGCTCTTTCTCTCTCTCTCTCTCTCTCTGCCGGGCAGGGGTAAAGGGAGGCGCGAGGCGCATCCGCGCGCGCCCGAAGCCGCACGCGAGGGCTGCGAGAGGAGTCCGTTGTCGACGCCTCAAAATAAAATAGCGCTCAAATTTCCCGTCCGCAATGTGTTGTGAAGAAGAAGAAGGAGACGAAGACTGAGCTGCGGTTTGCTGCGTGCCGTCTCCTCCCGCTTCTTTTTTTTTCCTCCCGCTTCTCTTTTTCACCCACCCGCTGTCTCTCTCTCTCTCTCTGCCTCTGCCTGTCCCTGTGCTGACGCTGAGGGGGCGAGCAGGGGACGCTGAAGAGAATGGGCGAATCCCCGAGGTTTGCCTTCTAACTCTGGACATGGATCCGTCTTTCTCACGGGGAGATAAAGGTACAGCCCGAGTCCATTTCTTTTTCTTCTTCTTCTTCTTCTTGTTATTTTCGCTCCGAGGTGGCGGTTCAGGTTGTTTTACCACGCGGCGCTCGGGGGGAAGCACACACGTTCATGTGGCAGTGCGGTGTGACACTCGCCTTAACGCACTTGTTGAGTGAAAATGAGCTAAAGGTGCAGCAGTTCCCGCGCGACCAAGTCCCTTCGTAGCCCCACGCGCATATATACGTACGCACACACACGTATGTATGTATGTGTGTTAGATATGTGTGTGTGTTTTCTGTGATGCTTGCAGCTCTGAATCATTCGTCCGTGGAGATGGAGGTATGGTGGAGAGATGAGTTTTTCCCCTTCCTTCTGCTGCTTGTCTTGCGTCTTCAATTCGACAATTTTAATATCAGAAATTCACTCAAATTGCCCTCCAACTAACTGTCGCGATTGCTCAATTTGACAACGAATTCAAGTATAAAGTTGTCAAATGGCACGGGACTCTTAATAATAATGCAGAAGAGATTTGGTAGAATCTTATTTATTACTCCAGTAATTTAGTTTATCACTGCTTTTCGCTGGACTGTTGAAATAATGTTGCATATCCCTGATTTACATTAAATTTACACCAAAAGCAGCCTGACACGTTTGCACTGAAGGAATGGTCCTTCGTGAATTTGTGTGGGCATGTTAATCCACAGCAGAAGATGGAAAAAAAAAGGATCAGTTTATTTGCATTTATTAACTCATCAGTCCATACAGACCCTAAGATCTAGATGTTTTTGAGTCTACGCCGACACAAGTTCTGTAATGCTGTTAAAATTCGTGTTATTGCAGCACATCCTGTCTAACCGTGATGGTGATGTAGGAGATCGGGGTTCTGGTGTTTTGTTTGACAGGTTGTGTCCTAAATTCATTGGGAAACTGACGTAGAGCATCCGCTTGCCCTTGCCAGGGAGATTGCAACTTATAGTGGTTGCCAGTTTAATGGTTTGTCCAGATCTGTGAGTGACGAATTGAGATCTTAATTGCAATGCTCGGGCCCTTTGCATATTATGCAGGAGATTTTATGCAATATCCACCAACTCTCTGTATCAGAGACGAGGACAAGTAGCACTGACTTACACAGGCATGAAAGAACAACAGAGGTACAGGAGGATAGCGAGCAACAGCGAGATTGAAACATGGATACAACATGCTTTCATGCTTGAAACTTTCAGTGGTTTTTTGAGTTAAATTTTGCATATATCATATGCGGTTATTTTGGGTAGGTATGAGCTTCATTGCGTAGGTGCCTTCATTGCATAGTGGATATTAATCTAATTATGTCCATTGGCAGGTAAGTTTTATCTATGATCTAGCTAGCTAAGTTAATATTTATTATTCATTTAGCTGATGCTTTTCTCCAGAGTGACTTAAAATGTTTAGCTGAAGAAAATGCTACAGCATGCTGTATTGCCAAGCTGACTTAAGATAGTGGTTACAATACCATTATTCTTGTATTTTGAAGGCAGTGGAAAATCTAAGTGGGTGTAGACTGCTGTATTGCTAGTGTGGTACCGGTTTTGCTGTTTTTGCATGGTTATTGTAAGAACTGTATGAGATCAACAGTGTCGGCGACTAAAATGCTGTGTATCAGTCGCGCCTTTTTCCCGACTAACTACGAGCCTGTGCGCAGCCAAGGTCTTGTGTGTGTGTGTGTGTGTGTGTGTGTGTGTGTGTGTGTGTGTGTGTGTGTGTGTGTGTGTGTGTGTCATTGGAGTTGTGTTTGCACTTCTTCCAGTCGTTTCTACAGGCCCCTGCTGATGTAGTCGAACGTATCCCATCAGGTTATTTTCAGAAGCATCCAAAGTGGGTTCGGTTCTCAAACTTGTACTTCTTCTGCATTACCCATCAAAAAGTTAATGTATGCTTTATAAACTGTTTTAAGTTCTGTTTCTACACCTAACCGGAAGTGTGTCCAATTGTACATATGTTTTCTTGATTTGCGAATTGATGACAGCTGCACTGGATGCTATGAATGTTAACAAATATATTTATGCAGGGAGAGCAATTTTTCAGTTCAAATTCCCGATAGTACTATGTGCAGGATTCCCGAGACAAAACAATGGACTTTAAAACAATGGTACTTAATGCTGCAGTGTGCTGAATTTTGCTTTTCTGCATCATTTAACCTTAATAGCATGGCATCTCATTTTATAGTGGAATTAATTTTTTTGCTGCACGCATTTGGCCTTAACGGAATCATTGATTTAACGATGTGCTGTTTTTTGTCATTACTGACATTCAGTTCATTTTATATCAAATTATCCTCCATAAATTTATGTACAGTTCCCCCCTGCCCATTCAGAAGACCAAACCTGTGATTTTAACTTGAGGAGGGTGACTTCTTATTAGGAATGCAACATATTGTATACATGTATTTGGACAGGCAGTAAAATAAATGCCATCACAAGCAAACACACATGGATGCATTTTAATTTATAAGCATTATATTTGAGCCCTCAAGGTTAATGTATAGAACATGCAATCTTAAATAGGTTTTATGCCTTCAGACATACCTGTGGAGAGGTAATGTATTGATCCTGACCTCATGCACATAAGGCAAATCATTGATGGGATGCAGAGGTAATCCCCAACCGACCAACAAACAACCCACCTGCACCAGCAACACCGCCCCGTATGGAACACCATTCAGCTGCAGTGCAGCACCTGTGTGTTTCCCCCAGCTCCAGCTGTGTTCCCATGTGCACTTGATAGTTTTCAGAAAAAAAGATAAGGCTGCTAGCAGCACCATTCAGTGGAGCAACATTGATGGATGTGCTGCTTAGGCGTGAGTATTTGTCAGGCAATTCTTATTCCACCGGCAGGGCCGCAAGGCTGCATAAATAACGTGTGAATAATTGAGAAATCAGGCATCCATTCAGTAGTGAAAACACAGAATCCAGAGTTTGCCACAGTGAACATGAAGGACAAGGCTATGGTGCAGAGCTTTTGCAAGAGTCTTTGTGCATGCTCTGTGGATCAAAAGAAAGTCCGTTTGTGAGAGCACACTGTTCCTCATGCTGTGATTTTTACTGTAACTGCAGCAACAAGCATTCCACAAAGCACTGAACAGAGATGAGCAGTGAACCAGCATCGCATTGTATTTAACTCTCTAATGAGGCAGAATGTTCAATGTTTATGAAATTACCATTTGCATACCTTTGTGTAAGTAGAATTTGTGTTATTATGCTTATAAATTTATTAAAGGTAAATATCTCAGAAAGCTGTTAATTGTTGTTGCCTGCTGGTTTGGGTACATAAAAGCCAGAATTGATAAAACCCACATGTCCAGTCTAGCTGGGTAAAAGAGTGCTAATGAATGACTTGAAATAGAATATATAAAAAAAAGGAAAACTGTAATCCGTTTATTAAGGTTCTTTTGAGCAAATATTCCATAACCAGCTGAACTTTCTTATAGCGTTGAATAATTATTATGCACTCATTCCCTTATTTGGTCACCTGATACCAGCTTTATCACTTATCTGGTCTATAATTATTAATACCACTTGTTAATTGGTCCAGATTTTCATTTATTCGTTTGCTACATGTCGTCTGGGCCTGTGGAATTTGGTCTGGTCTGATAAATTGAGACCACATTTGAAAATTATGCCAAGAGGCTATATGACAGAGACTCTGAGATGTACTGTGTTGTGTGACCCGGGTACCCACGCTCTAAGTTGTGCCCTGGCATTCTACAGTCTTTCTTGCATACTTAAAATTGTGTTTCAATGCTCTGTTTTGTACCATTCTACTTAAACTTCTAATTGTTCATTTATTTAAAGGTGATATATATCCTTTGTCTTCCTAGAGCCAGTTGATGCAGACTATCATGGTAAGTTTACTTTTATGAAATCAACATTTTTAAAAACTTTATTTTATATACACTATAGCCTTCATGTTCATGCTATCCTATAGACCAAGTAAGCTTTAAAAAAGCAGCTTAGAAAGTAACAGTTTTAATTTCAACATATATTTGTAATTTAGAGAACAAGAAATAAGTTGAACATAAAATATAATGAAAGAAAAATAATAGTCATTCTTGGTTCTATTTGAAATGTAGAATGGTGAGGGTGCTTTTTATATGCTACTGCTATATATTACACATATATACAAAAATATATATATGTATTATATATTATGTCTGTATTTATATATATATATATATATATATATATATATATATATATATATATATATATATATTTATAACATATACACATATACAAATATATAGGCCTACTACAGCCACCCCTACCATTCGGAAACTTTTGCAGACATAATGAATAAAAAATATTTTTTTTCCATTGTTTTATAGGAACAGACCATAAAAAAGTAGAACCTTGTAAAATTTTAACGTTACACTACTTTTTGTGATACTAGGCATCACTTATGGTGTTTTGTGGAATGGGGTTGGATTGAACTGAAATTTTTCCGGATAAGAAATAATGAGATAAGTTATTTCATTATTTGGTTGTTCTGTATTTAGTCTGTTTACGTTGCATCACATTACGTGACTGTTTACAGGAGCAAATTAGGACTGGGGGCTAAGTGTATGCTATAGGCGTACCCACTATCCACACTCCCGTTATCAGTCCTTTTGCTATAACGCCTCTTACAGATGAATAGCCATCTTTGTCCTCCACCCTGATCCCTTCCGCTATAACGTCTTTTTGTCAGTGTTTCCAGAAAAAACATCAAATTTAGTCTCTAAGAACATGTTTTCTGATAGTATCTTACTCAAACCGGCAAAAAAGCTACAAAATATATTTTAGCTGTGGCGCTGGGAGCAATAGCTCTCCCATAGTGCTGTGCTGCCGCTATGGATGTAAATAGTTATTGGGCAACCATTGTGGGGAGTTATGGGGATTAATGACTCCAGTGTTGTTCTGTTGTTTGAGAGCTTTTGGCTGGGTGTGTGTGTGTGCTTTGTGAGTGCTGCTCCCTAACGATGCGGAGGCACAATAAAAGTTGCGTTCTGACACTTCTGTCTTTTGAGCCGTCTTTCTGCAACGCTGCCAATGGCACGGTCCAGGCAAGTTATTACAATATTTCTGGGAAACTTAAATAAATATTGTATAATTTACTGTAGTACTTTATCATTAAATCAGTGTGAACAAGCGCTTGTCCTGAGCAGGATCACGTTAAACTGAAACCTAACCTGGCAACACAGGGCACAAGGCTGGAGGAGTAGGGGACACACCCCAGACGGGACACCAGTCCGCCACAAGGCACCCCAAGCAGGACTCGAACCCCAGAACCACCACAAAGCAGGCTCTGGCCAAACCCACTGCGCTGCCACGCCCCCTCCTTTATGATTATGCTTATTTTAATTTATTATCATTAGAACTGTTATTGTGTTTCATAAAGTGTTTATCATCTTTAAAGACATTTGTCAAAGTCAGTTGAGGTTTTCAGGATGGGCTTGGAACTGACTATAACTTTCCCCATAAGGAAAAATGGAAAATGGGTTCCCGCTATTCGTCTTTTCATTATCCACGTCATTTTCAGGAATGGATTCAGGGCGGATAGATGTCCGTATTTTGATGGTTAAAAAATAAATCTAAAAATGCACACATGGAAAAAACCTTTCCTGTTTTGTTTTTCAAAAATATAAAATGGTTTTTTTTGTGCTTTCGTTAATGAGAGACCAAGAGATACACATGAAGCTTAGAATGCACAAAGTCTAACATAAATTTGATTGTAATACATTATACTTTTATAGAAGCATATTTCCAGTAAATGTCTGCATTTCCAGTGTATTCTTTGTAGGAAATTGTACCAGATTGAACTTTCGTGCTTATGATAATGGCCAGCATTTAAAACCGATTTAGTACTTTGTGTTACTTTGTCATATGCATAGTTTCTTGTAGACAGAAGTATAAAAAGGGAATATAAATAGAATATTTACTGAGAAGGTTTTTTTTTGAGAAACGCTACTGCTGTTCCTGACAGTCATGCTGTAACACTTACTAAGGTGTTCTGTACATCACCCCGTGAGGCAGGCGTAATAAAAGGTGTGCTAATATCTTATATGGCATAGATTTTAATGTTAGCTTGTCAGTTATGCTGTTATGCAGTATTTTCTGCTTATATTGGCTACAGACAGTAACTGTTCTTTTCAGTTTGTGTGCTACCCTCTTTCTAGTTTACACGTATTTAAACAGGTGGATTATGGTATATAGAACAACTGTAGGTGCTCAGGACTATACTTAATTTCCATAAGCCATATCTGTGTCAAGATCCATTCAGTCCGCTTCAGCTTGGTCTATTTTGTCCGAATCTTAGATTTCAGCAGTCCTAATTTAGCTACTTAATGCGGGAAATCATCATTACGGTGTAGCTTTAAATATTGCGGGTAAGTCCTCTTAGTGTTTGTCTTTAATTTTCAGTACATGAACTAAAACACATTGCCAGAGTTGTCATATTTTCAGAATTGCTTTTCTTCAAGAAAACAGTTTCAATTCATTGCAGTACAAAGACACTCTCTTTTTTTAGATTTAGTGTGAAGCAGTTGGACCCATTTAATAATAATAAAATTCAGTAATAAGTAATTTGGTTTTTCTAATTAGGACAAAAAGTAATGGTGCTAATTGATTGCTTGTGCCCTCTGTCCAGCAGGTTATATCTCTATAAAACAGTCCCAAACAAATTCCTGATACTTTTGTGTTCGTGATGGCATGATGCCGAAACATTCACTTCATTGTTCCTCACTTTCCTCACTATTCAACAGAGAGCTTTGGTTTTTTTGAGTCCTCCAGTGCCTTTTTATATTTTTATTTTTATTTTTATTTTTGCCAGTGTGAGGCTTCTATAATGGTATTCTCCATTTGTAATCCAAGAAAGGCCCATGAGACTGAATCAAGGCTCCACCATCCATCAGAAAAGCAACTGCACTGTGAATTAATTGCCTTCCCGTTTCATTCGCTCAAAGGTTAACAACTAGCCAACATGCTACAATCTCTAGACATGCACTGTAGGCAAGAAGTTTGGAGCCACTCTCACTCATGGAAATCCCACCTCATCTGAAATATCCAGAAGTGTTGTGGAAAGGAACAAGCACTCACTGATACCCAAGAGGGAATACAATCCTCACCAGATCTTGGCAGCATCGCAGCATTTGTTTAGCCTCAGGCTTCTTAGGGATGTCAGCTATGCAGCTAAAGAGTCACACAGTTATTTCCATCAGCTAAAAATACATGTCATAAACACGTAAAATGTGAGTTGGGGAATTAGCATTGATTCAGAAGGGTTGGGGGAGAGAGGACTGTATTTTTCTGCACTAGTAGTCATTATGCAGTAATATTTCTTCAAAACATTTACACTTATTACACTTTTGAAAAGTTTTGGTCACAGTGTACATCTGGTCTGTAGATAAAATCTCTCTATCCTCACAGGGGGCTCAGGGAGGTGGTGGTGTAGTGGGTTTAACTGGGGCCTGCTCTCTGGCCAGTTGGGGATTCAAGTCCTGCTTGGGGTGCCTTGCAACGGACTGGCATCCTGTCCTGGGTGTCATCGTCACCCCTCTGCCCATCCCTGCACCCTGTGCTGCCAGGCTAGGCTCCGGTTTGCCGCAACTCTGCTTGGGACAGATAGTTTCAGACAGAGTGTGTGTGTGTATGTGTCCCCTCACCTAATTCGTCTTAACTAGATACCTTTGTCATGTATGTGTATACATGAAATCACAGTAACAACTATCGAAAGACACTGAACCGTAAGTCACCTGAAATAAAAACATTATAACAGTAATTATCATGTATCAAATATTCTTGTCACATGTAATAGTTCAAATGGATATTTTTAATGTTTCTTCGCAAATTACTTAGTCTTAATAACAAAAATTTAATCCCTATGACTGGCTTTTTTAAATCAAATTAGGTATTTTTTCTGTAATCCCTGTCAGTGTTTTGAGCTGTTTGCTGAGGCAGCTAGAATCAAATTGATATTCAGAGGGGATGGGGAATTGCATCGCCGTGTTATGTCATTTTCACAAACCCTTTATGATTCAGCAGCGGAAGATAACTGCAGTGTGGCAAAGCGGGCTGTCAGAGAGCTGAGACCACATCACAGCAGGGCCTTGTTATACTCCTGAGCCCCTATTAGTGCAAATTGCTCAAATATCCAGCAATATGAACTGGACAATATATAAGAAGCTTTGCACTCAAGCATCATCCTAACAGCCACACATTGTACAGGGCATTTAAAATAATACTGCTGTATTAGAGGGCCGCGTGTAGAGTAGTGGCTAAGGACAAACAATTTTAACCCGAGGCTTGTTCACTGAAATCACTGGAGAGGCTCTGCTGTTCTAACCTTGAGATCATAGCTTTGGGCAAATTTGCCACATAAATGTTAAAATAATCTAATTTTAAAGCTATACATTTCTGCTGACAGGTATATAATGGGGAGCACTTAATATTGCTGTTATAGACACAACCTGGTAAATTCAGGGTTGCTGGATCCAGTCCTAGGGGAGACCCTGATGTTGTACCTTTAATAATTTAAATGTTAAAAACTGTGAGTTGCTTTAGATAAAAGCATACAGGAAGTGCTTGGGGCTTTTAGGATTTGGTTATCAAGAAGTGAGCAGTAGTAATAACGTGTCTTTCTTTGGTGGGGGCGAAATTGCAAGGCGAACAAATCTCCTGGCCTTGAGCCGAATTCAGCCGATGACACTGGCGCTGTGAAGACAGGTCCCTTCCGACAGTGCAGCAAAGCGAGAAAAAACGGCACAGACATCATGAAGCTGACGTTTACACAGAGACAGCCAACTTTGGTGCTTAATGCGTGGATTATGACGCATTACCATTTGGAGCACGAGAGATAGTACACCTCAGGGGACTCACAGATTAACCTGGTTCCCCGCGGGCATTAAGAAACATAGTGTCCTGTGTAAGGTTCCTGGTTTTAAGTGCTGTCTTTGGCATTGATTGCAGGGAAGGTGGTGTAAGTCTTCTTTATTGCTGTCCCCTCGTTATTCGGGGCAGAATAAAACGAGTTGAGAGTGTAAGGATGGCATGAAGCTACTTTTTCAATTAGCAACAGTATTTATCTTTATATTCGGGTTGTACGTCACCCTTCAGCCTTTAAATGAGCCTTCAGTTCAGTTGCTGTGACAATTCATCTCTCTGCAGTAACATATTTACTCAGTTCAACCACCATGAGCACAGGAGGATGTGATAATAAATTAAACTGACAAATGGATATAGCTATTATATTTATGGTCATTTAAAATTGTTTTGAACACGTCAGCATTTACTGATTTGTCTTTGTCACTCTTTAATATATGTCCCCCAATTTCTTCCCTGTTTGTTGTTTTTTTCAGTGAAATCAATTTTCTCTTTGTTTGTTATTCACGTATCTGTATTTACCTTCAAATGCAGTCGCCGTTAAAAAGTATGTTTTGTGAGCTAATTAGTCCAGGTGGTTTAGAGATGCAGGATTATATTGATTAGTTTGACTGAAGGGGCATAGCATAGTAAGATGAATCAACAAGAGGGACTAGCTGTGTAAAAAAAACACTTATAGCCGCCTAAGAACAGGGATCTGAAATACAATAAGACTGACACATCTTTTATTTATTTTGTGTTTTTGTTGAGAAAGTCTTGCTCTGAGCAAACAAATGATGCAAAAATATATTGGTTTATGGCAATGAAAGATGCTCCAAGCATTGTCAGACACATTGTAAAGTACTGGATTCCAGCAGGTTTCACTGTATACAGTGGGCACAACTTGTGTGTGAGCTGACTGACACTATGCATTTGGATAGATGAAAACAGAGAAAAGTAACTACTGATAATACAGAGGCAGATCAATTTTAATTCGAGATACTGCTGCATTCATGGAGTACAGCTCAATTAACTACACTGCTGTGCTGTTTCAGCTACTCAATTTTTGGCCATTCTAAAATTCTGCTGCAGAAACCCTCTTGCATCGCATTATATAAACAATAAACGTATGTTAACAATTGAAATGCATGAATGCTATGTTGTGTAATAGAGCTTTGTTATATTTTTCACTAATATCTCACATTATTCATGTTCTGATAATACTAACATAGAATAATAATATAAATGAAGGACAATATCATAATAATAGTTTCATCCTGCACTATTTCTAAATTTTTCCCTTTACGTTTCATCACCGTTGCCCTCACCTTTTGGCTTGCTAGCCATTTTAAATAAAAAGTTAATTGCAGGGAATTGCAGACAAAAATGTTTTGTGAACAAAATGCAGTTGCTGCCACAAACCCAAACACTAAGGAATATGGGTGCCTTGTGGCAGCGCAGCCAGTCGATGTTATCGTACAGCAGATAGAGTAGTCATTAGATGTTAAGATTAATCGTGAGAACACAACAATAATGTAAGAAGGTTGATAGGTTGACTGTCATAAGTCACGTATGTCATAACTCAAGGTTTACCAGTATAAGCATGCTGACACAGGCAGTAAAGCCACCCCTTCCGGTTGGAGGCCCTTCCCTGTTGAAGGTCCATAGCACCATCTGCCTATGGAAACTAGAAGTTTCCAAGAGTTCACTTACCTGCCTCCTGTGGGTTCAGTTGAAGTTGCTGCTTTCCTGCAATGAAAAATGCAACTCTTCCTCAGCAAGCGCTGGCTCCGGCATCACGGTGTGACCCGTGGGAGCCACAGTGGACAATTCTGAATCCGATGCAAAACCGCAAAGGTCTCACTGAGGGAAAAGTGAAGGGCATGACTTTTAGAAATACACAAACAATCAGTATGTGTGTTTGCTTGGCAAAAATTAAAAAAATTTTACATTCACAGTGGAAGCTAATTGCATTTTAATGAACTGCTGTTGCGGAGGGGGGGTGCGGTGGCGCAGTGGGTTGGACCGCAGTCCTGCTCTTCGGTGGGTCTGGGGTTCAAGTCCCGCTTGGGGTGCCTTGCGGCGGACTGGCGTCCCGTCCTGGGTGTGTCCCCTTCCCCCTCCGGCCTTACGCCCTGTGTTGCCGGGTAGGCTCCGGTTCCCCGTGACCCCGTAAGGGATAAGCGGTTCTGAAAATGTGTGTGTGTGTGAACTGCTGTTGCTTTCATAGTTGATTGTGGTTTACTATCAGTTTACATACAGGCTGATATGGTAGGTATACGGTATATAGTATAGATTTCAAAATGGTCAAGGGCATTAAAATGGCACATTTACAAATTCCATAGCATTCCGTGGTGCTTTGCAAGGAACAACCGATGAGGAAGCATTTTTTCAGGTTGTTTTTCATGAGTTCTACAATAAAATGTTGTCTTAATTGTAACGGAAGGTGGCACTTGGTAGGGAAGAATTAATTGCAAGACAATACAGTTTTTTCAAAGGCTCGGTTAATATCTTTTTCCGTTGTTGGGCTTTGTCCTAGTTTATCGTTTTCACAAAATGTGTTTTAATAAGCAGAAGTTATGGTAAAATTGACTTTGAGAACAGTAACAATGAAAGGTTGCGGTACTATAATTAAAGGTAAAAGTTCTTTATCTGGTTTATGAATGAATTAGGTGATATGTTAGACAGGGCCGGGGACCCTCCCCCCAGCACCCCTGCACTGCGGCTCTGCGGCTCTGCAGCGGCCCCTGCTGCCTGGAGAGATAAACCTCATCATGCCACGGGCACGGACAGCACTGGGTGCATTTTTGGGCAGTGTTCAAAATTAATGTAACCCTTCATTACATGGCCATGCACAGAAAAGTGTGAGATGCAAAATGTGTATGTGGATAGAGTGTGTTTAGCAGGGCTATGTGATCCAGAGACTGTCGCAGGAAGATCTGGATGTTCTTTTTTATTAAAGTACTTCATAAAATGGTGAAAATATAAGTCCAAGTTTAGTTTTTTTGTTTTCTTTTTTAAATTTGACAGAACAACTCATTCCTTACAAAAATGCAAGAATCATGCAACAAAAAACTGGTGTAAGAGCTTCTGAAAAAATATATTAAATATATAGCCCTTTTTCATACATTGAGCTTTTAATTCAGTACAATGGATTTTTTATCCATTACATGGCGATTTCACTTCTGCAAATGGGTATTTTATTCTGTACAACAGCATCACTGCTTTTAGTATACTTTTTGGACAATTACACACTTTTGTGTCAAACCCATAAAGTTTTTGTCCCAAAATGGTATGAGTCTGACTTTATATTGCCTGAATATATCATATTAAACTTTAAATTACTCTGGAAACAATGCAAAGTAGTGTACAAATACAGCTCAAATAGTGGTAGTTGGACTCTCTTCATTTAGGTGCTGCTTTACTAATGATGGGTGTTATTGTCATGCATCAAAATAACTTTTATTCTGGAATCTTTGTGAATTTAAGGGAATATTTTTATTTCCAGAACCTTTATATTTTTTTCATAAGAAATCACAGCAGTTCAGTTCCCTCACAGCAGTAATTTCAGTATGGGGTGATTTCATGAACAGGGGGCGCAGTGGTGCAGTGGGTTTGTCCAGGTCCTGCTCTCCAGTGCGTCTGGGGTTCGACTCCTGCTTGTGGTGCCTTGCGACGGACTGGCGTCCCGTACTGCGTGTGTCCCCTCCCCCTCCAGCCTCACACCCTGTGTTGCCGGGTTAGGCTCCGGCTCCCTGCGACCCTGCATGGGATAAGTGGTTTCAGAAAATGTGTGTGTGATTTCATGGAAGAATTTAACCCCATAATGTGAGCAATGGATGTATTAAACAAAACTGATAGTTATGTCAAAGAAATTGAACAATAAGGTCATAAATACAGTTGTGGGAACTGTGCTTTGTGTGAAAAGAAATGTAATTTAATAAAGACTTCTGTATGCTCTGTTTGCCAATGATAGTGAAGAAGCATCAGTCAGCAGGTTCTTTAGCAATCTGACATTCTATCCTGTTTTGGAGAAATAGTGAATCACAGCTATCAGCCCAAACAAATTTGACAGTAAGGTCATGAGTAAGTGTCGCTGTCTAATCTCTAGGAAGGTTCTCTGCAGCTGCCCTTCTCACTTATAGACAGAATAATAAAATAAAAACTGCAGCAGTGGCTTCAGAAGGCACCGCTCTCTCCCCATCCTTGACCTTTAAGCGGTTGCAGGTTTTAATGAGACACCCTCAGAATCCCCATTTGGTGCTCTTCCTTTTGCATTCGGCCACTTGAACAGAAATATATGCATATTCTGACCAAACCGGCTGAGGAAGTCTGAGCTTGGTGATATCAAGAACTGTGATAATGGGGTAATAAAATATAATGTTCAATAGCAGTTTAAATACAAATGATGTGGTTTAATGAACAGGTACACTTGATTCCACCCCACTTTCCACTTAAATAAACCTGTTGGTTATTTAAGCTGTGGATACACAATGTATGGCGAACAGAAAGAAGATGCAGGAGAACAAGAGTAGCAATGTGTCCGCCAGAGCTGCTGCAGAAAGTCACCATTAGTCTCGCTGGTTATCGTCAGTCTTTGCATCCTTACAGATTTTGTGCTTGCTCAGGAATATAACACTTTATTTTCAGAATTTGCCCACAGGCCTTCCCCAAGACTGACAGAGATTCCAACAAATGATATTGGCGGCAGGCATCTCATGTAAAGCAGTGTAATTTTGACTTAATTTGCATTTCAGATTCATGACTGGATTTTGAACTTCTCTCTGCAGGTTGAACAGCTGTGAATGAAAAGAGCACTTCATTTGTAGAGTCTTGCAGCTGAATTATAGGATCCTTGCAGCACATAAGGGCTCTTGTGTCTGGTATGATGAACACCCTCCATACAGCGAGGTCTCAAAACAATTTGAAAAGAAGAAAGCAAACACTGTTTTTGGCTGCATTAAATTCAAAAGAACTTCAAGGAGAACTATAGGATGCACTTTTTTATGAGAGCAGCAAGTCTGCTGTAGATAGCTTAATTCTGCAATCACACATTTTTTCTTGCGAAGTCTACACTATCGTGTTGAAAGTCCTGTCTGCAGTGGCTCAGCTGAAAATTATTTCCCGAATGAAAATTCTTCACACTGTTCAAGAGCAACACAAGATCTAAACTTTTGATCATGATTTGAGAGACTACTCTTGACTTTGACTCTACTCTTGTAAGCCTCCTTTGAGTCAGACATTGCTTGAAGATGCACAGCTGGCATATATTATTCTTATCAGCTTAGTGTCTTGTTATAAAAGAGAGAAGATGTGAGTCAGTTCCACTATTTTAGATACCATTCAGTCCATTCAGGCCACTCTGAATCAGCCTTGAAGCTGCTCTGTGACAACAGCAGTGGTTCAGCAGCTCATCTATCAAAAGCTAATTCCTGCAGCAGAGGGGATCAGAAGATTTGTCAAGCGCTATTGTTGGCTGGAGCGGTAAATGACAAAGCTCAGTATATCAGGAAATTTAGCACTGGGCGTTTAAGACTCAGGACTTGTGACACCTGGTTCAAACTGGCTAGAAATTCAAATAAAACTCTCTTGTTAATGCTTTATTTTAATAAAGCATAACAGTTGTTTGTGCCTGCTGAAATCATTTTGATGTCTGATAAAATTTAGAGATGATTCTTGAGCAATTGATTGTGTAATTACAATGGAATATTGCGCTACACAGTGGGTTGGACCGGGTCCTGCTCTTCAGTGGGTCTGGGGTTCGAGTCCCGTTTGGGGTGCCTTGCAACGGACTGGCGTCCCGTCCTGGGTGTGTCCCCTCCCCCTCCGGCCTTACGCCCTGTGTTACCGGGTAGGCTCCGGTTCCCCGTAACCCCATATGGGACAAGCGGTTCTGAAAATGTGTGTGTGTGTGTGTGTGTATTGCGCTACATTTTTAAAAATGGCTCCATTATGGCCTGTGTACTCGACCACTGCGTTGTTGCCAAAAACTGGACTTGATATATGCAGTGTTGTTAAAGAATCCGTCAGAAAGCCATGCACAATGAGTAAAGAATTCATGAGAAGCACTGGAGTATAGAACTCCCATCTGAATAAAACTCTTAGAATGGCACAGTTCACTAATGCTATTGATGTGTTTGTGAAAAGTCTTGCATTTCTCAGTGATGAAGATGCTGCATACTAAGCATTTGTCATTTTTGATTCCATTGTACAGAGTGGAGGGGGTGTGGTGGCGCAGTGGGTTGGACCGCAGTCCTGCTCTCCGGTGGGTCTGGGGTTCAAGTCCCGCTTGGGGTGCCTTGCGGCGGACTGGCGTCCCGTCCTGGGTGTGTCCCTTCCCCCTCCGGCCTTACGCCCTGTGTTACCGGGTAGGCTCCGGTTCCCCGTGACCCCGTAAGGGACAAGCGGTTCTGAAAATGTGTGTGTGTGTGTGTACAGAGTGGACAGGTGGTTGTTTTAAGCCCTTAACCGCGGTAGTGCAGGTGTTCTATCCAGGGTGTATCCTACCTCATACCCTATGTTTCCAGGATAGACTCTGGACCTTCACAACCTTGTATTAGCCAGGGAATTATGGATGGATGGATGGATGGATGGATGGAGTTTACAGTCTTCCTATTATTAGTTAACCACATAAAGGAGTCTGTTCCCTCCTCCATTTAATCTATAAATTGTGAACCGGGATAAGTCCGCTAGAAACTCTTGTGCTTTGTGAGTATTAGTAGATGGCTTGAATGATGCTTAGGTGAGTTAATGAATTCTTGTCAGCTTTTTCATTACTGTAAGCTCGTTCATTTTGACTTACTCTGCTCTAAGAGCTCACTCCTGTTTGTCGTGTCCCTCTGCCCACAGACAATGAGGTCCACCTGGAGGAGCTGGGGCGGGGCAGAGTGAGGATGCGAGAGCCCGTCCTGTGGGAGCACCCTCTGCAGTTCTCCTGGATGATGGAGGGGGAGCCCTTCACCTCTACGCTGCTCCAGGCGGGGGGCTCCGTGGCTGACGCCGGCATGACACTGGAGCAGAAGACCACCTTTGCCTTTGTCATCTTCCTCTTCGTCTTCCTGGGCATCCTGATCGTGCGCTGCTTCCGCATTCTTCTGGACCCCTACCGCAGCATGCCCACCTCGACCTGGGCCGATGGCCTTGATGGGCTGGAGAAAGGCCAGTTTGACTACACCCTGGCATGATGCAGCCATTCAGCAGCTGACACACCACACGTGGAAAACACTTTGATTTATCCCAAGAGGCTGGATATTGTTTACATGGAAGGCAGAAAACGCTGATGTCTGCCGTGGGACAGACACTGCTGTGGTCTCCCTCAGTGCCGCTGGGAGACTCTCCCAGCTCATACAGGGTAGTTCTCCTCTTCCTAATACCTCACAGCTTGTTCAGTGACGCTACGTGATCTCTCGTGCTGCTATGTGAAGTCACACTGCTGTAGGTACGCCATCCTCAAGCTCAAGAACATCTGAAAGACTCACCAGCATAGGCAAAATCGACAGACTTATGGTTGAGCATTGCCAGAGAAAAACTGGGAAATCTGTGCTTAGTTGGTTGAGTGGCTATGAAATTGGATTAACCATGAAGGCCATTTGGTTAACTAATCCAAACCATACTACTGCTTTGACCTGCTATCCAGTTGCAGTGTTTCTCCCTTTCAGTCTGGGACCATTATACATTGAGAATCAGCACCTGGGTTCTTATGTACCATTAGTGTAAAGTAGTAACATGTGTGTTATAGATCCACTGCACAACAGGGGTGAAACCTGTATAAATGTCTTCACTGGCAAATGGGGGAATGTATACAGTGATTATTTGCACTGTCAGAATATAGTTAAAACATTGTTTTCTGCAGTCAGGAAAAAAAGGCCAGTTACAGTATGCTCATACCTTGTTTAGCCTAACACGAAGCTTGAAGTAGAAGCAGAAATAGAAGTGCGTTACACTTGACCTTAAATGCTACCAGTTGTGTGCTAACAGTACTGTTCTGTTCATTCCAGTGGTCCAGGAAACGGATGTAGTTGTTTACCTCACCTCGGAGGGTCTTGGCATTTTAAGTCGTTCGCTAGGAGGTGGGAGGCATCAGCTCCGTATCGCGCTGCAGCCTGCTTGCGTTGACGGAAGACTGTTACGAACTGCTGCACTTGACACGAAGCTCCAGCGAGTTGTACGGTGTTTGTGGTGCTTGTCAACTTATCAAATGTCAGTTTAAAGTTTGACGCCATCAGCAGCTCAGTGACAGTGGTCATCAAACCTCTGTGGGTGTGTGGGCTCTCTATCGTCCTTCACACTTCCCAGCGTCGGTGGTTTCACAGGATTCAATTAAAGCCGCCATTTTTCGAGAATCACTACGATCCATCAAATCAGCTGTCAGTTAAGCAAACATAGCTGGAGTGTGTGATGCAGTTATCTGTCTGCTGCCTGCTAATGCTACAGGGTGATCAGCTTGACTCCCGGTGTACGTTATTCCTTGTAGAATACCTGACCTTTACGTTAAAGAAAGACCTGCACTAGACCTTGTATCGACCAGGGCGGGCAATGCCCAAGGAGCCATTTTTCATGTGACTGCAGGCTTTCCCGTTCTTATTATTTTCCAGCTATCGGTTCATATCTTTCGATTTTGTGATTACATTGCACTATTAGCCACTGCTTAAAAATAGCCACGGGGGAAAAATGACTCCCATTGACTGGGGTATTAGGAACCATTATAAATGGAGTCTGACATTGTCCACATGCTGATATGAGCCATGGCCTGTGTGTAAGCTACGCACTTCAGAGTCACAAAACAAGACGGTTGCTTTAATAGATCATTAATAGGACCGCAGCGCAAATGTAACAGGAAAATAGGTGCGCCGTTTACATAATGGGTTTTGGTGGAGCCAGGCTTCCTGATGCGCATTTAATGCAGCAAAGACTGTTTGCACTTTTTAAGGCACTGTAAATCACCTCATTGTGAACTTTTCCTCTTCCTCTCCGGGCTTTGCTTTGTACATAGTGGTCGCAAATACGGACACAGGAAACGCAGTGAAGCGCAACGTCTGAAGCGCTCGTTCCAGAGCTGTTCCGTCTCCTTTTTCTGTCAGGAGACTCGGCTATTTTGAGCACAATCTCCTTGTCAAGGACAAACCGAAGCGATCCAACAAATTCCTATATAGCGAGTGGTTATTGATATGTTTTTTTTTTAAAAAATAAAAGTTATGGATGACAGAAACTGACTCTCATTAGCTAGAGAGCCTTAAACCAACTTTTAATAGAGAGACAGGAATGAGAAAAACTGTGTTATGTGATATGTTTTGCAGGTTTTAGAATAAAAATAGTCTGAATCCCAAAGAGTTGTCGTACCACTTGTGCCAATTCACCCCCCACCCCCCATCACCATCTCGATTGATCAGACAAACGAATAAACAAACTGATTTAGTGAACTGCCACTGGATTGGGACAGGTATGGGATTTGCACAGGCACCACGTTGCTCTAAACTGTGATTGCTGAGATTGTAATATGACCTGCCAACTGTTCAAGAACAAAGCCTTCTCATCGCTATGAATGAGGGATATTGCCTTTAAGTGCTGTGAATTACAATTCATAATTCTCTGTTTTAGTAGACTAATTATGTAAACTAACAGAACTAACTGGTAAGTAAACAGTACTGCAATATATTCATAGGAATTATGTAGTTATTAAACTACAAAGAAATGAAACATGTAATGAGCTACCACCTTGTAAATTGTAACCATCCATTGTACCCTCAATAAAATAAAAATAATTAACATTTTTTGACTGTGTCTCTTAAGACTGAGCAGTGCTTTCTAAATCAACATTACTGACAGTAAAATATTTTGTTTTTTGTTTGAAAATCTTCAAACATAACTTTAAAAGTTTGTTAATTTTGAATTACCTTTTGAAAAATTGTATTGTATTCATACAACAGGAACATACTGTAGAGCTGAAAGTATGATTCTTACTGTATCAGATGCCTGTCTAATGCAGGCCACAGACACACACACACACATTCATTTATGCAGCCATACAGACACAAACATGTAGCACACACAACCATGCAATAAATCCAGTTTAGTGACCAACTGCTGTGAATACACCTTTGAGAACGGATTTTCAACTGCCAGATGTGGTCAGACCGAAGTGTAGTAAGAAACCATACAGGATGCCTATATTATTACAGATCAAGAACACCTTAAGAGTTTATTAAGAGTCTTTAAGAGTTTATTAAGATGCATTGTTTTATGAAAGATCACTACAGCTAGCAGGCCCGTTGCCGAAATCTTTTTATTTATGCTGAGAGCTGGCAGAAATGCCAGGGACTTGTCCCCGATGTCCAGACAGCCCTAAATGAACGTAATAAAACCCAGACTGGTACAAATGTTCACATAAGTAATGTCACCATTTAATGCAAAAGACATTAATTAAAGGGCGGAATCCTAAAGTGCATTAACCGTTAACAAATTCATATAAAAAGTGCATTATACCTAATATCCGTACGAAGTCCTGGCTTCATTTAAAAATTGTTCTTTCCCTGTGTAATTTTGTTGCCTAGGTGTTGCTTTTATATTATTCAAAGCAATTTAAAACTACCCATCGATAAAGCAGGGTATTTTATTGGGGCACTTTGTATTAAAGGGGTTTCCACAGGGTGCCGTGGTTACCATAATCTTATTAAAATATCTTTTGGTAAAAGCAGTGGCTATGAAAACCAAATTAAGTGCAACCTTTTTCTTAACTCTGTTCTGTATTCATACCAGCCAAGAGTTGCTTTTTCTGGAGATGCGTACCTCTCCGTAGGCAAATTCACACACACACAGTCCGAAATCGCTTGTCCTGAGCAGGAGCCTAACCTGGCAGCACAGGGTGTAAGGCTAGAGGGGACACACCCCGGACGGGACGCCAGTCCATTGCAAGGCACCCCAAGAGGGACTTTCACTCACTCATTCATTCATACACACTGTCGGAAACCGCTTATCCCGAGCGGGGTTGCGGCAAACCTAACCTGCCAACAGAGGGCGCAAGGCCGGAGGGGGAGGTGACACACCTGGGATGGGACACCAGACCATCGCAAGGCACCCCAAGCGGGACTTGAACCCTCCACCCACTAGAGAGCAGGACTCAGCCAAGCCCGCTGCGCCACCACACCCCTGCTCCGTAGGCAAATGCAGCGAATGCAGTTCCATACATTACCCTGGGCTTGTTGAAAGTGAGACCCCATTTAAAGTCCATCTGCCCACATTAGCAGTCCGCGCACTGGCTGTGTGACTGAGAGAATCATTTTCTCTACAAATGCCTGGATACCTCACAGGGAAACGGTGACCATACAAGTAGAACTGGAAGTGCTGCAGAGCACATCGAAAGCACAAAAAACAAAGAAAACTACTTTTGTGGTGATGCTGCAAAATTTCTCATATTCCAAATGGGGTTCTTGCTATAATTTAAATTGCGTGTGGACTTTGAAAATAATTCACCTTCATATTATATTATGTCTTTATATCATCATCCTCCTGAGACCCACCCAGGCATTGATTGTTGTCCACTCTAGAGGACATATGATTTTAAGTGCACTGCGTGGCAAACTGTACACGGTACAATCCTGAGGCCTAATGGACATTACAAAGGACGCTGTATGCCGAATTCACGGTGCTAAAACATAAAAAGAGCTGCTGCTGGAAAGCCTTTTATCTTGAGTAAAAAACTAAATAATAAATAGATGTACTTGATTTACATAATCTTTAATACACAGGCACCAGCCAAAGAACTGTTGTTCTTGTACGAAAAGCTTCACCGATGCAGTTAATTGTTTCCCGGTCCCCACTTTATTTTGCCAGACGGTATCAATTTCTAATGAACGATCCAACGGATGTCCTGTTTCGAGAGCGCATTCGTCAATGAGGGAGACGGCGCTCGATTATCAATGACTAATCAGGAGAACACGGTGCAAGATGTTTGGAAGGACATCCGGCAAACCTGGGGAACGTGCCAGAAGCGCGATCCAAAGCAAGGCCCACGAGAACAGCAGGAGATTCTCAAATAAGGCCTCGATGATGAGGCAACGTCGACAGCCACTGCCGTGCGGCGCGACGGACTTCAAGGCCAAAATCCCTGTTTAGCATTGCCAAATAAAACCTTCGAGAATAAAAGCGATGACTACTTAAACAGCAGCAGCATGTCCGGGAATATTCACATCTTTTGCAAGTTCCGGAGATTTTTTTTTTCACTTCGATCTGTCATATAGGGTGAAATAATAAACTATTCTTGGAAGAGTGTTATTTTTATTGTTCGTAAATGCTCTGATTAGGGTGGTTCAGAGAGCGGCACCGGTGCCTCACCGTTCCCGTGCTGTGAGTTCCAACGTGGATTTTGAATCTTCGGTCGGTGTGGTTTGCGTGTTCTCCACGTGTTCACGTAGGTTTCCTCCAATAGTCCAGGTGAACTCTGCATTGCCCTTAGTGTGTGTATGCGTGAGTAAAATAGTGAGTGATTGCCTTGTGTAGGACTGGCATCCCATCAAGGGTGTACCATGCTTTATGGTCTTCATGTTCTTCCAGGATGGGCTCTGCACCACCAGAACCCTGTATTGGACAAGTGGTTGATGAACATGGAATGATGCTTAAATTTAATTTGCTTCTATAACTCTCATGCCTTAAGGAATGTATCAGTATTACATTTTATATTAGCGTACAGCAGACGGCAATGAAATCTACCACAGCACGGCAGTTTGAGACTGGGACTCAATGTGCTTTTTACCTCTTAGGTTTGGTGGTGGAGCAGATGGCTGCCTGGAGGACAGGCTGTTCTCAGACATCACATTCTGGAATTTGCTTTTGGGGATTGTTGTGTTTTCCCCCTTGGTCTTTGCTTAGTCTGGATCTGGCTTTCAGGACAGGGATTAACAGCAGTTACATCTTCTACAAGGAGAGAGACAGCAGGTGTTACGCAATATGCTTGGCAGGTGGCAGAGTGCTGCTGCCTTCCGCTTGAAGGACCAAGGTTCAAATTCCCCTCATTTACATGTATTCATTTAGCTGACACTTTTCTCCAAAGTAACTTACAATGTTAAGGTTACAATTACCACAGTTAGAAGCTTGCAGTTACTTACCTATTTATACAGCTGGGTAATTTTACTTGAGCAATTTAGGGTAAGTACCTTGCTCAAGGGTACTACAACCAGAGGTGGGGATCAAACCTGGAACCTTTGAATCCAAAGGCAATAACTGTGACCACTACACTATCTATCTATCTATCTATCTATCTATCATCATCATCATCATCATCATCATCATCATCATCTGAGACCATTGATAGTAACTCAGTCCAGGGCACATTGAAATAATTAATAATCTGCACAGTCTCTAATGACTCTCTGGTTTACTCTTTTTAGGTGTAATAATTACTTTACTTAAATTGTTAAGGGTATTTATGGATCTTTGCAATACCAGGTAATATATTTTGTTTGCACAAAAGACATGAATGTGAAACAAATGCTGTAAAAAGTCTCTTGAATCCTTTTTGAGTTACATGCTTGCTAGTGGTAGTTCACACAAAAAAAATGGTGAAATTAAAGGTCATTATATAATGGAAAGCTATCAGCAACAACAACATTGATCTCACTGGAGAGAAGCAGTTTAAGGAGCACCGGTGAGTCCATACTGTCCCATTGCACAGGGACCGGGGGCTCAAAGAACACAGGCACTGGGTGGCAGTAGAGCACAGATAATGGACAGTTGAGTCTCAGCACCGCTGTCACCCATTCTCAGCCGCTTCCTTGGAAGGTCTTGGCAACACACACGCATATGATGCAAGGCAGAGTTTTCCCAGCACACATGTACATCTGAACATCAAAGAAAACTTATTTTTACCTGAACTCCAGGCCCTGGAACTCATACAATTACTATGAGAATCTGGAAAGTCCATACCACAGACAGGACTACCTTCTGACCCTTCAGATGCTGTAATTATTACGAATTAATTGTAATTTTCTATTTGGCTGATGGCATTTTCCCAAAGTAACTTCCCAAAGTTGAATACCCACAGTATGGTATTGATACTGGGCCATTTCATGGTAAGTGCTTTGTTATAAAGTACTACAGCAGAGGCAGGAGCTGGATTTGAAGCTGCAATCTGAATGTTACAAGTCAACAACCTCTGCATGTGCACTATTATAGCTGTAGGCAGGATGGCAGAGTAGAGAAGTGTCCCAGCTTTAGGGTCCAGCCTCTCTTGACCTATGGGTTCAAATTCTTAATTTACCTTCTACTTGCAAATGTTCTGCAAGTAGGTGTTCTTTGTGCATTTGGTGTTCCTTTTTGTTTCATTAAGATATTATAAATCAGTGTTGCTCTTTATAAGCTATAGGGGGGTGCGGTGGCACAATGGGTTTGGCTGGGTCCTGCTCTCTGGCAGGTCTAGGGTTCAAGTCCTGCTTGAGGTGCCTTGCAGTGGACTGGCATCCCATCCTAGGTGTGTTCCCTCCCCCTCCAGCCTTGTGCCCTGTGTTGCTGGGTTAGGTTCTGGTTTGCTGTGACCTCAGTCAGGACAAGCAGCTTCAGCCAGTGTGTGTGTGTTTTTAGGATGGACGTAGCCCTATGGGTGGGACTGGAAATCGGGACAGCAGGTTTGCTAATGCTATAAGCTTTCAATTTCTATAATAAAAAAATATAACAGCTTTCACTGTTTTCTAGGTGAAGGAGGTCACCTGCTCCCTTCTTCCAGTGTTGTTATGTCATGAGAAAAGCTGCCTTAAATCATTTCCTTGACTGTCCCTTGAACAGGAGGCAGCTGGTCATTATTACACAGCTGGACTGGGTACAAAATGAAAACCAGGGAATGGTTCACCAACATCAGCCTCACCACGTGCTGTGGCCCCACCTCTTGCCAGGTCACTGCAGCTGTTTCATTCATTCATCAATCATTCATTATCAATACAACTTGTCCAGTGTGGGGTTGGGGCTACAAGGCTGGGTACATTTATTCGCTCACACATTTACACACTATGGAAGTCACCATTTCACTTGAAACAAGACTTTGGACTGTGGGAGGAAACCAGAGCACCCCAGGAAACCCACATAAATATAGGGAGAACATGCAAACTGCACACAGACCTCTGTTGAGCTCAGGAGATGTTATATACTTGTTTATTTTCACATCACCTTGTTAAATTACTTCATTTAGCAGACTCTTTTTTCCAACGCAACTTCCAATGAACTCTATGTAGTGTTATGAGCCCACACACCTTATTCCCCAAGGTGACTTAACTGCTAGATACACTTATTACAATGGGTCACTCATCCATACATCACTGGAACACACTCTCTCTCTCTCTGTCACACACACTCACACATTATGGGTGAACCTGAACAGCATGTCTTTGGACTGTGGGAGGAAACCTACACAGACACAAGGAGAACATGCAAACTCCACACAGAGCGAGGGGGGACTGAACCCACATCCTCTCGCACCACCCAGGCACTGTGAGACTGCAAAGCTTCTTGCTCTGCCACCCGTCATACACTACATATGACATTATCATACATGAAATTTACTGAGCCAACAACAATTATGACAAAAGTCCATCTGCACATTGAAAGCACATTAACTGAGAAATGTATATACTGTACGGCATCTCTCTTCCCATCTGTAACAGACAACACAGCACTGAGAGTACGAGGTGACGAAATGAAGAATCATCTCATGCACATCAAAAATAAACTCGGGCGTTGCAAAGGTTACTTGATAAATTATTCATCGCAGGATTCACTAATGGTCAGACACATCTTTTCTCATTAACTGAAAAGAGAAGTAAATTTTGGTACTTGCATATTAGCTAACAGATTATGCAATGAGATCAGTTTAGAGTTTTCAAGAAACTGAAAGTGCAAAACATCATTTTCAGGTTGCACTTAGGTGGAGTAAGGACTCATTTACTTCACCGAAGTGAGTCAATATGAAATCCCAACGCGAGAGAGAGAGAGAGACCGTGTGAGTATGCGTATGTATCATTTACAAAAAGTATGACTGGAATGTTGTTTTATTCCTGATAATTTAACCGCTCATTCTGTTTTTAAATATAGCCCTGAAATTGGTTTTGCTGGCTCAAGAATGACTGGATAACTAGATAACACATCAGCGCTCCTCGAGGAATTAGTAAATTCGTTTATATCTGTACCACAACTACGTCAGTACCTGAAAAACCAACCAATAATTCAGCTCTGGCTGATTAACGGAAGCACATACTGTACAGACGCACTCTGAGATACACCCATATGGTTCAAGAATTGCACTTTCTTCCGAGTTCCATCTAACATCCCTCCTTCCGTGTTTAAGGCATTTCCTCGCATTTACAAGAGCTGAGTTTGGAATTTGTGTCTCCCAACAGCTGAGCGGCACGAGACCAGAGCTATCATGCGGTCTTCTTCACAGTTACAGTTTGGTTCCTGCTGCGTTTACGTCCTCAACCTCCTTTTCCCCTGGTTATCTAGTCTCCCTCTTATAATCTCAGTAGTCATGGCCCCTTTTGGACTGTCCGACAATGTCAACTTGTTCCATGAGCGAGAGCTTATCTGCATCGATTTCATTGAATTATTACAGAAGCACTGTGTGTATGTGCGTTCTGGTTGTTAGCTTTGAAGAGTATGGTATGTAAGAGCTATGAAAGAGCTGAATGAGCACACAGCTGTACAGTATTATAGAGTAACTCACAGAGGAAACTGCCTTTTTATGCTGTATTATATATGTAATAATACACACACACACACACACACACACACACACACACACACACACACACACACACACACACACACACACACACTTGTCCCATACAGGGTCACGGGGAACCAGAGCCAACCCGGTAACACAGGGTGTAAGGCCGGAGGGGGAGGGGACACACCCAGGACGGGACGCCAGTCCATCACAAGGCACCCCAAGCAGGACTCGAACCCCAGACCCACCCGAGAGCAGGACTCTGGTCCAACCCACTGCGCCACTGCGCCACCACACCCCCTCTGATGATAAATATCAAAGTAAATATATCCTTTCTCGTAGGTTTTGGTGATATTTTAGCATCAATGGGTGAACAACTGAGGAATGTGTACAAATTTTAACCATTGGCCCTATATGCAATTATATCTTCGGTTTCTGAGAATTGACCTCACAAAGAGTTTTTCGGGGTTGAACTGCTTTGGAAAGCCAGAAGAAGACTGCGTGGCTGAAGTGATGCATCGGCGTTAAGCAAATGAATAAGGCAAAACGCGTCAGTTCCGACCGGTTCCTCCGTTTCCACTTCCTCTTCCAATTTCTGTCTACAGGTCTTCTTCGATTTCTTTGTTCCGGGACGTTGCAGGGGAGAAGAGGGTTTATGTGGCCAGCTCCACGGATGGAGGACACTAAGAGGTGACCAGATGAGTCAATCGACAGGAGAGAAGGGAAGCTAATTGTGGAAAGGGTGGAAGAGGCAGAAAATGGACCAGATGTTGGTGGTGTGAAAGCAGGGCGCTTGGGGATCTAGGGTCTAGAGTTTGTGTGTTGCCTGTGCTTGAGTATGTGAGGCAGAGGCAGAAAGAGGGAGAGGAAGGAGACTGGCTGAGAGGGAGTTCTCTCAAGGTTGTCAAGGTGCCTGCTGAAGGCCCTCAGTAAGATCAGAGGTTTTCCAGCCTTGGGGAAGGAGCCTGGTACAAAGTGAACCTCATGAATAAAAGTTGCTAAGGGGAGCTGGGAGAAGGTAGAGGAGGATGATAAATAGTTCTGCCGGATGACTAACAGCCCTGGTGTGAAGTTGAGGTGGGGGGGTTAGGAGGACCGGCGTTAGGGATCTGAAGGCCTGTTCTGCATATTCTCTATTTTCCACAAGTGCTATGGAGGTACTGGCTTCCTCTGCAGGCCAGCTGTGCCATGTGCACCGCCCGTCTTGCAGCCTCCTTTCGAGACCGCACAAAGGCCGATACTTCACATGGCAGCTAATCTCTCAGTCAGGCAACCAGCGGATTCTCATCTTCATCACAAACCCTCAACCCCCTCAGCTCCTGCATCTTCTTCTTGTACCTCCTGTGGGAAGACTCGAGCACAGCAGTCAGTCAGACGAGGAGTCGGGCATCAAAATGTACATCGTCTGCCTTCTGCATCAATAAATCAGTAACACATCAATCAGTCAGTAACTAAACCACTCAGACAGTGATTTCCTGAAATAATCATGAAGACCAGAGCTTCTAATCTAACTAGGTACAGATGACCTTTAGCTTACATGGCCACTTGATTCCAAGATTTGATGTCCTGGGACAAAGGCAGCTGCTCTCCTTAGGAATAAAGAAATCAGATAGTAATTTCAGCAACCAGTTTCTCACAGCACTTCAGTTACATTATGACTGTCTGCTACTTCTTCCAAAGTGCTTGCCATGTTTTTGGAGTTGTTGCTAAGTCCGGGCCTGTTGGAGCTCTGCGCGGCCGATACCGCGGGATGCGGCCGTGGACATCCTGGTGAGATGCCATTCAGAGACCTTGCTGGGTTTTGCTTCATGCATCACCGGGACGACTTTTTGAGGTCACCAGCAGCACACTGTAGACTTTCCCTTGGACGATTCATGGCGTTGGCTCATATGGGCTTATTTTCCTGAAGCTGGTCTTGTGAATTGATGCACTTCCACATGGACTGACTGTGTGTCAAGGCCGTAGTCTGTCTCCTTGCAACATCTCCCTTCTCGGGTTGGCTCTGCATTACCGTGACACTGTTTTGGGAATTCTGGTAAACGGAGGGATGGATGCATAGGGTGTTATGTATTAGAATTAACTCTGTACCCTAACATGACACAACATCTGACAGACCTGCCAAAGGATCCTGATTATTTTTCCATTCCCAGCCACTCATTAGGTATAAAGGGAGCAGGGTCCCTGGCTCGAGGTTTGGAGAAACTGAATCCACATCTGCTCTAGTTGCGAAATGCTGGCTTTCTCTCCTTCGTTGCAAGAGTGACATATATGTGCCGCATAAAAATGTCTTGCTCACATCTGCAGTGGTTATTCTACTGATGCTCCTCTCTGGCGTGACATACGTGGACATAACAGTTCGCACAGAAACAAACTTAACAGGACGGAGGAGAAACATTGAGAATACCTTATTCAAAACCCCCTAAGTGCAAAGTGTCTCTGTGAGACAGATGAATAGACAAAACAGTGTGAAATATGTTCCAATAGTTTACATTCCAATCAGCACATTCCTATCTGTCTGTGTCTTGTCGCTGGAGGAAGGAAGCGCTCATGCTGTTGGGCCAAAGATGGACTCTATAGAGGTCAGCATGGAGTTTGTGGCAGAAAATCACACACACATTGACTGAAACTGCTTGTCCCAAGCAGGGTCACGGCGTCCCAGAGCCAAACCTGGCAACACAGGGCGTAAGGCTGGAGGGGGAGGGGACACACCCAGGATGGGATGCCAGTCCACCACAAGGCACCCCAAGTGGGACTCAAACCCCAGACTCAGACTCACCAGAGAGCGGGACCTACCCAAGCCCACTCACTGCGCCACCGCGCCCCCCTCGTGGTAAAAAATGATTTCTAAAAGAACAACAATCTGCCATCGATCCTCCCACATGCCATTGGCCTCGGTGCTTTGGCTGCTCATCACAGGAATCGCTCGGAAAATCCTGCGTCGTGTCCTCGGGAGAAATTTTTGAAAGAAAAAGCCAATGGGTAATGATTGCTGGTCTGACAGTGGTAATTAGATGCATCTATTTTGTAGGTATTGTGATGAATTTGTGTCTCGGCGCCTGTACGTTTTTTTTTTTTTTTTTCAGCTCTCTGCTTTGTGAATGAGTGCCACAGAGCACAGCCCACTTAATAATGGGTAGGAGACGGTGGTGGAAGGGATGCCGGCGCTCTAGCAGCAGCAGCAGCCTTGCGGCCTCTACCGCTCGCCAGCCACCGCACAGTGAACCGTCATGGCATGGGAGAAAAGCGTGTGTATCTAATGTGATCGCTTTCTTTTTCTTAACCCACTGTGATTATTGTGGAAAAAAAATCGCTGCTTCACAATAAGTTTCTTTGTGTAAAATTTCTCTTTAAAGAATAAGGGTGAATTTTTTTTTTTTTCCCCCCTATTTTTTTGTTTCTGTCAAGTACTAGTCCTGTGCAAGGCCACTGTGGTTTGGAGCTTATCTCAGAAAGATTGGGTGTGAGGCAGGGAACACCAGTCCTTCACACACATTCACACTAAAGGCAATCGAGAGTCTCCAATTCATCTGAACTGCATGTCTTTGGACTGTGGGAGGAAACCAGAGCACCTGCAAACTCCGCACTGACTGAACTGGATTCGAACCAGAGACTGAATCCACAGCCGGGGAGTGTCGAGGCACCACCGCTACCCACTATGCCACCATGGTACCCTCCTGAAGGAAATATTTGATATTCACATTCAACATCATATAACAGGAATAACTGGAAAATCTTTGCAAAGTTCTACTTATTTGTGACAACCGTGCATAACTAACTTTCACAGAAAAACGTAATTTCACAATTAATTACGTATTTCTGTGTATCCGTAGTACTGATAAATATTCTGAGTCGCAGTCGGGGAAAAAGCAACTTGGGATCTGCGGTTTGAGTTATGGGACCAGGGCTCACTAAGTGCCTTTTGTCTGTCTGGATTCTCAGGATGCTGCTTCGCTAAGGTTTCCTTTCAGGGCGAGAAAACTCACAGTTTTTCACTTTCCTTCAGGTCAAGTACCTTATTCAGGGCTAAATCAACAGAGCCTTTTCTGCAACTGCAACTTCGGGTAAAAGAGCCCAGTACATGATGCTGCAAATTAATAGAAATTTTGATATACGGTAAATGTATTATACAATGCTGTATATAAATTCTGTTAAAGACGGGTGCAGATTTGAATTTCGAGCAGTCGTTTATCTGTGCCTTTTTGCGCTCCCTGGGTTATGAAATTTGCCTTCGATTGCTGCGCTTTTATTCCGATGACACTGACCACACTGACCAAGATGTGCTTCTCCCTCTGAAACTAATCAGTTATCATATGCAGAAGAAGAATATTAGTGCTTTGCCTGGGGAGTGATTGAGTGATTTGTATTTAAAGTGACAGATCCCTGCTAAAGGAGTGAAAAATTATGAAACAGTTGTCGCAATCCCAGTGAGCGTCTTAGTTATTCACTTAGTTCCAAGGTTTTTTTTTATTCCTTTGTTTGTTCTTAAGGGTGTACATTTTTATAATGAAGCTTTCCAAAATACGCTCTCACTCTCGTTAAGGTGTACCTGCGTACAGCCTTGAAAACCCCAGTAGTAACGCTGTAATACTTTTGAGCTCCTGTGGCATACGGTACGCATGCCGTTACGGCCAGCAGACGCGCAAAAATATGTGACCCCCCTCGGAAACGAGTCTTTTTTGGGTCGCGGTGAGCGCGAGCACGTCCAAAGTGTCAGGAGGAACATTCGGCACACGCTGCGCTCTGTCCTCAATCTTTGACCTGCGTGGGCTGCCATGGCAACTGTGGTCTGGACTGGATAAAAATCGAAGTGATGTCTGATGAAAACAGTGCCACTTTACAGTGACAGGACACTGAATTACGAGGGGGCTCCAAGGCCACCTTTTGAACCTTTGCTCTTTGATTTGAAAGAAACCTTCAGTGGGCATTATGAGAACCACAGAGAGGCCCGACTGCAGAGTTCTGGGGAAGCCGAAATGTATTTCGGCAGTCAAGGAAGGTAAAGGGCAAAACCCAGACACCATTATATTTTTCATAAAACGGCACGGAGTACTGCAGTGCATGTGACTCACCGAAGAACCGGAGTTAACTCTGCAGGTGTATGGGTGATGCGAACCCCTTTGCGATTTTACTTGCAAGACAGGAAATTCCGTTAAAGAAAATGAGCGACGTCTGGCTGTCCAAATCCTCCAGAGGAGCACGGCAGCTACAGTCCCACCTGCTACAGTTGTCCACGTGACTGCAGGCATCTTGAAATGTCACGCGAATGATTGTTGAGTAGCGCTGCTGTCTCACGGCACCTGGGCGGTGCAAGAGGACGTGGGTTCGATCCCCGCTCAGTCTGTGTGGAGTTTGCATGTTCTTCTCATGTTCTCCGGGTGCTCTGGTTTCCTCCCACAGTCCAAAGATATGCTGTTCAGGTTCCCCCGTAGTCTGAGTGTGTTCCACTGATGTATGGATGAGTGACCCATAGTAAGTAGTGTATCTAGCAGTGTAAGGCACCCTGGTGAATAAGATGTGTGAGCTCATAACACTACATAGTATCCATCGGAAGTCACTTTGGAGAAAAGCGTCGGCTAAATGAATGCATGTAGATGTAATGTTGCGGTGACAGCGCGCTAACTCTCTCTCACATTGAGCTTGCACATCAGTCAGGTTTTCCCAGGCGGGCCCTGGGTCCCGAGCCCCGTGCCTCGCATCGCGTCAGCCCATGCTCCGTGCCCTGAGCAAAACTGCTCCTTTGTGCATTAGGAGCCCAGTTCTGCTGACAGGCGGTGGGGCCCACTGAAGCCCCCCTCGGCCCGGCAACGGTGCGGCGTGTCGTAGAAAAGAGTGTTGTTGTGCTCTATGTTAATGGTCCTGCATGTCATTATCTGCGAGCACTATAGACGATTGTTTTCATTTTACCCTCATTTGAAATTTCAGCTCGAAACAAAGACACAGAATGGGCCAGTGTAGAAAGAAGATAATAACGTAAGTATTTGATACTGGAGGCGAAAGGGCTCCTGTTTTTTGTCCGACTCAGAACTCCAGACTCGAAGACAAACAATTAATTCACATCACACGCACCAGCACGTGAGCACATTTTTTTTTTCTTGTGAGAATGATAGCGAACGATAAACCTTATAGTACTATATTACAGTTTCACTTTTCAGTTCTAATTCATACTGAATAACTCACAAAACAAGGCTTAGAAGAAGGGCTTTGGGAACCGTCAATACTGTTAACGATTTTCACCCTCGGAGGTTGAATTAAACAGCCGTTTGCCATTTACCACACTGCTCTCTTACAAATGGCTGTTAGAAATGTAACTCGTTAATAAACTTTTTTATGAGAATCCTGCGTGCATTGTCGGGTCTCGTTGACGTAAGATATTCTGGACGTTATGGGCGCGCAAGAACATTTCAGGAGGTCGACAAATTTCATTCTGCCATCTTAACTACTCCACTTGTCCTGACTTCCTTTGATTTGCAAGGAGCCCGGAGGCCACTTCAGTACGTCGCACACAAGCTCTAAATGTCATGGAAGATGCCACTTGCAAATATGACACGTCCCCTTGACTTTGCACAGCGAGCGCAAACCCGGCGGATGCCACCAAGGTGAAGAAGCGAGCAGTACCTGCGAGAGGCGTGAGCCTGTGGAATCCGAGGAAGGCCTCGCAGGTAAACAAGCGATAAGTCAAGAGTTCTGATGTAGGAGGCTCAAACAGCACTTTGAACCAAAATAAGCACGCAGCAGAAACTCGAGCTCTGAATGCCTTTTTATGATTTTCACTCCCGCTGAGCTGCTAATCTGCGCGACTGTATTACTTTTTCTTTTGCTCAGCACGTGCTTTTATCCTAAGTAGCTTACATACCTCACTCTTTTACCCATTTAAACAGCATTTTTATACCACACATTCAGGTTTCAGCTTTATTACCATCGCTGTAAGGGCCATAATTGACACTCCTTTTGAAGGACGGTAATTTTCCTTCTTGGGATTTGAACCTACAGCCTTTAACAGCGTTCTAGGTTACAGACATATTTCATTTGATAAATAAATACGTTAAAAAGCAATAAGTTAGGCAGCTGGTAGTGTAGTGGTTAGAGCAACTGCACTTAGACCCAAAGGTTGCAGGTTTGAAACCCACCTCCAGCTATAGTACTCTTGAGTAATGTACTTACCCTAACTTGTTCCAGCTGAATCATTGGGTAAAGACAGGGAACACCCCTGGACAGGATGCCAGTCCATTGCATGGCAATCACACACACTTGGAACATACTTAGGGTTAGGAAGAAACTAAAACACTGGAAGAAACACATGCAAACACTAGAACTCTATACAGACCTGAATCCATGAACTGTGAGGCACTGGTGCTAACTACTGTACTACCATATACATCTCAAACCACAGTTTCATCTATTTGATGAAACTGAACCTGCGTAAATAACATTTTTTCATTCAGTCTCTGCTTCAAATCTTCCTTCTCTCTTTCAACTAAATCATTTCATTTGAGGTGTGCGATGGCACATGGTCAGCGCCGGATAAGGAACTCTGCTGGAAGTGGAGTCTCTGTGACAAAACTTGGCTGTTCCTACTTACGGAGCCACTACTGGAGCTGTTTTAACTGGTCATTGACAAAATTAAAGGTTACTGAACACAAAATAAAAAGGCAGTCACCCTTTGCAGTACAGTTGCACTCTGTTCATGCAAAGGGCCATAAAGTGTTTTCTTAGGGGTAACCCAACTGCCTGAAAGGTACTCAGCGTGCTTTCAAGCAGAACAAATAGTTCCATAACATTACCGGAGAGCGCAATAACTACAGGCTACACATACATCAGCAGGCTACTAAAGCAAAGGCCTCTACAATTTTCTGAAAAGTGTAAAAATGACTGTTTATTGCACTGGGAGCATTCTGCAAAACCTGCATATTCATAAACTTGTCAAAACTCTGAGAATCTGCACACACTGACAGTCTGTGATCAATGAGCAGATTACATTTTTAAGAAAAATAAAGCACTCAAGTCATCATTTTTGGGCAATATTTTTACAATCAGGCATTTAATAATGTAGTAGGTTCACTTAGATGCCGACCATGAGTATGTGTCATCCAACAGCTAAAGGCTTTGAACAGCGTCCTCAGCAAATACAAGAAATCTCTGGTATCAGAAAACAATAGATTCTGAGCTGCTCCAAGACCCAGCTCCTGCTGCATTCTTGTGCAACGTGGCTAAAATCAAAGCAGCCTTGCGTTTATTCTCCAGGGCATCCAGTTTTCAGACTTTGATAGTTCAGGCCCTCCAGCTATCCATTTGATACCTTTGAGTTGATATAAATTTTAGTAACATCTCACCTTCGTCAGTTCGTCTGCCCATTCTTCAGAAACTGCTTGTCCAGTGCAAGGCCGCAGTGTCTAGAGGTTAATGTAATGTGTAGCGCAGAGTAATTTTCATGTGTGCATATTTTTGTTTTCCCCGCAATGTCAGCCCACTTTCTGATTGTTTGTAAAACCCCAGGCAGTTGTGCATTTTCTGAAAAAAGCCATCAAGGGATGATTATTGTCACTTTCAGCAACTTTGACAAACACTAGCTGGGGGAAAGGGCTCTGCCCAAGAAATGGCCCTCAGCTAAGGAACTTTTAAACGGGCTCCTCATCTGTCTCTCAGATGGAGAGTGAGCAAAGCTCGCACCTCTCAGCGACCCGTTGGAGAACCGGTTGTGCCGGCGGCCCGGACAACAGGCTTCTCAGGTCAGGCCCTTTGGTGCATGTGATGCCACAGCAGACGCGGTCACTCTCTGAAAATCATTAAGAAGTAAGAAGTGAAAAGGTTCAGATCTGGCTCGGGCATGTGAGTGCGATCAAAATGGCTGCTGTCCTCGTGTACTCGAGACAAGCTGTGAGCACTGATGAAGGCGTGCAAATGATTTTCTGAGTATGTGACAGGAGAGATAGAAAAGGGCCCCGTCTCACCTTTCAGAGCCAGCGGCTTCAGACCATTCCTCATACTGACGTATGCCCTATATGTACTGAAGGGTTTAAAATGCCCTCTGATTTTTTTAGCAATTGATTTTCCTAATGAATGTGACATTTTTCTTATGTGTTATTATTTTCTCACACTCCTCTAAGTCTTCTCACACTTATATTTGTTGCACTCAATAACAGACTTCAAGAACACAGGACTGGAAAAAGGCAAAATAAAGGGTGAAAGTGCAGTAGAGCTTCAGAACTATGATCTCTGGCCCCCCATTTCCTCTCTCTCATCAATCTGAACCCTCCTACTACATGTAAAGTGGAGCTTTAAATAGGAAGATTGTGAGCCATAGCAACTAGGGAGTTTGTTTACAGTCGTGCCTGTTAAGAAAGCATGGTAACCAGCATGATAACCAAGCACATGTGTTGGTGCGTGTTGCTATCCCTCCCTTGTTACCCACATATTTGTACAATATTCCCGTGAGATTATACTGACTATTTACCTGTACATGGGCTGTCTTGTTTTGCAATATATTTTTGTCCATTTTAAATAGCATTCACTTTAAGTTAATAACTAACTTGATTTAGCAATGAGATAAACAATTAAATAACTACTCGGTCAAATGAATCGCAGACCTTATATTCTGAACAAAAAATTTACACACACACACTCACGCTGTCTGAAACTGCTTGTCCCAAGTGGGGTTGCGGCGAGCTAGAACCTAACCTGGCAACACAGGGTGCAAGGCTGGAGGGGGAGGGGACACACCCAGGATGGGATGCAAGTCTGTCGCAAGACACCCCAAGGAGGACTCAAACCCAACCCCCCTCCCGGAGAGCAGGACCCGGTCAAACTTTCTGCGCCACCGCACCCCCTGTCAAAAAATTAATGTGGAGATCATATTGAATAATATGGGCTAGCAAAATCATTGTAGACCCCTCACATCCAGGCCACTTCCTCTTCGAACCTTTGCCATCTGGCCGGCGCTACAGAGCACTGAGCACCAGGACAGCCAGGCACAAGAAAAGTTTCTTTCCTCAGGCCATCTATGATCTACCTCGTGAACACCTAAATCTCTCCCCTAGAGAGTAAACCAGTGCAATACATAATGCTATTTATATTTGTATTTATAACTATTTATCACATCATATTTCTTACTCACACTCCCTTGCATTTGTATCTAGTGACTATTTTTGTATATTGGGTACTTTATGTTTTTAAATATTTTTTTGTCCCTTGTTCACATACTCTATCTTCTCACCTGTCTTGTAACTGTCATTCTGTCTGTGCTGTGGTAGTTCCTGTCACCAAGACAAATTCCTTGTATGTGTGAACATACTTGGCAATAAAGCTCGTTCTGATTCTGATTCTGATTCTGAATAATGGCAACATTTCCCCAAAAAGGGACATAAGTTCCTTTCATATAATTGCAATATACTGTAGATGTGAAGAAAACTAAGATGGTTATGATTACATGCTATTCATGGTTTAAGTACACATTTTTATACCATTTAATGTTAACTATTTTAGCCAGAAAGGGGGGGTGCGGTGGTGCAGTGGGTTGGACCGCAGTCCTGCTCTCCGGTGGGTCTGGGGTTCGAGTCCCGCTTGGGGTGCCTTGCGATGGACTGGCGTCCCGTCCTGGGTGTGTCCCCTCCCCCTCCGGCCTTACACCCTGTGTTACCGGGTTGGCTCCGGTTCCCCGTGACCCTGTATGGGACAAGCGGTTCTGATAGTGTGTGTGTTTTAGCCAGAAGAATAACCAAATAGATCTTTTAGTACCTTTTTTCAGTCTCAGTATGTAGTTTTTGGCCTACAGAGATCCTGATGAACATCTCTTGGATTTTCTTCCAGAGCATCATAGTGCTTCTCTAACGTTCTTAAAGAGAGCCAGAGAACAGTGTCTATGTTTTGTCATATTTGAGCAGATTATAGCTATTGAGGAAACCATTGGTCTTCTGTAAGTGTGCTGTTCTTGGTAAAGAAATGAACAAAGAGACAGTGCTAAAACAAGCATTTTCCCCTGGAAACTTTGAATTACCATATCACATTAAATCGAAATTTTTAAAGGCCATGTTTCCTTATTTCTTCTATTTCACTGGTGAATAACCATGCTGTAACAATAAAATGTTCCATCTTCTGAACTGATGACCTTCAACGAAAGAAAGAGCAGAACAAGCAATAAAACAATGTTAAAACAACAGAGGAAGAAGCCGTCTGGCATGTAGGCAGTAGCTCTTATATCACTATCTTGGCTGAATTTTAGATTGTTCTTCTCTTTTCCTTTTATAATGTGCTTTGCCAGTGAGGATTTTTTGTTTTTACTATATATGGCACGCAGTGCACTCAGTGACTGGAAGGAACTACTAGTGTTCATAATTTTAAGGTATTCCATTGACCACTTAACATTTAACAATATCTGAAAGAAACCTTTAACAATGAAAATGCACAAAAAGGAGGTTCAGAAAAGTGGGATTAGGGTCATACCTTCCATACGCATAAATTCTTTCAAGGTCCATTTTGATCTTTGCTATTTGAAGTGCAATTCTAAGACCCACTTCCGATTCTTAATCAGAATTAAGTGCTTAGCCTGCATTTATTTTTCATTTTCCTTCTTTTAATTATTACATTGCCTATTCGATGACACATATGGGCATTATTCAGAAGGAATTCTGGACAAAAAAAATTATGTAATGGACTCATTGCATTGTTCTCTATGATGTATGTTGCTTTGGAGAAGTATCTGCTAAATTAATAAATGTAAATATCTATGCAACATTTGCATGAGTGACTAATTTACACAGAGAGATGCGGAAAAATAAAAAAAGCTTTTAAATGTACATGTGCATTTTTTCCTTTGTGTTTTTACCTGGTTATAACAACTTGTTTGCCAGCTTGTTGTGTCTTAGCACACAGCAAATAGGCTTTAGACTCATGCAACATTATCTGATTAGTTTGTTTTCACCATTTTCCTAACGAATGGACATATCCACGACTCAAACAATTGCAGCACTTTGTGTGGTGTTACATAGCAACGGTTTCATAGGTCTATAGGTCCACTCACTCCAGCCGGAGCACAAGTGGAGCAAAATGTCACATCACTGTCTAGAGCCATCAACTGAGTCCTCATACATGCTGTTTTTAATGAACATTTCCCATCTACCCTGGCTCTAAAAACAGCTGTACACAATCCCACAAAGAATTTTAAAGGACTGGCTGGAGGTTCATTTGCCAAAGTGATTTTGAGCTCCAACCAAGCTTGGTGACTGAAATAACCTGCATATGTGAAAACACCTCATGGGCTATAGCAAACATCCTGCTAGGACCCAGCACTCTTGCTCACACACAGGTGCTCAAAACCTGTAATATGGCAAATCCTGCTGCTTAACTTTGTCTTTTTTTCTGCCGTCTGCAGAATAAACAAAAAGATAGATAAACAGAAAAATAAGCACCGAAGGCTACAGCAACATATAAACAACAAAGTACAGTCAAAACAACAAAGTACAGTCAAAACACCAAGCCAGGGGTGGTGCGGTGGCACAGCGATTAGCGCTGCTATCTCACAGCACCTCAGTGGTGCGAAAGGATGTGGGTTCAATCCCTGCTCAGTCTGTGTGGAGTTTGTATGTTCTCCCCATGACAGTGTGGGATTCCTCCCACAGTCCAAAGACATGCTGTTCAGGTTCCCCTGTAGTGTGTGAGTGCCACAGAGAGAGTATGTTTCACTGATGTATGGATGAGTGACCCAGTGTAAGTAGTGTATCTAGCAGTGTAAGTCACCTTGGCGAATAAGGTGTGTGGGCTCATAACACTACATAGAGTTTGTTGGAAGTCGCTTTGGAGTAAAGCGTCTGCTGAATAAATACGTTTTGAACAACAATGTGGTGACAAAATGACAAAGTAGGTGCAAAAATAAGATAAATACCACATAAAAGTGTGCCGATAAACAAAATGTAGGACGGGTGACTCAGTGCTACCAGATTTTGAATTGTACCCAGCCACACACCTCGGAAAATCCCAACACGGATGAAGAGATCTTTAGCTGAGTAAATTACCTCATGAAAGTGTGACAAGGCCCCTTAATCTCCTAATGAACTCAAGGTGAAAGCGAATGGTGTTCACAAGATTAGAGGACCTTGATGAAAACATGCTCAACTTTTGTGTGGAGGCTGACCTCACAAGGCAAGGGCTCACAATGGCTTCCTTACTCTCCCTTCTCTTGACACCTGCTTTTTGATGGAACACATCAATTTTCATTTCAAACTTTAAAAATGTAATTCATTTTAAACACTAACAATGGGGTTATTGAAAGGGGTAACATTTTTCTTAAGCTGCCACACGTGTCTCGTGTTTAATGCTATAGTACAGCGCTATTAAGTTAATCATTCCAATGACACAGTAACTTTTGCAAAAGTAGTGGTAATTTTGTTAATGGAAACAAACTATACTCCTCTGGTCACTATAATAGCATCTTAGATTATAACAGTCAGGAGTAGTTACATTTCTCTTATTGAAAAGTGAAATCGCACTGTATAACGCTTTTCCCCGTACAACGTCGACGGGCCCACAGCACGAGGACGGCTGCGTTCAGGCGCCTTTTTTGTTTTTGCATTGCCCCGCCCCCTACGCCTTTTCCTCGCCGCCGTAGAATACGTGAGATCTCGCGAGCTTCGGCTCTCGTCGGAGCCCAGCCCCTCCAGCGATGCCCCCTGCTGCAGTGTGTGCGCGCGCGTGTCAGTGTGTGTGTATATAGCGGCCGGGGGAAAGAGCGCTACTGGCACAGGAGGAGCTGCGGCAAGGTTGGCGCTCGGCATCCTGTAGACTGACAAAAATACACGAGAGAAATAATATAAAAAATAAAAGGTCTGGAGGCGAGGAGAGACAGCGCACAGTAACCCTGTGTGTGTGTGGTGCGGTGTGGAGCTCCGAAAGAGGCTCGAGCCCCGTTGCCGGACCGTGCTGGTGGTGACGATTTCGGGGCTGAGGTCGATGCAGTCGCGGCTCCGGAACGTGCATCGCTCTCCAGACGCCGGGCCCTTCTCGATTCGCATCCGTAGGTGGGAGGCGGCGCCGCGAGCGCGGGTCTCTGAGCGCGGCAGTGACGGAGAGGGTTTTAGCTCGACTCGGAAGCGCCAGTACAGTAGCATCCTGGCGGAGTCCCTCTACTAGTACGGACAAAGACCGCGCCGTTGCCGCTCGACTAGTTCTGCCGGGGCGTCCCATCCGGGGACGTCGGGAGGCTGCGAGAGAGGCGCCGCGCTGCTGAGGCACCGGACCGGAGCGCCGGACTTTCTGTCAGAACTCTTAAATTCCGCGGCGGCGTTTCTGCCATGTCAGCGCCGCCACCATACACTTCTCCCGCGTCGGGAGACAAACCCCCGGCGGAGCTCGCCCTCCCCGGGGACCCTGGCTTGAAGCCCGCGGGTCCCACGCCGAGCCAGAGCCGGTTTCAGGTCGACTTGGTGGCGGAGGCGGCCGCCGCGTCCCCGGAGGATGAGTGCGCGAGCGGCAAGCGCGCGGAGAAAGAGGCGGCGGCGGCGACTCCCGCCTCCGGACAGGAGCAGGCGGCAGGTGGTGAGGAGGCGAAGGGCCGGTTCCGGGTGGTGAACTTCATGGACCCCGGCGGCGCTGGGAGCCCCCCGGACGCTGTTCCCGCCGAAGGTTTCCAGAACGGGGATACGGTGATGAGCGAGGGCAGCCTGCACTCATCCACAGGCGGCCAGCATCACTACCACTACGACACGCACACGAACACGTACTACTTGCGCACGTTTGGCCACAACACCATCGACGCCGTGCCCAACATCGACTTCTACCGGCAGACGGCGGCCCCGTTCGCGGAGAAGCTCATCCGACCCACCCTGTCGGAGCTGCACGACGAGCTGGACAAGGTGAGGGCACATGAGGGAGGGCGGGCGGAGGGGGGGACGCGCTGGGTGTATGGAGGGGTGAATGGGATGGGTGACCTTCCAGGTAATCAGCCCGCAGGGTTGTGATGATTTCAGCGCAGTCTTTTGGAAGATCATGAAGATGTCAAGGTAAGACTTGAACCCAGGCCCATGCATCGAGTCAGAGAGCCCTGCTGCTTCTTCTACACGCCATTACAGCTGTGCAAGGTACAGGTAGGTGTCCAGTTGATCGATCGGTCGATCGATTGATTGATATCGGTGCTGGTTACCCCGGGTTTAAGCCATCACCTGTGCTACCACATTACAAGAGCAAAGCCGTAGCCATACAGGCATGTAATCCTCATGCTTATTGCTATGGAAACATGATTGTTGCAGGCTGTCACTTTCCAGTTTTGTTCCTCTATTTAGAGTTTTGTTGAGTTTCAGTATAGACAAATAATTGAGGACCACAGAACTGTTCACAAGCCTTCAGCTTTGACAGCTTTTGAATGTTTGGCCCTTTTTTTCCCCTTCTTGTCCCAAGTTCTCCCATATTCAGACTCCACCCCCCCCCCATTTGCATTCTTGGAGGACTCTGAACAATACAGGGTCAGGTGGTTTCAGGAGTTTTTTTTGTCTGACAGACAAAAGATGAGAGGATGCTTAAGATCTGTCACCTGTCAAATTTGTGTGCTTAATACTTATTCAAGAATGTTACTTCTACATCACACTTCAGATTCCAGAATAAATTTGTGCTCTGTAATTTTTGATTTAAACATACCGAAGCATGTATAGTTTCCAATTTCTTGTACATGGACTTTTTTGTTGTTCCTCACTTGGGGTATACTACTATCTCAGTACATGCCATTCCCTCACCTGGGAGGTGAACTTTGATCTTTTAGTCACAAGTCCAGTAAGTCCAGTATAAACACATGCTGTTTCACAATAACATAACGATGCTTTGGTATAATTGTCATCAGATTGCACCATGCACACTCACATTCTGACACATCATAGTGCAGGCCCTTAAAATACCTTTTTACTCTGAAATTTCTCTTACACTCCTCCCTCAACTGTATGTGACTACTGGGTGAATCTGCTACTGCTCACATCTTCATTTTACATCCTGCTGACTTAATTGGCTGTAGAAAACATAGTGATTTTAGGAAATAAGGTCCTGATGTCAAGTGTACAGTGCTTTTGGGCAACTGGTGCACACAGTTTCCTCTTATGGATCTGAAGTGCACAGCTTAAATATCCAGACTACATGACCATGTGTTGGTTTACAAAACCTGATACTTTGCAAAATAGTCGATTAAATTTCTTCTATTTACACATTCTTGTAGTGTCCCTGCAGATAATGTAAGCTTTTTTTGTTCTCTAGTAGGCTTTTTGTTGTACAGCGGTCTGGGGCAGTAAGTGAATTTCTAGACAGAATTGCCTGCCGTGGACCTGAAGGATACAGGTTTGACTTGCACCTCTTGCTGTAGTACCTTCTGAGCATAGAACTTGCCTTAAATTGCTCCAGTAAAAATGACATAGCTATATAAAAGGGTACATTCTAAATAATACTGAGAGTCACTTTGGCAAAATTTCAGATAAGTGAGTAAAAATAGTGTGTGTTTATACATTGTTTTCAGACCCTCCTTTATATTGCCACCCCAGTTGTTTTGCTCTGCTCTGCCCAGCTCAATCCTTCATCCACATGTGAGAGGTTATTGTGCTGTTCTGCTCTTGGTCCACATTTAGTTTGCTACCCTGTTCCAGGTGCAGCTGAATAGCTATTGCTTTTCCTGCAATGACTAAAGCCATGTGTAATGAACAAACCCTCCAACCTTAGTAGAGTCAACTAGCTCAAAAGCCATACTTAAGCCAATGGGGAGACCTGGAAAACGGCTTCACTGCTCCAGAGTTTCATCTGGCATTCAAATCTACACTTGTGTGCTTTCTGCATATATGCCTCTTAAATGTTGTGAAGAGAAATGGAATTTTGATAGGAGCTTTCTGTATGACATTTAGTTGAGCTTCACGTGCTATATGGACTTGGTACCGATACCTATTTATTCCACACACTTTCAAAGCAGTCTTTAATTCCCCACCCACTGACTCTGATCTTCAAGATGATCAGATTTGTATGAAACCACAGCAGAAATGATGAGCAGCTATTATATTCAATGTTTCAGGTAAGTGTACTCATATTGTACATAGTACTTAAACTGCTTGGCCATGCTTCTTTTGGGAGTGCCACACACACACATTGATAAACCCCAGTGGCGCTACCAGAGATGGCCAATAGAGTACAGCCTTTGTGGGATTCTTGAACCAGGCAGGATTGCATGCTTTAAGTTCACATTTTTCCATGTAGTTACCTCATCTGTCAATAAAGCACTTCCTAAGATAGTTTTTGCAAATTAAGGATGATAAAATGTGAATGGTGTCTTCATTTTGGCTGTCAAGTTATTTTTCAAGAGTTCTAATTGAGGGCTTCTCTTGATAGTTAGTATTGCCTTACCATTTGTGAAGAAGGCAGACCAGTGTTGCCAAAGGCAATATCACATTAATTTCTAAAATTTCAATAAATTGAAGATATATTAAACATCTGGTCAGTGACGTTATTGGGTGAGTCTGTGGCTGCATGAAGACCAACTGTTGATGCCTGTCACTTGAACCCTTGCAGTACCCAGCGTGATACTGACCAGCCAGAGGGAAGCCCTGACGTAGCAGATTTATTCATCATGGAGCAGTGAGGCACAAGCGCATTGTGCTGAATTATTTAGGTCTTCCTACTGCTGCCACATTGTGGGCTGGAAAAGAGCCGGTGTAGAAAAATGGATCTTCTGCGTACAGGCTGCTCAGAGCTCTGGAGGATGGAATAAATGTGTTTTAATAGCCCTGCATTGTCTGTCAGGCTGGGGGTTTTGGATATTGGCCTTGTCCCTCTCCTCCCCTCCGTTATCACAAAAAGCATCAATTGCCTGTGATGCCAGATTAGGTTTTCTTCTTCATGCAGTTGAAAATAAGTGAATAATTAAACAGTAAGAGCTTGAATATCTAAACTAGTTCAAAATGTATACTACCCTTCAAAGAATTATGATCTGTATGGATTTCTTTTAAATTTTCTTGGTTATGTGTTTTCTGAAGAAATATTTAGGGCATAGTACCAGTCAAAAGTTTGAGTACACACTATGGGGACCCCCCCCCAATGGAATTTGGGAAGCAAGTTTGATCAGGAAGTGAGCTACTGTGTCTTCTATCTCTTCTGAAGCTATTCCCAGAGTTGTATGACACTTTTGGGCTGTTTTGTATTGTTATATGTTCAGTTTGTTCTATATGGGTGTTGCCCAAGGTGCACATGCATACTCAGACTTTTTCATGGTGCTGAGTATTGCTTTTAACTAAAATTAAGTGAATCAGTTATCATGCTATGATAGCGTGGGGCCTTTGTTCCCAAAATACCATCTGGAATGTGAGTTTGTGAGCAAAGTATATGATTCCTTTTGTCTTTGCAATACAAACCATTTGTTGGTGACAGTCTGTAAGCTAGAGTGCAGACATTCCCTCCTTGATGGAAATGACTTGATGGGGAAGATTTCTCAGGAAGGTGACCTTGCTGGCGTGGAGCACAAAAGCAGTAAGATATGTTACGGTTATCCAAGCCGCGCCAGGAAAACGGGCTTTGCATCAGTTTACTTCCGGGTTGAAACACCAGCACTAGGTTCCATTTGGAACCAGGTGCTGGGTCACATCTTCATGTGCTTCCTGCTAAAATGTTCATTTATTGAGGAATGTGCAAGTTTCCTTCCTTGGTACTGCTGGTTATCTTTGCAGTTGCTTAGCTGCCCTTTCAGTGATATTTATCCTCAGGCATTTCACAACTTTGAAAACCAGTCCCTGCGACAAATCTTTTGGGGGTGTCTCTTACTTCCATTAGCCAGCCCGGCTGTCAGATTAACAGCTTGCATGATATATTGAGTGAAGGTTGCATAGAATGTGTTTTCAGATTGTGTGTATTGCCACTTAGAGGGTACATGGTGGTGCCAGAGGAATCAGCTGTGAAATACTGCCTTATTGTCTATAAAGTGTGCCCTTAGCTTTTGCTCTTCGAGGCCTTTGAGTGCCAGTTTAATGTGGACGTGGCAGTATTTGGGGTGCCATTACTAAAGATACTGAAGCAACAATTAATGTTGCTTCAGAATAATTTGACTTTAGAAAATTTTCTGCATGTTTGGGGGAAAACTTCATTGGAACAGAAATTAAGGTGTTTGATTCCAGAATGTTGACTTTGCAAGAATTAAACCATTTAAATGCATTTTGGCAGTGCCCGATTTTTAAACGCTGCTAACATTAATATGGTTCACATCCGTACCATCTCGCTTCCATGAATCAGGACCGCATTGGAGCAATTGTCCCCACCTCGCCCACGTCATACATAATAAAACTTGTGATCTCTCCAGTGCCCCCTCCACATGGCCATTAATGCAGGCCCATCTTAATGGGGCATTGTTGAGAAAAGCGCTTATGTTCCCCTCAGACAATGGTACATTTTCAGTGTCCTGTTCTGACACTGACAGTACGTCCTGGTCATGTGTCACCTCGGCCGTGGGCAGGATGCGTGCCGAGGCGGGGTGAAGGGCATGCTGTACATTTCCCCACTTTCTTCCTTCATCATTTCTCCATTAATGCGGACATTGTAAAGCCAGTGGGTTTGTCTCATTGGGCTGCCACTGTGATTTCAGTTTATAGCCATCTCATTTCACGAAAGCACAACTGAAAGAACTATGATTGGACTGCTGGTAGCATAGCGGTTGGAGCTGCTGCCTTTAAACCCAGAGGTTGCAGGTTCAATTCCCACCTCCAGCTGCTGTACTCTTGAGCAAGATACTTACCCTAAAATTGCTCAAGTAAAATTTTCCAGCTCTATAAATGTGTAAATAACTAAGGGCATTAGCCAGTGGGTAGTGTTATGGTTAAAGAACAGAGCTTCTGGCAGTGACTTTCTCATTTGTGATGAGGACCCTGGCCAGTGTGTGTATTATGAAAAATGAGCCACTTCAGTTAATTTTGGGTGAAAGATTCTCCTAGGCAACTAATAGTGCAGTTATATCTTTAATAGTGATAATTGCTAGGTGATGGCTTTTTGCACTCTGACTATACCCTCACTTAACAGATATTGAAAAGTCTTCTGGGATATCATCTCCATTTGCAGGCAGGGCAAGAGTTCTAAGATGAACAGTTAACAGACTGTTCTCAACAATTTAGTGTCACAGTACTTCTGGTTAGGGGGGGACGCGGTGGCGCAGTGGGTTGGACCGGGTCCTGCTTTCCGGTAGGTCTGGGGTTCGAGTCCCACTTGGGGTGCCTTGCAACGGACTGGCGTCCCGTCCTGGGTGTGTCCCCCTCCACCCTTATGCCCTGAGTTGCCGGGTTAGGCTCCAGTTCCCTGCGACCCTGTATGGGATAAGCGGTTTAGAAAGTGTGTGTGTACACTTCTGGTTACTATGTTGAAGAAATTTTTAACGTCTTTGATCAATCTTCAGTTCCAAAATCCCTTGTTCTCTTATGCTTTCCAGCGTTTTGAGCTCTAATCAGCATTGATTTCGGGTCAGTGCCTGATTAATGTGGGTTTTATACCATTTAAAACGGATGACTTCCTCTGAAAAAATACTTAGTGTGACACATATAATTTGTGTATATGCAGTGTTGCCTGAAACTGTGAACCCCTTTTCCCCTTAGTTTTTCCATAAAATTATTTAATCAGAACCATTCTTCATCTGACAAAATAGGTGTGTAATTACCAATTCCATGTTGGTTTCAAGGAGATCGTTACAAGAAAACGGGTTAAACAAAGTAGGTCAGTAGAATCAACTGAAAATCATAATCATTTGTTCATTTTATGAGTGCATTTTAAGATCTAGTATTTAGACTTTGTAGGTTCATTTTAATATTTTATACAAGGATAGTGACAATCCCTGTATGGTTCACATGCTTTCAAGCAGTACTGTACTGAAAATGAAAATGGCGAGATGCAGACACAGGCCTGTGCAAATCACATGCAGAAACCTCTTACCAACTTCTTCTCTGCACACAAGACTCAAAGCAGAAGTTCTTTATCTTTCCACCAGGCAGGATATAATGATGCGAAACTGAACAAGACATTTAACCACACTGACAAACAGTGTTCAGTGAGTAACCGTTTTAAACTAAGAACAAGATACTTCACCATTCAGTGCTAGAGTCCCAGTAATAAAACAATCACAAAATTAGTATGAATTGTAGGTGTCCACATTGTGGAGGAAATTCTCTCTTTTTACCAGAGAGAGACTAGTGTGGTTTGGGTTATTTAGCTAGTAGCGCATCTCCATGGTCTTCAGGCTGAACATCATACTGTTTTGCCTGTTTCAGCACTTGATAGCAATATGCTTGTGCAGCTTGTACTGCCGCCTTCCTTTTTTTTTTTCTTGCCTCTGTCTCTTTTCGTGTGAGGGAAGAGAGCCTCTTTGTCCTGTTTCAATGGCCTACCTGTAAGATGTCTTCAATTCACCTCTTTCAGGTGATCTGCCTGTACTTTTCTCCTTCGTTTTCTTTATTGCCCCTTTTAGTGTTTGAATTTTGTGTTTTTGATATGGTGCTTTTATCTTGGGTGTGATTAATGAACGCTTTAGTGTTAATTACAGAATTTCTCCTCATTCAGCTGATGTTTTCTCAAGCAACTTATAACAGTAAGTTACTTAGAATTATTTACCTGTTTATTCAGCTGTGTAATTTTTACTGGAGTAATTTAGGTTAAGTACCTTGCTCGAGGGCATTACAAGTGTATGTTGGTTTCGAACCTGCAACCTTTTGGTCCAAAGGCAGTAGTTCTGATCGCTATATTTCCTGCTCACCCATGTGTAGCTATAGACATGACTTGCTTTTTGAATGCCCAAACACGGATAAGTATTTAGTGACATTTTACAGTTGCCTAAAACGGTCTAGCCTGCAGTATTGAGACAGTCAGCCACTCCAGTGTGCACAGTGACGGCACCATACGCTTTCTGTCAGCTGTTGTCCCTTCACTCTGGGGATGGTGATGGGGAATAAGGGGCGGCCTCTGGAACCAGCCTGCAACCTTGATGAGCTATGAGCTAAATGTGGCAGCAGAAGAATATTGGCTTGCTGCAGTGTCTCACCCCCAAAATTGTCCCATTCACCCCTAGCCTCTCACTTTGACTTTAGTTAACTGGAAATGCAAATTGTGTATTTGCATGATGTAATTTGGTTTGTATATTAATGGCTCTAGTTGTATTGGATACTGGCTGTGTAATTTAATGTCTTGCAGATTAGTTCATTACAACTTTACTTTATAAACAGCACTGCAAGAGGAATTTTCCCCCTCTGGTCATCTGATTCAATCAGATTTTTTGGAAGGAGATCGCACTCCTGGTTTGAGTATGCTGACTTTTACAAAGAAGCGGAAGTCGTACTGTGCCAAGCATGAGAGAGGACTTATTTTCCACGTGGTGCTGTTTATGTTCTGATGCAGGAAGTGCACATATCTGCCTGGGGCTTGCTGTCATACTGCAGGAAGTGACAGTACCTCACGCTTTATGGAGGTAGGAAAGAGGCAGGCAGGAGAAGGGGAGAGATGGGAGAAGGCAGTATCATGCCAGTTCTTAGCAGCTTGCCAGCAGATCCATGTTATGTTTATGAAACAGTGGTGTTGGCTTGCTAACAGCAGAATTGCTGTCACGTTTCTATCTCTGTAGACTGACCAATGCCAGGTAGAACCTGACATGACTTGGGGTGAATGTGGATCTGAAAATGGCAAACTTGGGACTCTGAATAATGTAGCTGCGTCATCTCTGCCTGTGACTGCCTGTAGGCGTCAGCTGTTGCATCTTTATTTACCTGCCCTTTACAGTGGCTCAACCTTGAGCCATACTGAAGTCTCTGGTTTTGAAGCAATTTATTTTCAGGCACCTAAGTGTTTACCTTTTATAATGTATGGGGCTTTGTTTCGGATTTTGGAACGTCTTCCTATCACGAACAGAAACGCAGGCATGGCCAAGTACACTGATAGTAAATTGCTTAAGTAAATATTCATAAGTGTTTCGTGATGTCATGGAATACTCAGTGGTGCTTATGGTTTTTTTTTTTTTTTTTTTTTTTTTTGGTCCATTCAAGGACAAAGGGAACACTGAAAATTTAGCCTAACCAACTGTTGCTGCATTCTTTGTAACAGGGCTTTAAAGCTGCTGGATGTAGCTGGAATAGCAAGGCTAAATTCAAGCCTTGACCCTCAATGCATTCTTGTAAATTGCTGTACTGGCAGCATTTTCAGATTGAAATCTTTGGGCCTCTCACTGCACTCAGTGTACTCTTAAACATACATGTATCCCATCTGTCCCATAAATATGGGGCTCACTTTTTGATTTTTGGGAAAATCTCCTGGTTTACACTTTGTGAACCTTCCATTACAAAAGTCTCTTAAAGAATGGTGCAGAACAGGAACTTGTTTCTGGATGCAGACATGCAATGTTACTGGTTTAATTTTGCCTTAGTATGGAAAGTGTATCATGTTAATTTCAGCACTCAGACGTTGGTAAGTTTTTGGGAATTTATTGTGAGGCACGAGAAGAGAAATGACTATTTAAAATTTCATTTTCTATATATGGTTTTCAAGACCACCTAGCTGTCAGTTTCACAGTACCTTTTACAAAGATGTTTGCAAAGCTCCATGTTGACTTTCACAGTGACCTATGGTGGAATGAGGAAGGAGGGAAGAGGAACCCCAAATTGCTGAGTCATCAGCTTGCCTCAGAGAGCAACACTGCTCATGAATTTACATAGAAGCACTTCCTGAGATAGTTTTAGATCTTTTTGTTTACCCCTTTGGATCTCTTTCAAAGATTTTAATTTCTCGGCATGAAAATTTGATATCTTTTTTATAGAAATTCATTAGTCCTCACCCATGATGGAAAGGAATGGGTGGCCCAAGTTTCTGGCCTGCACCGTGTTGACAGAACTGAAGTTGGTGCCCTTGCCTCCAAATGGGCCCTGCCTATAAATAGTTTCAAATGACACATTTTTTTTTTTTTTTTTTTTTTTGAGATTGTGTCTGAATGGCCAGTGACTAGAGGAGCCCTGGCAACAATGGACCCCCTTGTTATAGAGGCACCCTCTTGGTGCAGTTCAATCATCTCGAATGACCGTATTGCTGTTGTAAGGCAGCGGGTGACCATTTTGTAAGGATTTTTTTTCTTTAAATATGGCACCATTTTGGTAAAAGAACCCTTACATAAAGTAGGGTGAATCAGGTTTTGACATTTTTCCATAACGTGTTTGTGTACACGGCTTATTTACTTACTGGGTAACTGGTTATATTTGACGACACCCACAGAAGGGTGTTCGTAGGCAGAGACTGCGAGGGGAGCACTCTGGGACTTCAGAGGCAGTGAGCGGAAAGGTTGTGCGTTGGGGCTTCGGGGGTAACTACATGTTGGTACACAGATGACGTACCATGTTCAGGAGAGCTTTAAGCCCTCGTAGGAGGGATCATTTCTTGCTTTTGTTGTCATGGCCTCCAGTTCACACCCAGTGCCCTCTATAGGTAACTGGAAGAACGAGTCATTAATGCTGGCTGTCAACAAATAAATGCACGATAATTCCGTTAAATTGTCAATTGTCGGCATGGTAGACTGCCGATAATCCAGCAGGTTGAGGGAAAAAATCACTTGTTCAAGTATTTATACTTGTCCTAAATGCCATGGACAGTTCATAATGTTAATTTAAAATATATTCATGAAAGAATTAAATTTCTGGACTTTCCCACTCAGTGGGAGCCTACTCTTCAAACACTTCATTATAATTTTAAGTGCATATAAAGAAATGGATTTCCCTACACCTGTAAAAGGAGAATTGGGTCTAAAATCCACAATGTTTTTTTTTTTTTTTTTTTTTTGGGAATATTTCTTGGCAGAGTGATTAATTTGATCTTTGTCAAATTAATAAAATCTTAAGTGAACATGCACATGATGAA